>NC_141940.1:103554631-103866178 GCF_057802395.1 Ceratotherium simum simum | reverse complement strand
GATAAAGCTTGAGCACGAATTCTCAAATGTTTCATTTATAATAAAGCCTTTTAAGACAACATGGAATTTTTTAAGGGAAGCATAGTAATAAAAGCACTTCGATGATTCCATAGCTGTCCACAAACTGACTTGGGTCAGAGAAAAAACTATTCTTAAGAAATACTTTCAGGGCCGGCCCCGTGGCTTGGCGGTTAAGTGTGCGCGCTCTGCTGCTGGAGGCCCGGGTTCGGATCCCGGGCGCGCACCAGCGCACCGCTTCTCTGGCCATGCTGAGGCCGCGTCCCACGTACAGCGACTGGAAGGATGTGCAACTATGACATACAGCTATCTGCTGGGGCTTTGAGGCAAAGAAAAGGAGGAGGATTGGCAATAGCTGTTAGCTCAGAGCTGGTCTTCCTCAGCAAAAAAAGAGGAGGATTAGCATGGATGTTAGCTCAGGGCTGATCTTCCTCAAAAAAAAAAAAAAAAGAAATACTTTCAGAGGATGGTTGAAAAAACATTTAACTGGCCTAGTTTTCTCTTACATTTAAAATATTGTGCTTCTGTCCCCCTTTTTCCCCCTTGCTGACTATAGAAAATCTCTCATAGCCTGGTGAGTAGGTTGCCCACCAATTATGCTACTCATTCATTTGGAAAAGATACAGTGCATTTCCATTTAGTTTTAGACAAGCAGAAGTCCATTTACTAAACAGATTTACCTGGAATCTCCATGACCGTCCAAATTGTTATAAGCTCTAATCAAGCTTTAGGGTTTTTTAAGACTTAATCTTATTTGTGTGTTTTTAAGTTTTCCCTAAGACTGAGAGTGATGTTTCAAACTAAAAGACTAAAGTAGTTTTATGGAATGAGGAATTCTGATGTTCCCCATTACAAAGTACAGTTGTGATGCGCTTTGGGCTTAAGCATAATATGGAAATTAGATATACCTTTTAAATGTTCTAAACGTCTATCTTAAATGATATCTTGACCAACTTTTCAGCCCAGTTAGTTGGAAATGCACTGTTACTTTTTCTGCATGCTTCACCGGAGGATGTTCCAGGAATCCTCCAGAGACCCCTCGCTGTGAAGAAAAAGGAGCGCTTTATGTGCCTGAACGCACATGGTAGATCCTGCTGGTAGTTTGATAATAACTTCAATAGTATAAGCAAAGACTTCTTTTCATCTTTAAATCTATGAAGATATACAGCCTCTAGGTTTCCTACCAATTCACTTTCAGCCCTTTATGAAATTTACCCTTCACTTATTATCCAGGTTCAGATTTTCTAAGAATATATATAGTAAATAAAAATAGAAGGTCTTGAATTAACCAGAAAGCATGAAAGAAATAAAATAATACCCGCTATCTAGGGAGTGTTTTCTATTTTGTAAAGGGTTTCGACATATATGCTATAATTTCCTTATCGTCATAGCCGTGTGAGGTGCCTTCTATTCTTACCCTCACTGTAACAGATAGGAAACCTGAAGCTCCCAGAGGCCGGGAAACTGGCTCGCAAGTGGCAGACTGAGGGATCCGTCCAAAGCTTGTGTTTGGTGCTCTTCGTAGTACATCAGGGATCACATTCTTTTCCCCTAATTCCTTAATACAAGTACAAATTGCTGTGTATTAGTGTATGTTTTTTAAAAAATTAAGTTTGGCAAAGTACACAGTCAGCCACTTAAATCTTGTTTTTCTTCCTAGAATGCTGGTCATACTTGATCAAAATAAAAACCACTATTCATGACATAATTAACTCCTGCTTATCTAAACTCGAAGAATGATGTTGGCTATGAACAAATAGTACCCAATACCTGAACATTCTTGTGTTTCTTACTTACCTTAAGAGCAGTTTGGGTTGGAAGAATAGTTGGCAAAACACAGCCTTCTAAAATAAATATGTTCCATGCTGTTTTGATAGCTATTTATTTGTTTGTTTTAAAGAATATGTTAGGGCCGGCTCCGTGGCTTAGCGGTTAAGTGCGCGCGCTCTGATGCTGGCGGCCCGGGTTCGGATCCCGGGCACGCCCCAAGGCACCACTTCTCCGTCCAACGCGAGGCCGAGTCCCACGTACAGCAACTAGAAGGATGTGAACCTATGACATACAACTGTCTACTGGGGCTTTGGGGGGAAAAAAATGAATAAATAAAATCTTTAAAAAAAAATAAAAATAAAAAAATAAAAAAATAAATAAAGAATATGTTAGTCTGTTCTTAGTAATGGCAATAATAGCAAAGAGCTAATGGACTTCAGCATTCATGTAGCCCAGGCCCCGTTTTGTAAGATAAATAAATTGAGGCGTAGAGAAGTTTCAGCAGCCTGCTCGGTGGCTTAACACTAACTAACCAGGACCACATCTCCTGACTCCCAGTCCAATGTTTCATGTCCATTCTCCAATGCCATGGCTCTTCTTGTCATTCTAGGAATACTTCTAGCATCTGTCTCTGAACCACTCATGTAGTTAAAACACTTGCTCTGTCTTGTCTGCCCACGTGCTCTGGCATGTTGCTGTTCATGTTCATTCCTGTTGCAGTTATGTTAGTAGAGCCAACAGTTTGTGATTATTCATAATTATTTTTTAAAATTTTATTAGAAAGCTGGGGCCTTGGAAGGTGTGCCAATATCTGGGGTAAGTTTCATCACCAAATATCTCCCTGCTACCTCCTCATCCCCACCCCCTTCCATGTTATGGCTTTCCTCCTATATCTTAATCAATCTGCCCCTTCCTAAACTATAGAAAACAAGTAAGAGCAGCAAAATTGGCCAATTCTTGCTCTTATGTGACACAGTGTGGGCCATCGAGAATCTTTTTAATAAATTAATTCTAACTCTCCCTTCCCATACCTATTATCTCATAGGGGTATTAACAAATGGGAAAATGGCCAAATGGAGGCAATGCAAAAAAACAGAAGACAATTCATTCCTTGATAAATAAAAAAGGAAAAATAAATCCTATGGCTTTTCTAAAAAGGAAATTAATAATATTGTCTTTGTCACTGTTCTTTATTGTCATTTATACTTTTAGTGTTTGGGAGACCAGTCTGCTGCATTGGTGGGACAAATGTGCTTCCAGGATGGACAAGCCAAAAACACGTGAGTTTAAGAAACAGTGGTGTTTGGTTTGTTTATTTTTCCCTTTGTTGCTTTGAATGAGGAAAAGCTTTTAAAGTTCATCCAAGCTGAAAATCAATAGCTTAAGAGTTCCAATACGGGTATATAAATTTTTTGCCATTTGTTTTTCTTCATCTCCTTCAAATAAAATACATTATGCATATGTAAACACACAGATAAGGCTTATGAAGACCTTAATTTATAAAATTCAAGGGGCCGGCCCCGTGGCATAGCGCTTAAGTGCAAACACTCCGCTGCTGGCGGCCTGGGTTCAGATCCTGGGCGCGCACCGATGCATCACTTGTCAGGCCGTGCTGTGGCGGCGTCCCACATAAAGTGGAGGAAGATCGGCACAGATGTTAGCTCAGGGCTGATCTTCCTCACAAAAAAAAAAATTCAATACTTTTTCCATCCAGAAACTAAATTTTGGTTTAACATATTCACGCCTTTTTTGGGGAGGTTGGTGGAGAGTGGAGGAGGGCCAAGCAGAGGTGAGGAAGAGCCATTATTTAAAACACAACTTTCAACATATTGTTCCTGCCCTAGACTTTCTCACTGTAACTGTAAAGTCATATTTTTGTGGGATTTTCAGTGTTATTTTTCTGGCACTGTGCTTTCTCCCCATTGTCTGGAGTTTCTCCTTTGACAAGAAGCAGAAGGAATGATGAAAGTCGAGATTTGGTGCATTTTCACCTAATCTCGTCTTCTTACTACTCATACATGCAGAGTCTGTCTGTAACAAGCCCCATATCTAAGAGTGGTAATGTTACTCCCACTTTAGGATGAGAAAACAGATGCTCAGAAAGGTTCAGGTAGTAAGTAAGAGAAGCAGTCTTTGCACCCAGATCCATCTGATTTGACTTAGCTGGGGCTCTTAATCTCTGTACTTTACTGTCCCCTGTGTGGTAAATAAAGATTTCCAAAAACCCAACAGGAGACTATCTACATTTAATTGTTCCTTTCTTGAGGATTTCTTAATTTTCTCATCAATTTTAACTTCGGTGGCTAAGTTCTTCTTTTGTGACTAAGGGACTGTCTAACGTTTTCAATGAATGTTCTTGTAGTCTAGTAGGGTCAGCAGTTGTCATGCAAGCGTGTGACATTATTTATGTGAGAGTTTTTTTGGGGGGGAGGGGAGATATGAAAATTCTTTGCAGCTCATGGTATCCTGAGGTTACAATCAAGAGAGCTTGAGTCAGCATGAGTCTGGAAACATATGCCTTGAATTCTGAGTTCCAGGCAGCTGAATCAGGAGTTAAGAGAAATGATAGAAATGTAGGCTATTTCCTCCCTTCTTTCCTCCTCTGCCAGGCACACTAATGCTAGTAAATCAGATGCTATCTCTATTTGTCAAGTACCTAACACAGTATAGAGCACATGGGAGGTACCCAATAAAATTGCCTCCTCTTTCGACTCCCCTCCCCCTTGAGCATTATCAGCCAAATCCTAAAATGATGAATTTAAGTTAGGGAGGGCTTGTTGAGTACCTCTGCCGCCACTGCAGGTTGGAGGAGGGAAATAGCAAATTGTAAAATCTTTGGGCTCATATTTCTCTTCTTCAGGCAAAGGAACACAAACATACGGTTAATCATATTATAAATCAGAACTTATGTGCCATAAGGAACTTTGAAGTACTGCTGTTGGATTTCAAAGGGAGGGGAGGAAAAAAATTACAAAAGATTATGTTAGTAATGAGATATTTTGAAGAATGAGTGATATTGGCGAGTACACGGAACACTGAACAAAGATGCAAATAGGGAAATGGAAGACTTTGTTTAGAGACTGTAGAGAACATTTGGGTAGGAAAGTGGGAGAAAATAAGGCTAGGATAATGTTGTGAAGCCCTAAATTTGAGACTGAGGATTTTTTTCTTGATAGGCAGTGGGACACTTCAGAAGGTTTGTGAGCTGGTGTTCAGAGATGATTGGAGCTGTCCATTAATAATATGGTAGTCCTGGGTCAATGTGAGGAGTGACTAGAGGCAAAGAGGCCATGGAGGAGGCTACTACATCATCCCAGTAACAAGAACAAGAACTGAGAAGGATGGGGACAGAGAGGGAGGCTATAGGTGGATGTCCATAGCACCGCAGAGACACAAGAGACAGGAAATAGGTATAGAGTCTAGTCACCTGGGCCCAGTGATCAGGCTTAGCCAAAGTAGAACAGGCCCAGTTTGAAGAATTTCTGTTTGGGACATGTTTGTGGTACTGGTAGGCTATATATTGCACACATTTGGAAATGTGGAGTGAGTTCAGTATAAAAGTAGAGATTTTGAATTTCTCCTATTCAGAGGTGATTTTTGAAGCAATAGGAATAAATAAAATTACCAAGAAGGAGATATTTAGGAGAAGTATAAGACACAGGGATGAAGAGTTCAGAAAAACAGAATGCAGTTATTCATTCTTGTGGAAATCCAGGGTAGAGATATTTAAGAGGGAGGCTTGGTCAACAGCGCAAAATACTACAAAAAGGTCGTGGAGGCTGAGAATGAGAACACACCATTGTACATAAAAATTAGGTCTTCAGCGGTGGTCTCCAAGAATGAAGCTTTAGTAGAAAGAATACTCAAGATGAAAGCCAGGTTGCAAATGGTCAAAAAAGATGTAGGTAGGTAGAAAATAGAGACAGCAGGACAGAATGTGCTTTGCAAAAGTGCAGCCATCCGGGAATGGTGAGCAAAATAGGTAGTTCGTTAGGTTAACAAGATCACGCCAAGTTTGGGGAATTTTGTTTGTTTGTGTTTTTAAGTTATGGCAAGGCCAGAGAATGTTTCTTTGGAGTCTGAGCAGGCAACAGATGGAAATTATAAAATAAGTGGGAGATAAGTGATGGGCAGAATGAAGTCCTAAGAGGTTAGAGAGATTGGGATTGAGAATTTAGGTAATCTCTCCAAATCTCAGCAGGGAGAAAATGACAGCTCAGAACTCAGTGGAAAGCCCATCTCTGTTTTGGGGTAGAGGAAAAGACTATGGGTGATTCTAATTTTTTATTTAGTTTATTTGTATTTTCTAATTTTTTCAGAATGAACATGGATTATTTGAACATTAAATTTTGCTTTTAAGAAAGAGAACCCAAGAGCCAGCCCTGATGGCCTAGTGGTTAAAGTTTGGTGCACTCTGCTTCAGCGGCCTGGGTTCGGTTCCCGGGTGCAGAACTACACCACTCATCTGTCAGTAGCCATGCTGTGGTGGTGGCTCACACAGAAGAACTAGAAGGACTTACAACTAGAATATACAACTATGTACTGGGGCTTTGGGGAGGAACAAAAAGGGCCAGCCCCTGTGGCTTAGTGGTTAAGTTCAGTGCACTCCGCTTAGGCAGCCCAGGTTCGGTTCCTGGGTGTGGACCTACACCACTTGTCTGTCAGTGGCCATGCTGTGGCAGTGGCTCACATACAAAAAGGGGAAGATTGGCAGCAGATGTTAGCTCAGGGCGAATCTTTCCCAGCAAAAAAAAAGGAGGAGGGGCTGGCCCGGTAGCAGAGCTGTTAAGTTCGCCCTTCCGCTTCGGCGTCCTGGGGTTCGCTGGTTCGGATCCTGGATGTGGACCTGCTTACTGCTCATCAAGCCATGCTGAGGCAGTGTCCCACATAGAGGAACTAGAAGGACCTGCTATTAGAATATACAACTATGTACTGGGGCTTTGGGGAGAAAAAAGAAAAAGAGGAAGATTGGCAACAGATGTTAGCTCAGGGCCAATCTTCCTCAAAAAAAAAGGAAAGAGAACCTGGGATAGATGCCTCCTCTCCCCAGAGGCACTGACTAAATGTAATAAAGGAGGCCTTTTACCTCCTTCACAGCTTCAGCCAGGGCCGCTCACCCTCTCCCTGTGCACCATCTTGGACACACTTCTCCATGACAGATAACAAGCAACCTTTACCTTCACAGAGGTTAGATAAAAGTCAGGCATCTTTCTGGGATGTTTGAACATAGTACAGTCTTGAGGAAGGATAGGTATACCATGTAATGCTGAAAGCTCCATATATGTTTGATAACTGGGAAGAAAAAATAATAAAATTTAAGAGGAAAATCATTGCCTGTGTACTGCTTTGAAAGCTGTGGCCTAAATGTAGCAAGGGAGTCTCTTCATACATTGATAATGCTCATTAATTACTTATTAAGTATACTAACTTAAGAATTCGGTTTTATTAAGCGCCTTGAGCCTTTGCATCAATTTTGTACTTTAAGACTTGCACACTACTGTTCTGTATACACAGTGTTTTGATGGGGGCTAAATTGGTACAGATTTCTCCTTCAAAAAACATGAGACATAATTAACTTCCATTTTGGGGGGCCGGCCCCGTGGCTTAGCGGTTAAGTGTGCGCGCTCCGCTACTGGCGGCCCGGGTTTGGATCCCGGGCGCACACCCACGCACCGCTTGCCTGGCCATGCTGAGGCAGCGTCCCACATACAGCAGCTAGAAGGATGTGCAACTATGACATACAACTATCTACTGGGGCTTTGGGGAGAAAAGGGGAAAAAAAGGAGGAGGATTGGCAATAGATGTTAGCTCAGGGCCGGTCTTCCTCAACAAAAGGAGGAGGATTGGCATGGATGTTAGTTAGCTCAGGGCTGATCTTCCTCACACACACACGCACAAAAAGACTTCCATTTTTGTGAATATTTATTAAAGGAGATTAACTTATAATAAAGCTTTTTCAGCATCACAGAAGTAAAAAGGTGTAGTGATTTATATGTTTTAATTCATAAACGTATTATTATCTGTGCCTAGTGTTATTTGACTGGTGTCTTTAAAAACTTAGATACAGTAGTCCTCCTTATCCACAGTTTCGCTTTCCACAATTTCGGTTACCCACTGTCAACCGCAGTCTGAAAATATTAATGGAAAATTCCAGAAATAAACAATTCATAAGTTTTAAATTGTGTGCTGTTCTAAGTAGTGTGATGAAGTCTCCCGCCATCCCACTCAGTTCCACCCAGGATGTGAGTCATCCCTTTGTTCAGCGTATCCACGCTGTATATACGCTACCTGCCCGTTGGTCACTTAGTAGCAGTCTTGGTTATCAGATCGACTATGATGGTATTGCAGTGCTTGTGTTCAAGTAACCCTTATTTTACTTAATAATGGCCCCAGAGCATAAGAGTAGTGATGCTGGCAGTTTGGATATTCTCTTACTGTGCCTAATTTATAAATTAAACTTTATCATAGGTATGTATGTATAGGAAAAAAGACAGTATATATGGAGTTTGGTGCTATCTGCGATTTCAGGCATCCACTGGGGGTCTTGGAGCATATCTCCCTCAGATAAGGGGGGACTACTGTATTCATTAATCCATGCTCCATGAATGCATTAGCTGTTCATCATGCAGGCCAAGAATATATTTGGGTAAGAAAGGATAGAAAGTTTTGGGCTAATTCTTATTCACAATAGCGGTGCCTAGAAAAATGTTTATCAGAAGAAATTGCCCTCAGTTTCTGTTTGCTCCACAAGACAAACGCAGCTGATGTCGCAGAGCACAGCAGCAAGGCCTGTGGGGAGGGAATCCCAAGCTCGGGCAGGACAGCGTGTGGAGAGCCAAGGGTGACAGTTGCAGCCAACTCAGTTGAAAACTGTTTCACTTTGACCCTTACTGGTATCAGTTTGGGCTGTTTATCTGCCTGGCACAGGTCAAAACTACTTACTCATGTCCAAATGCCAGACTTGTTGCAAAGTCTGAAGCTTATACTGATAAGGCTGCCACAAAATAAATTCAGTTCTTCCCTGGCAGCTGTGTACATTCTGGCTCTGACTCTCTCACCGCTGTTAGAATGCCCTATCCTGCAGGGAGAATGGGAAAGCTAGGCCTTAAATAGCCTTCCCCTCTATGCCACCCCTGTCTTCATGGTCCAGCTACATTTTCCCACACTCTGGACCTAGCTTCCTCTCTGTGCCAGAAGATAGTGGTGTTTCTCAGTTTACGACTGACTGATGATAGAGCTAAGCTGGCCAGCCGCGTTGGTGAACGGCTTAGTCACAATGCTTCACTCCACGTGGATTAGTAGCAGCGTTAACTGTGACCGAACGTAGAATTTGTTGTAATTCAGTGACATTTTATAAACACAGCCCTGGGCTACGACTGACTAAACACTAAATACCATACCTGCATTTTTCCATTAAGATTGCACTAAGTACATTTTCTTCTAGACTTATCTTTAAAACATTATTTCAAAAAGAATATGTGATGTCTGTTAGCTTTTGGAACTTTTCTAGAACTTGAATGACTTTTATTATACGAAGTAAAATGTCAGTTTATTTGTATTATTAATGTTTCATCATTTACTTTTAATAAAATTGTTATACTGTTCATTCTTCCCCCAACTATAGGTATGGAACAGGCTGTTTCTTACTATGTAATACAGGCCGTAAGGTTGGTTTTTTCAAATTAAAAGATTGATGAAAGTGTTCTTTAACTTCACATAAATAATGCTTGAGCATAATTTGCTATTAAGTTACTTTTGAGTCTGCAGCTTTTATTTAATCTTTATCAGGGTTAAATTTAGAGCTCAGTAAAAATGAGGAAAATCACTAAATTTGAATGGTTCTAGTAAGAACCATTTTAGGTTCTTTGAATTTTATATTTGTGTTTTTAATTGTGTTGCTGGGAAATCTACACTAGGACCTTGTCAGATTCTTAATGCAAATCTAACTTGGAACAAGGGGTAAACTTTTTGTTCTGTTTAAGTGTATTGTTCTTAATACTGGTAATTTTGACTGTTAAGATTAATTTTTTAAATTGGTATATTTATTGAATTATTTTGTACCTAGGTCATTTTAGCTTTAAAAAATATTCTTATGCTATCTTTTTATTTTCCTGACTACTGAAATCTTTTTCTCCTGCCTACAGTGTGTATTTTCTGAACATGGCCTTCTGACCACAGTGGCTTATAAACTCGGCAGAGACAAACCAGTATATTATGCATTGGAAGTAAGTTCTTTTCAATTAATTTGGATAATATGATGAACACTCAAAGCTGATGAAAATCACAGTGTTTTCTAACACCTTTTCTGATAAATCTTAATATACAAGACTCAAAACACTCAGTTTTCTTCTTGGCATTCAGTTAAGTAGAAGGAACCTGGGACTGAGCTGGGGTCAGGACTCCCAGGAGACCTTGATTATTTTATATTGGCTCCTCAGTTCTTTTACCAATTAATTGTGTGACGTTGGGCGTGTTACCTAACCGCTTTACAATGTAAGATTTTTTGTCTCTGAAGTTTAATGAAGGCATTGACTTGTTCTCTAACGTTTCTTTCAGCGTTTCATTATAACCACAATGCCTCAGTGTTCCAAAGAGAACCCCTGGGCACAAAAACGCAGAGCAACTCTCTTCACGTGTATCCTCATAAAAATAAATTTTGTGTCACATTTTGATGGAGGAAAGAAAGTGAGGAGATTTATGCCATTTTTCACTGGAAGCATTTGTTTCAAACATGTTTGTAAATTCTAGTAGGAATATGTCAGCCTAAGTCTATAGGGCATGGTAAGTTTGCATTAGAACCTTTATTTATAAAGTCAAAGAAGCAGTACTCTTTTTGTAAAATCAGATACATTTCTTAAAAGCATTTCTTTACAATTTGCTTTAAATGGCTCCCTTGCAATGTACTAACATACAAGTGATCTGGAAACTTATTGAGGCTTGTTTCCTGGAGTACCTGATAATAATTTGGCCACAAGTGTTAGACTTCTGTTTATAGTTAAAACATTTTGTTAGTTATGCCTTAAGCATGAGGAATTTGAGTTTATTTCAGTTTTTTCTTGCCCCCTCTCTGTATAAGCACTGGAATCTCTCCCCCAGCCCCTTTTCTATGGATAATAGAAGCATTTGTGAAACAGTTGGTCTGTGTATTAAAGGTATCCTAATACTTCTCAGAACTTAAACTCCTACAAGCCCTCTCCCTCTCTGTTTCCCCCTATAGAAAGTGCTTAGTGTAGCACTAGGCACACCAAATATGCACTTGATAAGTATTACCTATGGCAATAATAGTAAGCTGCTCTCTTTTTTCCTTATACGGGGGACAATCAGTGGTTTAGAATTATAGATGCCTTAGACCTGGAAAAGGTCTGAGAGATAAGAGTTACCTGGTCTTAACTTCCCTCCCAATATGAAAAGCCTTCTCTTCTATCCTTCACCGATAGCCTTCCAACTTCTGTTGGAAGATAGCACAGAAACTGCTTCTTAATAACACCTCTACCATCAAACCTAGGTTGGCTGTCAAGAGAATTCAAATACTAGGAGGCACCCCTCAGTTTTTCTGGGTCTTCCTACTCCAGGATAAACTTCCCCAGTGCCCTGATGTCACATGTTTTCTGGATACTTTATAGTTCTGGGCTCCCTTCATTAGATGCATTCCAATTTGTCAGTGTCTTCCAGAATGGAATAGAATATTCTATATGTAATCTGACCTGTACTCACTAGTGTCATTTATTTCTCTCTGACCATAAACACTACTTCTGCTACTCTAGCCTGAGAGTTCATTAATTTAGTCTAATAACCCCATCATATCATTGGCTCCGGGAACATATGTTAAAATATCTAGCTCTTTTTATGAATCATTGTCAAGCCGAGTCCATTCCATCTGTATTTGCACAGAAGATCTTTTGTTAATCTAAATTCAGGTCTTCATTTCTTCCTGTTAAATTGCATGACGGTGATTTCAGCCTATTCTGACACACACTGAATTCTTTTTCACTCTTCACTCTGTCACTTTTCTAGTTTTGTCTCATCTGGAGACTTAACAAACATATGCTTTTGATTTTGTTTTGATTCGTGTAATTTTTTTTAGATTTATAGAATTATAAAGCTGAGAAAGTAGCTTAGATGACAACAGGCTTCGCTACCCGTACCATCCCCTTGTTTTACACACGAGGAATCTGAGAGTAGACAAGTGAAATTGTAGTCACTTGGCCAAGGTAACTTTTGACAGCTAGTAAGTAGCCAATCCAGGATGCAAATCCAAGTTATTGGACATCAAAGTCTGCATGCCTAGGCCACCCCACTGTGTTGTCTCCTTCCTTGTAAATCTCGATATTCAGGGCTCCGGTCTCCAGAGTCCAGTGTTCTTTTCACTGCATCTTGCATATGTCACTTCCTTTGTCTACTAACCTAGCAACTCAGCCACAACACACACACACACACACACACACACACACACGCACACTCACACACTAATATGTTTACAAGAGTAAATAGGATTTTTTCCCTTTTTTTTCTTTTCCATGTATTCTAATTTTTTTTCCAACAAACATTTTTTAAAAATTAAACCAAATCTACAAAAGAGGGTGGGGAATAAGGCTAGATTGGTAAACCTTTTTCTCAGTAAAGTCATGCTAATTCCACTTAGTCACACTGCTTCCTTTTTTTTTTTTGCAAATGCTTATAAAGCATGTATTTAATACTCATTTCTTTAGTTAGACAGATTGTTGTTAGGCTTGGCAATCTGGAGTATTAAAAATTTACTTTCTACCCTTTTTAAAAACTGAAACTATAGCTACCCATCTTAGTTTTTAGTGTTCTTTCTCCCTCTGCTGATTTGGAAGCAATGTAATGCATTTCTAATTTTTTTGTTGTTGTTTCAAGTTTTTACCCTCTCTCGGGGGTGGGTATAAAATCTTAGATTAACGGTTGTTTTTCCTGCATCCCTTCTGGCCATTTTTAATACTGTTGAGACTTCTGCTGCTCTGATCTAAATGTGATTCCTTTGTAGATAATCTGGTTTATTGTCTGGGAGTTTTTAATGTTATCTCCTTATCATTGATGTTCTGCTGTTTTACTGTTATGTGCTTGGGTTGGGATTTATTTTTACTTATCCTGTTAGGTACTTGGATACAAGTCTGTCTTCAGTTCTGGAAAATTCTCAGCAATTATCTCTTCAAATACTGCTTCTCTACCATTACCTCCATCCTCTTCTGGAATTACTATTGAATAGATATTGGAAGCTTTCAACTCATCTTCCATGTCTCTTAACTTCCCTTTTATATTTTTTCAATCTCTTTGTTTCTCTGTGCTGCATCCCTGGTGAGTTTCTCAGTATCCACCTTACATTCTCTCTTTAAAACAAACAAAACAAAACAAACATTTTTTTATTGTGAAATATAAGACACGTACAGATGCATAAAATATCAATTTACAGCTTGACAAATTATTATAAAGACAGGACTCATGTAACCTCACCCAGGTCAGGAAACAGAACACTGCCAATACCAAGGAACCCCCTCTGTGCCCTCCCAATCATAGCCTCCTCCCTCTGCCCTAAGGTAACCACTGCCCTGACTTTTATTATAATCACTTCCTTACTTTTCTTTATAGTTCTAACACTTAAATATGCAACCCTAAACACCAGAGTTTAGCTTTGCATGTTTTAATACTTTATATATTAAAAATATAAAAGAGAGAGAGAGACTGAACCATACAGTATGTATTCTTTGATCTGGGTTCTTTCACTCAACGTTGTATTTGTGAGATTCATCCTTGTTGTTAGATATAGCTATTGTTTCATTCTTTTTCGTTACCATATGAAAATCCACCAGCAGTGTATGGGAACAGTAATTTACTCATCTTCTCTGTCTATTCTACAGGTTATCCCACCTATTACATTTCTTAATTTCGCTCAGTAATTTCATTTCTAGGAGTTTTAATTGGTTGTTTTTCATATCCACCTGATTTTGTTTTATTTCTATTTTCTTTTGATTCATAATTTTATGGGGTTTTTTTAATGGAAATCATGCCTCAATTTATCTCTTTGAATACTTTTAGTACATACTTATTTTAAAGTCTTTGTTAGGCTAAAGTGAATTCTATTCCAGCTGTTAAACTTTGTTGTCTGATGTCTTAATAATAGATTTCTTCATGTATTTTGAAAGTTTTACTTCCAGTCTCATCTTCCATTAAGCCGTAGCCTTAGTCACCAATTAGACAGCTGCTTGTTTTCCAGCATCCCTGCACAAGCGGGAGAGCGCCACCTAGCCCCCAACTTCAAGCACTGAAGCTGATTCTATTCCTTGTCTTACACAAAACGTTTTGGATGCCATTCCTCTGGAGGAGCCAGTTCCTGGCCACCACTCCTGCTCCCTGATACATACAGAAAAATCAATTCGAACCTGTCATGCTTGTGGCTTCAAGTCCTCTCTGTCATGCATTTATGTTTCTGTCCACATCAACATTGTTCTCTATTTCAGTCACCATGTATTGTTTTGATTTTCTCTTTTCACATTTTGCCTGTTATCCTCTGTGTTTAGAACAGAAGGGATTTTTCAAGTGCAAACTCATCATTTCTATTGATGTGGACATCTACCTCTTTTTCATCACCCAGAGAATTCTTTTGTTCTCTCCCTACACCCTGGCATGTGATTCATCTAGGCCTGACATTTTGACATCTCTAGGTTCCTATTTTCATTATCAGTAAAAAGGCATTGGAGCACATGATCCTTTAGTTGTTCTAAGACTTTAAACTCATTTAAACTGCTTAAATTTGTCCCTCTCTTTCTAGTTGGAAAATTTTTCTTAGTGAGGGAAGAGACTGAAGCAAAATAGAGCAGTCGAGGAGTTCTGCCTTCCCTCTGCCATCTGTCAGTAGTGCACTATCTTCCCGAGGCTGTGCTTCTCCCTTCGCTTGTTCATCTTCTTTATCTAAATATTATTTCACAAGACAAAATCCTTTTGGGGGTTTTTAATATGGTTATGAACTTGAGCTTACTTAGGATTTGAGACTTCCGTGTTCTGTATTCTGTCATAGATGTAAGTTCCCTGAGGCCAGGGTACTTGTATGTCTAGTTCACCACTCTCTCCCAGCAGGCTGGCATGTGGTAGACACTCAGTAAACATTGGTTACATACCAAATCCTACGTTATGCCATTTTTTTCTATTTAAATATGAGCTTCAAAGAGGGTTCCCTATATCCCCCCATTGGTTTCTTTAAACGTGCCTTCTCCCATCTCTTCTTTGGTATGATTTATGATTATAGTGTTAAGGTTTTCTTTAGAGTTTTTCATCCCTCTTGAACCAGATATTCCATTTTAGGTATAAGCCTATATATTAGTGAACTATTGCTGTATAACAATATTACCACAAATGTAAGTGGCTTAAAACCACACCCATTTGTTATCTCAGTTTCCATGGGTCAGGAGTCCAGGAACAGCTTAGCTGGGTCCTCTGTTCAGGGTGTTGCAAGGCTGCAGTCAAGGTGTTGGCTGAGGCTGCAGTCTCATCTGAGGCTCCATCTGCTTGCAGGCTTGCTTAGCTTATTGGCTGAATTCAGTTCCTTGCAGTTGTAGGACTGAGGGCTTCAGTTTCTTGCTGGCTGTCAGCCAGAGGCTGCCCTCAGCTCCTAGAGGCCACCTGTAGTTGCTTCCCATGTTAGGACTCCTAGCATGGCCCTCTGCTTCCTCAAAGCCAGAAAGGGAGGGAGAGAGTCCAGAAAACAGGTGTGAGAATCTGATAACAATGTAATCATGTTAACATCATCACGTACATCCCGTCACCTTTGACATGTACTGTTGGTTAGAAGCAAGTCATAGGCGCCACCACGTTCAAGGGGAGAGGATCATGCAAGGGCGTGAATGCCAGGAGGCGGGGAGCATGGGGGCCTTAATTAAGAATCCCTCTGCCGCGGCCTATAAACATCGTTTATGGACTTTTGTAATGTCCTTTCTTGGAAAGTATACTTTCTGAGCAATAAATGGTTTTAATTTTAGTTCCCTAACTTGTTACTGAAGTGTTAATGATATAGATTACATTTCAAAAATAATGCTCTGTGTTTCAAAAAAAACACTCTGTGTTCCTTTTCTCTTTTCTATGCAATTAAAAAAGCTATAGAGTTAGATTTTGCATTTGTAATCTTATACAAATTAAGTACGGTATAAGTATATATGTAGAGGGGCCGGCCCCCTGGCTTAGCGGTTAAGTGCACGTGCTCCACTACTGGTGGCCCGGGTTCAGATCCCAGGCGTGCACCGAGGCACCGCTTCTCTGGCCAAACTGAGGCCGCGTCCCACATACAGCAACTAGAAGGATGTGCAACTATGACGTACAACTATCTACTGGGGCTTTGGGGGAAAAAAAAGGAGGAGGATTGGCAATAGATGTTAGCTCAGAGCCGGTCTTCCTCAGCAAAAAGAGGAGGATTAGCACGGATGTTAGCTCAGGGCTGATCTTCCTCACAAAAAAAAAAAAAAAAGAAGCCCTCTCCACTGATGAGGGTCTTCTATAAAATACAAAAAAAAAGGTATATATGTAGAGATACATATTACTGTAGCATACACAAAACTGTTTACTACGCCTAATGGATGATTTTAAGCAATTTAAGGATAATCTTAATTTTACATAATTTTTCTCCACACCTGCTGATTTTAAGTGTAACTGCCTTGTAGGATATAACTCTCCTGCATCCTGAAATATCTGCTTTGTACAGATACTGTTCATGGCAGTGGCATTCATGTCAAGGAGCTTTTGAGGAAAAGTATGTTTGCCCGCTATGATGTTACATCAGATCTACTTGATTATTTTTAATCCAATCTTCCTATAACCTCTTTCTTAGCCTTTCACTTTCCAGGCTATGTGTCTAGTTTTTAAATAATTTATTCCCCTTGTCCATTTAATTCCGCATGTTACCATTTAATTTATTCTTCTTTATACCTTCTCGTTTCTATTATGTCTTTCTTAGAGTACAGCTATTAGGCTTGCAGGCACCTTTCCCCGAGGATCATGACTTAGAACAAGGGTTGGTTCTTATATGTAGATGATGTGCTTAACTATTAGATCTTTATATTTAGGATATAGTTGACAGTAATTTATTTGATAGCAAGTAGACAGTCACTTTCTGTCTATCATTTTAGGTTTCTGTTCCTGTATTCTTTTTCCTGCCCATCTTCAAAGCATTATACCATCTTCCACTTTATCTCCTGCCTCTGAATTCAGAAGACCAGATCTTTTGTGAATTTGGAGGTTTCTTTCATTTTTATTAACTTTTTAAAGGCTAACTAATACCATGTATTATGTCCTCATACCAAAATTATATACTTCTTTAGATAAGTGTTTTTAATATACCTTTTATTTTCTTATATTGAATCTGTTTCTTCACTCACAACCAAATGCTCCTGTACACTTCTGATGACCAAATTTAAAATACTTTTTTCTGGAACCTTGACAGGGGCTTCGTATTTTTTTTTCTTTTGTTTTAATTTAAGTAATGCCCTCTGGTTTTCAACCAGTTACCTTTAATTAAAACCTTGGTATTCCTTTTGCTAAAACCATATTGCTTCCTCTCAAAAAAAATATTGTCTAAGCATGTAACATCTTGCCCTTTTCAATGGAAATGAGGCACATCCGCATTTGGTTCCCCAAAGTATAAAATTCCACTAGCCACAAAACCACTCTAATAGACTTCTAGCACAGTGGCTTTTTTAAATTCATAGTTTACTCCCCTAAAACTATTGAAAATGTATACATTTCTTGGTTAGATGCCATTTAGAGCCGGTATCTTTTGAGAGCATAAGGAGAAAGGGACATCTGGTTTTTTAATTAGATCTAGAACTGTGCTGTCCAATATGGTAGCCACTAGCCACATGTGGCTATTGTGCACTTGAAATGTGGCTAGTCCAAATTGAGATGTGCTGTAAGTGTAAAATAGATACCCGATTTCAGACTTAGTACAAAAAATATATAAAATATCTCAATTTTTATATTGATTACATGTTGCAATGATAATATTTTTAATATATTGGGTTAAACAAAATATATTACAATCAATTTAACCTGTTTCTTTTTACCTGTTTAATGTGGTAACTAGAAAATTTAGATTACATATGTGGCTCACATTATATTTCTATTGGACAACGCTGGTCTAGAAAATCTTATACATTTACTAGTCTTTGGCAACTGTTGTCTCTGAATTGTTTGCTTCCAAAGGAAATTTGAAAGTAAAATTCTTAAGTCTCTCTAAGCAAAAAATTTACTTAGTTCTCCTTCATGGTCCCACTAAGTACCTAAATATATAACATATCAAAGTTAGGAAGTGTATTAAGAACTTCTTTTTTGGGGGGAGACCGTGGGTTAGAGTCCCTTGTAAGGTATTTGTTGAATTGTCTTTGGCCCATTTTTAAAGCCCAGTTATATTTGCACAGTGATGTCATATCTGTTCCTCAAATAGTTTTTTATAGCTAAAAGACCACTGTGTAAAGAGAACAATTGTGGTGGCCTGCAGCTTTCCAGTAACGTATAGTTACTTGTTCGTTAGAAGCTGTAAATAATAGAATGTATCAACATAGTCAGCATCTAGTTTGTTTACATCCTGAATACTGACAGCAAGAGAGATGATCATTTATAATCCAGTTAATTGAATTGGGGACAGAGAGGTAGGCAACAGATAAAAGACATTCTGCTTCCTACACTTAATGTCACCTGACATTTTGGTTTGGGGTGACTCGGTGGAAGTAATTTACATTAATAAGCTATATGAATGAAACATCAGAACCAAAAACTTATTTTGAAATTCCTAGTGGTTTGTGCTGATACTTTTTTTGCCCTCATGATCTTTTTATAACAGCTTTATTGAGATATAATTCAGATATCACATAATTCACTCTTTTAAAGTGTACAATTCAATGGCTTTTAGTATATTCACAGAGTTGTGCAGCCTCACTACAATCTAACTTTAGAACATTTTCATCACCCCAAGGAATAACTCCATCACCCCAACCCTAGACAACTACTAATCTACTCTTTGTCTCTAGATTGCCTATTCTGGACATTTTATATAAACAGAATCATACAATATGTGGTCTTTTGTGACTGGCTTCTTCCACTTAGCATAATGTTTTCAAGGTTCATCCATGTTGTAGCAGAACTTTGTTCCTTTTCATGGCCAAATACTATTCCACTGTGTGCGTATTCCACGTTTTATTTACCCATTCATCAGTCGGTGGAATTTGGCTGATACTTTTTTAACACTTAAAAATTAATGAATTTAGTATTTACATTCAGTAAGAATCTTCCCATATATTCTCATATTGAGCCTCATAGTCCTTTGTTTAGGTAGATGTTGTTATAGTCTCCACCATTTTATAGGTGAAGAAATGGAGGCTCAGAAAGCCTAACTAATTTACCTAAGATCACATAGCAATTAAGCACTAGAACTCAGACTCAAACCAGTTCATCTGACTCCAAATCATGTTTTCTTCCTTGTTGCCACAGCACACCCCGCCCCCCGTTCCTTGGTGATTTTGTTGTAAAGAATAATTACTTTGTAGTTAGCATCTTCGCTAACTATTTTGTTGTTGTTGCTTGATTTAATATACTGTTAGATATGGGAAATGGACTTGAAAATAACTTTTAACGTGGCCTCTCCCAATAACTTTGTGGATAAGATGGGAATGTATTCTAGGTGATAATATACTCAGTAGCTTAGCAACAGATAGAACAATTATACAAGAAGCAAACTGCTTAACACATTGATGTCCACCTACGGGGACAGATCCAAGGGTGTGCTGGAGGGCTCTCTTCTTTTCCCTGTCTCATGAAAAACTTCTATAATGACCTAGATAAAAAAATATGTTTGTATTAAAAGACCTAGTTTATGATATTTGTAGAAATCCCAAAGTTGAAATTTTTGCATTTTATCCATCTGGTAGTGTCATACACAGAGAATATGCTCAATAAAAACTTTTTATAGTGATAACATATATTCTCTCTCGGATTCCTTTTTTTCCATAGGGTTCTGTGGCTATAGCCGGTGCTGTTATTCGCTGGCTAAGAGACAATCTAGGAATTATAAAGACCTCAGAGGAAATTGGTAAGTATGTTCTAACAAACGGTTAGAATCTGAATGGTGAAAATTTTTGATATTTTACCTTTGCAATCTGTTAATACTTGTGCTTTACCACATATGTGACATTAAATTATATGGATCCCTATTATGAGTTTGATTTATACATAAAAGACTATTTTGTGAAGATTTATAAAACAACAAATCGACATAATTAGTGGTGGATTAATAAACTGGCAAGGTAGGGCATAAAAATTACCCAACTATAAAATTGAACACCAAAGATTGCCAGAATCTGCAGTAAAGTAGTCCAGTTATATTTATCTGATGGGAAAGAGCTTTAACTCTTAGAGTGAGCATTAAAACTCCAGTACCTATAATTTAAGTATTAATATGGCTATTTTCAGTCTATGGATAATTATTTTGAACTCACCTACCCACTCTGTCTTCGACTTGTTTAATTTTGCCTGAAGATGAGACAATCAGAAACACATTTCTGATTAGGGACGCATTGGAGGCCACGTCTTCGTCTCCTAGTCAGCAACCTTAAAAATAACGGAAATGAGCTAAAATACCTTAATGAAACCAATCCAATTCCTTTATTTCTTGGTCTGGGTTTCATTTTAGTGGGTGTATTCAATGTGGGGAAATTTGTTTTTGTTGCTCCTAGCATACTGCTGTAATTAGGAACATTTTGCTGTACTAATGAATAGGAAACCAAAAGCCCTGTCCTAATTTTGTTAAACAGATGTGTTTATGAACTAAAGTAAGTAGGATATGTTAAAGTAAGTAGGATATGTTAGAGTGATTTTTGTTTTTCTTTTTTTTTTAATGTTAGAAAAACTTGCTAAAGAAGTAGGTACTTCTTATGGCTGCTATTTCGTCCCAGCATTTTCAGGGTTATATGCACCTTATTGGGAGCCCAGTGCAAGAGGGTAAGAATTGAAAATAAGGTATGCTTTTGTGGGTCCTGATTTATTTACTAAATTAGCTAATAACTTATTAGTTAATAGTTTCCTATCTATTTTCAAATTATTTTAAAGTGTTGAGGAAACCTTTTCCATTTGGAAAGTATAATTTCAGAACCTTTAAATTCCAAGAAGTTATAAATCATCTGACAATAAGCCCCCATATTCATATTCGTGAATTCATATCCATATTCATATTAGTGTTGTTATCTTTTATCTTCAAGGCATCTGAAAGTTATGTATCAAAGAGATATCATCCAGATGAATACTGATTTGGTTTTATATTATTGTCATCTATTCAGATGGATCATGAACTTTTTCATATGTGGATGCAGAATTGTGGACTCGAAGGACTTTCCAAGCTACTTAGTGTTTATGTCCAGTTTTGGGGGTTTTTTTAATGTCCTTTTTATTTCTGCACATTTCTATCTACCAAATTCAACCTTTCCATATTCAGAACATTTCGGATTGATGACTCATTTATTCCACTCTAATATTGAAATCTTTGCATATATTTTTAGGATCATCTGTGGGCTCACTCAGTTCACCAATAAATGCCATATTGCTTTTGCTGCATTAGAAGCTGTTTGTTTCCAAACCCGAGAGGTAATAAATATAGGCCTGTTGTCTTGTACTTAATCCACTTTCATTGCTCTTAAATAAATTATATATTAATGCCAGAAATTTGTTAAGTAGTTTATCAAAAATTAAGCCTGCCTAAACACTAATCCAATAAATATAACTGTTCTTTGTCCAGCTGTCATTATCTTCTAAGTTCCTGTTATCTGCCAGGCTCTGGGCATTTTACATGTGGAGGGGATGCTGAGTGGTACATATTAGGCAAAGGGAATAGCACAAACATAGGCATCGAGGCAGGAAACCAGGGTGCAAATAGAGTTGTTTGGCTTGGCTGGATATAAGGGTGAGTGCAGAGGTGTAGTGAGAGAAAAGGTTGATTGTGACCAGATCAAGGAGGGCTTGGAAGACCAGAATAAGAAGTCTAAATTTTGTTCTCTAGGCTTTGGGAAGCTCTTGAGGGTTTTTGAGTAGAAGATTGCCCTTTTCAGAGATGTTCCTACGAAATAGTTTAATGATGCTCATTGCATTGGTTTATTTAAGATTTTGGATGCCATGAACCGCGACTGTGGAATTCCGCTCAGTCATTTGCAGGTAGATGGAGGAATGACCAACAACAAAATTCTCATGCAGCTACAAGCAGACATTCTGTATATTCCAGTAGGTTAGTAAGCCTTCTTTCCTTTAAACTCCTAGAGCAACATTTCTTTCAGAAGAACTAGTTTGTTAGACATAAGGAACTGCAAAGATGTTGATGTAGCTCTCTCCCCTCAGTGAAGCCCTCGATGCCTGAAACAACGGCCCTGGGCGCTGCCATGGCTGCAGGGGCTGCAGAAGGCGTTGGCGTTTGGAGTCTCAAACCCGAGGATTTGTCAGCTGTCACGATGGAACGGTTTGAACCCCAGATCAACGCTGAGGGTACATTTAATGAATGAGACCTTTAATGGTATACTGTGAAAAAGGCCTTAGTGAGAGAGAGTTTGCCTTTCTGTTTATTCATAAGTTAAGAAACTAAGTAAAATAGCAAATGCTACTGTTTCAGATTTGGCTACTAAGCATGTTGGGTCACACTGAATGAGTGTGAATGAGAGAAATAATTCCTTATTTAAAAAAAACTCCTAACTGCTTTTTTTTACCATTCACTTCTCTTGTTTACAGTCCTTTCATGTAGGAGAATAACACTGCCACAGGATCAGTTCTAGCTTGTTAGCATAGTCTTTGAGAAGGGAGATATATCACTCACCAATCCCTAATGTCTACACTGGATCGTCTTTGGTTCTAGTGGTCTGGTTTTAGGACGTGATCAGCTGGGCTAAGGAACATTCTGGTAACTTTTAAGCACAGCAGAGCTAGCCTGACAAAAGCAACAACAATTTAAGTAAATGAGCATTAAATAATCTGATTCATGGTCCTAACAAACTAAGCTAAGCCACAAGCTCTGACCAATACCTTATTAAAATACAGTGATACTTCTCTTAAATTGAAATAAATGTGAGTACAATAATCAGGTTTTATATATATAATGAATTTGGTTTTATAACTTTTTAAAAACCTATATATAAAATAGCATCAAAGTGGATTTTGAGCTATTGGGAACTAAGCTTTCAAATGCATTTTTGTTTAACTTTCTGGAAGTCTATGCCAGCACTTCTTAATTTTATTTGTTCTTTCTCATATATAAGAAAATAGATTGTAATACTGGTAATTTTATAGTCAGATAGTATACCATGTGCCTTGATGTAGAAATGTGTTTCAAAATCTGATATTCTGTCTATAAGTAATTTTTAACTTTTGCAATATTGGATAAAATATGAAGTTCAAAAAATTTTTCTACTTCTGAAAAAAAAAATCTACTTTTTTTTTTTTTTTTTTTAGATTTTATTTATTTTATTTTTTCCCCCCAAAGCCCCAGCAGATAGTTGTATGTCATAGCTGCACATCCTTCTAGTTGCGGCATGTGGGACTCGGCCTCAGGATGGACGGAGAAGTGGCGCCTCGATGCGCACCCGGGATCCGAACCCGGGCCGCCAGCATTGCAGCGCGCGCACTTAACCACCAAGCCACAGGGCCGGCCCTCTACTTTTTAAAAAGAAAATAACGTTCAGAGAAAGTATATGGTCTCGAGACACTAATCCCACTCTTAAAGCAAGGAACTTTTGTGCAAAGAGTTAAGGATTACTATTTTCTGAGGAGAGCCATCCTTGCTGTTTTTTAAGGCCTTAGCCCAGAGTTAATCAGTTATGTCAGTTGTCCTTCCCTTCACCAAACCCTCTGCTCTCCGGACAACACACACGCACGCACACACGCACACATGCACACGTGCACATGAATAGGCACCTATACGTACATAGTTCATTCTTCCAGCAAACATTTGTTTAGAGCCGACTACAGGCCAGAAACTGTCCTGACGTGAGAATATAGAGATGAATATAGAAATGAACCAAGTCTTTGCCCTTCAGGAAACTCAAGTATTTTGGGAGAGGTAGACAAAACCATGAAAATTCACTGTGGTAGTTGATATCCTGAGGTATGTGTGTGAGGCACTGTGGGGAGATGGAGGAGGGGCCAGAAGTGGGGCCCTGGAAAGCTTTCTGAAGTGAGTGATACTTGAGCAGTGTCTCATAGGTGTTGCAGGCTTTGGGTGCTGTGGAAAGGCCAAGAGGCTTGAGAGAAGGGTAGCCCCACACGTGGCTGCCTATTGTTAGGAGGAGTACACCCTGTGTGTGGATGTACCAGTGTTCATTTTTGTTTAGTCCTCCTATTGTGGATTTCCACCTTAAGGGAATCCTGTCTCACAGGAATGCCATTTGAATCTTGTGAGAAATCAATATTTGTTAAATCCTTTGGCTGACCAAAAATAATTTTCCTTCTAGTCTTTCCACATTATAGTATGCCCCTCCCCTCAGCCCAAGCTCACACACACACACATGCGTGCACACACACACACAAAGAGAACAGATCAAATGGGATTCCCCTTTCTAATTCATCACCACTCATTTGTAAATGGCCTGGTCTTACCAGGTAGCCTGTCTCCCAATCTCCCTTCACCCTGTAGACCATTCCGAATTTCCCCTCCAACTTCCAAGCAAGCTTCTCTTCCAGTCAGGGGCAGTCACTAGCAACCATACTCTCCCAAATATGAGTCCTGGGAAAGCCCCATGTCAGTTTAATACGTGTAACAATTTGTCAAGAATGCTGAGTGAACGTTAAGTATGGTGCTTAGAACATCTCAGTAAACTACCTTTCATATGTGTGTTTTTCCTACCTTCTATTTCTAGAAAGTGAAATTCGTTATTCTACGTGGAAGAAAGCTGTGATGAAGTCAATGGGTTGGGTCACAACTCAGTCTTCGGAAAGTGGTAAAAATGTTTTTATTATTATTGCCACTTTTTCTTAGTATGTTAAATATCTTATTTAAATGTCTGACCATTTATACTTAGCAAGGCTGCTCTGAAGGAAAGCATTATCATATGTCCAGAGTTTCTAACATTTTGAAAACACTTAAAAGATCTAAACACAAAATGTAAATTCTCAGGTTGATATACATCCTTAACTCTATCCTGCCGTATCTTTTCTTATTAGTTTATTCCTGGTACTTCAATTGATGACTTAGTTTTCTAAAAGTAAAATTATTTCTAGTTTCTTCTTAATGAAAAAAAATCAACTAGAGTCTTTTTTTTTTCCTCTTAATGTCTTACTTGACCTTTTTGGGGGGCTGTCTTCATGACCTGAACCAACTGAAAGCTGTATTAATTTCACGATATATTTCTACTTCCTGGGCTGATTCCAAGTTCTTAGCAAGTGTACGTTATGGGAATTCATTGGAATCAGAGAAGAAGAAATATACCATAGTAAATTAGAGGTGTCCTAATAGATTTAGAAGTGCACTTGGCAGAAAATACAGGACTATTTTTTTCAATCACTTAGGTAGGAAGGTATTTAGCTTAAGTAAACCATTTAGTTGTAAACAGTCTTAAGCTGTCTTTAATATGCCTTTGATATTTAAACAGCCTTAAACATGCCTTTAATATGGCATGATATTTTAATTCTTTGCTAAATGCAAGATATAGAACATAATGAATGGAACAATGGGCAGTAATATATTGAAGCATATACTTTAATGGAGAAGAGTTTATGAATGAAATGTAACCTGCCTTCCAACCCCAAAGTGAGCATAGAACCACTTTTAATGTATCTGGCTTTTAGGAGAAGCTTCTGGAACCATCCACTACCACAGATCACTGTGATCTGTATTTTCAGCCCTGGATGTTCCTATTTGAGGCTTTTGTTTGTTCTCCTAAATAAGCTTAGTATCCTTTTTCTTTAAATCTTTTGTTCTGAGACTCAACTTCCTTTCCAAGCTGGTGGCAAAGCTTTTCTTACTAAGACTGTTTGCAATTTTGAGACCCTCTATAATTAAACTTCTCAATCATGAGTATTTCTCTACCACAGTGCTAGTTGCTGTGCAAGATATAACAGATGTGCGCCACTTCGTCTAGTGGTTGTATTTTTTTCACTCTTGGATGTTAATTTTGAATACACTTCTTTTTTAAAGAATGTTAAATGTTCTAGATATATATTTTTAAATTCAAGAAAAGCATAAATATAAGAAATATTCTTTAAAGGAAGAGATTCGGAGAATCCAGGTTAGAAAATATCAAAACAACCATTATTCTCAGGCAATTTTTATAAGTGTAGATTAATACAATTTAGTTTTTAAGTTACAGTAATATTAATTGTTGGGTGCATTTCCTTATACACCAAATTCTATTTAAAAAAGAAAATGAAACCAGTAGGTTTTGAAATTCATTTTCAGTAGATTAATATAATTCTTCTCTGATAGCCAAAGGATCTATAATTTGAACTTTGGGGGAATTGGCTTGCTCCTGTATCTTTTGGGGAAGAATCAAGAAAGCTAAAATCAATAGCCTCCCAAAAAGTTCTCTCTTTGGCTTTGCCAGTGGAAGGCTTATGTTGGTCTATATGTGCTATGGTAGTCCCCTCTTATCTGCAGGGGACGCGTTCCAAGATCCCTGGTGGATTCCTGAAACCGCGGATAGTACTGAACCTTATGTATACTAGGTTTTTTCCTATGCATACATACCTATGATAAGGTTTAATTTATAAATTAGGCACAGTAAGAGATTAAGAATAGTAACTAATAATAGGGGCCGGCTTGGTGGCACAAGCGGTTAAGTGCGCACGCTCCACTGCGGCGGCCCGGGGTTCACAGGTTCGGATCCCGGGCATGCACCGACGCACCGCTTGTCAAGCCATGCTGTGGCAGCATCCCATATAAAATAGAGGAAGATGGGCACAGATGTTAGACCAGGGCCAATCTTCCTCGGCAAAAAGAGAAGGCTTGGCAACAGATGTTAGCTCAGGGCTGATCTTCCTCACAAAAAAAAAAAAGTGACTAATAATAAAATTGAACAATTATGTGCTGTAATAAAAGTTACATGAATGTGGTCTCTCTCTTAAAATATCTTATTGTACTAATCCTTCTTCTAATGATGTGAGATGGCACAATGCCTGCGTGATGAGGTGAAGTGAAGTGAAGTGAAGTGAATGATGTAGGCATGGTGAGGTAGCATTATTTTGGGACCGTGGTTCACCATGGGTAACGAACCACAGAAAGCCAAACCGCGGATAAGGGGGGACTGCTGTATGTTCTTGGCTACTTGTAGCATGCTATCTGTATTGTTAATTGTCATAAGCCTTCAGTATTGATTATACTTTTGATTTGAAGTAATCACTCTTTGCTAGCTGTTATGAATATACTATTTTTATAACTTATTTTGTTTTGCTGTCATGTGATTCTTAACACAAATATTGTAATTATGTGTCTCTCTTTTGGTTTGCTTGACTGGAATTCCCTTCTACTTGGATGGCCACAGGTGACCCTAGTATCTTCTGTAGTCTACCCTTGGGCTTTTTTATAGTGAGTAGCATGGTAATGTTAATCGGAGCAAGGTACATCTCAGGTCAGTTACTCTTTAAATTAGACAATTTTATTAGTTAGTGTTAATGTATTTGTGTATAACTCAGCAGAAAGTTTTCCATGTTTTTCATTCTTCCTATGCTAAGGAACCTGGAAAGTCCACTAAATGTCTAATTAGTTACCCCAATTAATCTTTTGGGGCAGTCGGAATTAAGGACTGTGACTCTGCTTAACCTCTTTCATTTGTAGTAGATGATGATTTCTTTGAGGGGCTACATTCTGCAGTCAGCTGCAGCAATAAGCAAAAGTGCCAAAATGAAAGGACTTTCCGAGTGACAGATGAAAGTTAAAGTATAATTTTTGACATTAATTAAATTGGCTTTCAAACATACATAAGTTGTTTTTCATACTTATGAAAATCTGCTATGCAGGTCTTAATATCTCAATTCTGGTAAGAGTTTCGGCCAGAGTACGTTAGCAGAGTTTCTGTAAAACTCTAAAACTGGGGAAAATTTAGAGTCACTTTTATTTTAGTTAAAAGAATGTATTTTGTGAGCTCAAGTTTTTAAAATTATTGCTTAAATAAATTGGGGTTGAAGTTAAAACTGAATTATTTTTGCACATTAACTTCTAAATATATTTTTAAAAGTAAAATTGCTCAGCATATTATGAAATACATTGCATAACCTGTGTTACGTGTTAATTTGCATGTAATAATCATTTTTGGAAGCTGTTCCTGATGATAGCTCAATTTTTCTTCAAGTTAATGGGTTAAATGGAAATGACTTGTTCCATATGTTGCCAAGAAAATGAAACATTTTTAAAATCTTCCTAATTAAGGAAAGAGTTAAATTATTTCTCTTAATTAATTAGATGATGGCCTGGGTTTTAAATATAAAATGTAAACTTTTTTGATATGGTGGAACATCTGTTTGTAGAAGTCTGACAAGCCTTAATTCATCAGTTTAGGTCTACCTATATATATGTATATATGTGTGTGTATATATATATATATATGGAATGAAAATTATTTACATCAGCAGAACATTAGATTGTCTTTTGATTAGTGATAAAATGTAGGTTACTTGCATGAGAATTTGAAACTAGATTACCTTTTTTTATATTCATATGCAGGATAAATGTGTTTAAATCTTCTGCTTCCGTAATAACAATACCTTATTTTGGTATTACTGCTTTACATCTTACAAATGGCTTCTGTGTACATAGATCTATACAGAATTAGATGATATCTATTTTCTTGCTTCTCGAGAATGTTTGGTGAAAGAATACAAATATTCCCCAGAAGAATTGTAATTTGAATTTATAAAGAAACTTATATGCTGTTTTAGGAGAAGTTCTGTTATTTTTTTATTATCCTGAGGGTTTTCTTTGGCTGCATAATGATGGTCTGGAAAAGGAAAGAAAAAAACATAGCAGCTGAATGTTTTCATTGATTTTTTTTTCCTTCTCTTTTCCCTTGGTACCATGACAGGATGAAAAAGCCTGGTCTCTATGAAAATTGAAACATGTAGCATATCTCTACACTACAGAATACATTAAGTGTGCAAATTCCTAAGCTTCCAACATGGATATGATTACCATCTTTAGGCTCTCTCTTGGTAACATATACTGAGATTTGAGAACAGTGGGGATTGCTTGCCTTGGTAAACAATTAGCAATAGTGTTAATATTTGCTAATTTTGGAATTGGCCCAGTTATTTTTGTTGCATTTTAACTGTGAAGCAATATTTAGAAATCATATGGAATTTCTAGCTCAATAAATGATTAGGTAGTCTGCATTGCTTTAACTCCTGAATTGCATGTATGTTATTATTGACATATCGTTTTTGTCCCCCATTTTAGGTATCCCATAAATAATACCAACTCATGGATTCCACAGATGCGAGCTCTTCATCTAATGAGAGAATCCAGCGGTTGTCTCTTAGTGTGATGACACTATTCATAGACTCTGATTTTATTTATAAGCCACTCGCTGCATGACCCTCCAAGTAGACCTGTGGCTTGAAATAAAGAAAATGCAGCAGAAAGAATGCTATAGAAACATTTGGTGTGTTTTTTAACATCAACAGTTAAGATTGGACCAGCCACCTTTGGGGCTGACCCTTCTTTTGCCATCCCTTCCTGCCCCATTCCCTCTAAGATCTAAGAAGAATTCAGATCCTGTCCATTGGAATCTTTCATCAAACATCTTCGAACGCTCATGGGCCAGGATTTGATTCTCTGCAGCACACACACTTGATTAAAGGTTTATTACTAACAGGCTAAAAATGAGCGACTTTTTGTTTGTTTCTTTTTAATAGACCCCCAAGAGTCCTCTTTTCTGCATATTAGGGAGACCACAGCATCTTCACTGAATGTTTAAATGGAAACCTCTACTAAATTCTTAAAATGGAAATTTAGTACTCTCGTAGCTTAGATATTTTTCTGAAAAGTATTTGCTAAAGCTGAAATTCTTTGGACATTTTATATGGTCTCACTAATTACACTGAATTGCTGTCTGGATCTTATAGGGAAGGACACTTTTTCCTTTTTTTTCCATCTCTCCTTTTTGTATTTTTTACTTTGTATGTGTAACATACATGCCTATATATTTTATATACTGAGGGTAGCCCATTTATAAATTAAGAGCACATTGTATTCAGTAGGTTTATTGGGGCTGGTCTTAAGTGGACCACTATGTGTAGAAATATTTTGGGGAAAACACTGTACACATTTTTGGACAACAGTTATGCATATTATTTACCAGGAGAAACTTTTTCTTAAAGAGCCAACATTGAAAATTTAAGTATATGTTCTCTGTCAATAAAAAAATGTACTTTATTGTGACTTCAACTATATTTTTTATATCTTACCATTTTATTTGTTTTAGCTGGATGTATGCTTTAAAAAAAACCTGTGGAATACTACAGTAAATATTGTTTTCAAACACAAGCACTAGTACATATAAAGTTATTTTCCTTTGTCATAATTTTAGACATATTTGGGATCCTTTTGAAGAGATGTCAAAAAAGTTTAAAAACTTAAGTAGAATAAAACCTTAGTAATAAAGCCAAGAATCTCTTTTTATCTAAATATGTTATCAGTTGCTGATAAGCAATTATTTCTATTTGGAATGACAGAGAATTATTTCTTCTTACTGTCATTATAACTGAAAAAAATGTTTATTATTAGAAATGAATTCCAATGAAACCAAGAATTTCTCAAAATATTTAGTATTACGTGTTATAAAAACTTACCTAATCTAGCTGCTTAATGTCAATCTAAAAAATATTTTTAAATTAATTTGTTTACTACAAATAAGAAAATAGTGCCTCCCAATTATTTTCTTCAGTCAGTGCTGAAAATGGCAAAATATTTATATATTAATATAAAAGATTTTGTTTTGTTTGGAATTAATGATAGTTTGCATTTGCAGTTCTGATTGTACTGTTTCTACATTATTGAATCTGCTGGGTTTTATTGATGCAGCTGCCAATTTAGTGAGATAAATATTATAGAAAGGTATCATGAGATTATTACTTCGTGGCAAGGGTACTTTTTAACATAATTATGTTTCTACAAAGGTAGGTTGAGTTAATTGTAAATAATTGTGAAAATCACTGTTCAAATAATTTTAAGATTAATTTTCTATAAATTGCAATATTTATAAATGTTTGAAATTGTACACATTGATATTTAATGATAAATGTACTTAAAATAAATTGACCCCTCATTCTTACTTGCATTTCTCATTTACAGACTAGAGCTTAGATCAAAGTTAAATTAAGAAAGATATTTCAGGAAACGTGATACTCAACTGTTAGCCCTTGATCAGGCACATTCTGTAGAATTAACCAACAGCTGAAGAAATAGTTTCTGGAATGATGAGCACCTTAATCATTCTATTAGAAAAGACTACACTGTGCCATCTCAGCATCCAGGAAATACCCTGGCGAGGTCAGCAGCCATTGTCATTAGGGTCTCACGTGGCTAACCGGGACCTTCTACTGGTTTCTCTCTGCCTGGATTAGTCGGTGGAGTCAAGTGCGCCGTTGTTCTCTCAACTTGATAGCCAACACCTCAATCTTTTGTTCTCCAACTAATCAGTAACATACGTAACGCATCTTTGCTTCTGTAATAATATCTTAGAATTTTTTAGCGTGTTTCTTTTGAAATGCCCAAAGCTCAATTCTTTGGTTTATGGGTATTTTGTATCATTTGGGAATGAAGAATGATAGCTATTTAGGAGAAACCACCAAACAAAAGATGTCATAGCATAGAAACTAGCAGCACTGACAATAGAATAGGTAGTATTTACCTCATAGTGTCTACCTAATAGGGAATAGAAGTACAAAAATTGCTATTTTTTTATTTTATTGAGGTCATAATAGTCTATAACATTGTGAAATTTCAGTTGTACATTATTATTTATCAATCACCGTATATATGTGCCCCTTTACCCCTTATGCCCACCCGCCAACCCCCTTCCCCTCTGGTAACCACTAATCTGTTCTCTTTGTCCATGTGTTTGTTTGTCTTCCACATATGAGTGAGATCATGTGGTGTTTGTCTTTCTCTGTCTGGCTTATTTCGCTTAACATCATACTCTCCAGGTCTATCCATGTTGTTGCAAATGGGACAATTTTGTCTTTTTTATGGCTGAGTAGTATTCCATTGTGTGTGTATATATATATATATATATATATATATATACACACACACACACACCACATCTTCTTTATGCATTCATCAGTTGATGGGCACTTGGGTTGCTTCCACATCTTGGCTATTATGAATAATGCTGGAATGAACATAGGGGTGCATAAGTCTCTTTGAATTGTTGATTTCAAGTTCTTTGGATAAATACCCAGTAGTGGGATAGCTGGGTCGTATGGTATTTCTATTCTTAAAAAATTGCTTTTTTAAATAGTTTTAATGTGGTATAATTGATATACAGAGAACTGTACATATTTAATATATACAATTTGATGAGTTTGGACATATGCATGCACCCATGATACCATCACCACAATCAAGGTAATAAACATATCCATCACCTCCCAAAGCTTCCTTGTGCCCCCTTTTTTTTTTTCAATTGGTAAGAATGCTTAACATGAGATCTACCCTCTTCAATTTTTAAGTGTACAATAGCATATTGTTAACTATAGGCACTATGTTGTACAGCAGATCTCTAGAACTTATTCATCTTGCATAGCTGAAACTACACCAGTTGTTTGTTTTTTGAAGAGCAATTTTTTGTTTCTCACTACCCCCAGCCCATGGCCACCACCCGTCTCCTTTGTGTTTCTATGAGTTTAACTATTTTAGATTCCACACATAAGTGAGATCATACAGTATTTGTCTTTCTCTGTCTGGCTTATTTCACTTAGCATAATATCTTCCAGGTCCATCAATGTTGTTATAAATGGTAGGGTTTTCTTCTATTTTAAGGCTGAAAAAACTCTCAAAAGTATTTCCTGAGATTTCCCTGTCATCAGATTTAGTGAAAATGACCCATTAAATTAAATTTGGGGACTATGAAGATAAATATCCTGAGAGGCAGAAGATAGGTTAAAAACAAGTTGCTCAACTAGACTAGTAACTTTATTTGCCAGTTTTCATCCTATTTCAAATAACTAGTTCTATCTGACAGCATAATAGTTGAGAGGATGACAATATTTTATTTTAAAAGGCAGCCTCAGGCCTTTTTCGATTTTCCTGGTTAGTGTTAAAATTAAGTAGCTGCTTTTATTCCTCATTATTAATCTTGATATTATTTATCTCATTGGTTGCTTATTATTGTATGACATTTACAAGTAGATTTCATAAATATCAAATCATTTAAATCGTCACCAGAACATTCATCAAAGGGAGACTGCTTAAATAAACTATGGTACAGCCACACAATCGAAAATGTGTAGCTTTAGAAAAGAATGAGGACACTGTCTAGAAACAGGGAAACATACCCAGAATAAGTGAAAAAGCAAGGTACAGAGGAGTGCGTAAGATGCTACCTTTCTATTTAAAAAAGAGAGAGAAAAGTAGGACGTTCGCCTGTGCTGGAAGGACACATAAGAAGCTGTTAATAGTGTTTACCTGCTGGATCAGAAAACAGTGATAATCAGGCATGTGGGAGACGGGTGGGAAAATCTTTTCACTACATGTATATTTGAACCATGTTAATTATTAGTATGTATAATATTGAACCATGTTAGTGTATTAACTATTTACAAAACTAATTTTAAATTTTCTAACTTAAATTCAGAGGTCATTGTACATGAATGTTCATGGCAGCAATATTCATAATAGCCAAAGAGAGGAAACAACCCAAATTTCTATCAGTTGATGAATGGATAAACAAAAGGTGGTATAGCCATACAGTGGAATATTATTTAACCAAAGAAAAGAATGACGTGCTGATCCATGCTACAACATGGATGAACCTTGAAAACTATGCAAAGTGAAAAAAGCCATGCACAAAAAGCCACATATTATATGAGTCAATTTATATGAAATGTCCAGAATAGACAAATCCATAGAGACAGAAAATAGATTAGTGGTTGCTAGACTCTGGGAAGGAGAGGAAATGGGAAGTGACTGCTTATGGGGACAGGGTTTCTTTTGCGGTGATGAAAATGTTTTGGAATTAGAAGGTGGTGATGGTTGTACAACTTTGTGAATATACTAAAACCCACAGAATTATACACTTTAAAGGAGGGCATTTATGATATATGAATTATATCTTAATAAAAATGTAATTTAAAAAATTCGGATGTCATCAGTTAGTGAACCACAGGCCAAATTCACCCAACAGGCTTGTTTAAAACAACAACAAAATTATTTTTTATTTGCATTTATGTAAAATAAACATATATGACCAGTCCCTGATGGCATGTGAGCTTGTAATTCCTGAAATGAGCCCTCTGAAAGAAATGAATTTTATTTACTCCTGGAAAAATGGAGGTTAATAAATTCAACTCTTGTTTATTCCACTTCCACTGTTTTTCAAGCATTTAATATTGGAAATAAGAAAAATGCTTTAGTCACTAATACATAAAAAATTATGATAAAACAGAAGATGTGGCCTTCCATTCATCTTCCCAGGGGTTTTCATCGTCTGTCCAATAGAATATACTGGTATTATTGGATGCAGCTGACTCATTTCCCCCAAAGACTTGATAAATGAGGAGGCAGTCTTCTGAAAGTATTAACCAAAATATATTAACATAATTAGCAGTAACTTGACTTTCCCCAAATTGGAAACTTTTATCTATGCCGTTTCTTAATTTCCTTAAAGGTTTAATTTCATCTGTTCATCATCCTCTTTCTCTCCAAACTCAATTTAAAGCTTCAGCCTTTAGTTAGTTTACTACCACATCTTTTTCTTTACTACAAAACTTATAGGAAGAAACAATAGGTCTGACTGTATTCTACCTCTTCAGTTAGTTATGAGTCTCATTCAAATGGCATTAATATATGCAAGTTCACACTCTACGTCACTGGTTTCTCAGCAGCCCAGGGAGCTCTTTTTAAAACGGGCATTCCTGTCCATTTTATTTTTTTGATCAGATTGTTTGGAAATAAGAGTAATAAGTGCTCTTAGAAAAATTGGAAAATAAAAGAGGTTAGAAAAAAGAGTAGAAAATCATTCATAGTCCTAAAATAATGCCTGTAAAAAATAAAAATAATGCCTGTAGTTATTTTGATTTTTTCCCAAACTTTGAGTATTTTCATAGATCTTTAATGGTCATAAACTTCATATAAAAATTTTAATATGCAAAACAATACAAGGTATCATGTATATGGACACATACAGGTGAACTAGAACTATAGAACTTGCATAGGGATGGTGGATACCAAGTTTAGGATGGTGGTTACCTCTAGAAGTGAGAGGATGGAATCAGGGAAGACTTCACTGGAAGCTGAAAAGTTGTGTTGCCTAAAAAATTAAAGGCGCTAAAGCAAATACTTCTGAGTGATGGGTACACATGTATTTACTATATTCTCTACTTTTCTGTATACTTGAAATACTTCATAATAAAAAGATAAGGCATATTACCCTCCTAATTCTATGTAGCCAAGTCCATCATTCACTGTCAATTAGTACAATTTTGTTTATCCTGACAGCCTTCCCAATTCAAAGGGTTGACATCTTATTGATCTGGCACAATTATTTCAAGCACCTCATATAAAGTATCAATATACAGAAGTAATGTGTATTAGAAATTACATTCTTGCCTAGCCAATTACTTATTATGAACTGAATTTAGAAGACTCAAAAAAAAATACCCATTTGTCTGATTTCCTATATAGTACCTTCCACAGATTTTAATAAGTAACTGCACTGCTGTAAGCCCACCACATGTATAATTACATATTAAGGCTAGAAAATTTCTGGACAGAAAAGTCAACTTGACACTTTAAAGTTCAATGTCAAGGGGAAAAATCATTGTGATCATTATATTGGATTTTTAAGTCAGGCACAAGACCTGTTTTATTGTATTCCAGGTTCTAGTTCATTACAGTTGAAAGAAAGCACTAAATAATAAAATTGGATGGACATGCGTTTAAAAGACCACAAAGACGTGGATAAAATAGAATGGTAGGGTAACAATCGAAATGACTAACACCTGCTATGGAAGGGAACCGGGCTCTGAAACGGAACAGTTACCCAGTTTCACCTGGGCTGAGGGGTTTTCCTGTTATGGCTTGGTATTTCACTTCTCTTTGCTCATACTCAGTGAGATGTTACTGCTAGTTAGTTGCTTTGTCTAATAGATTTGAAAGGAAGAGACATAACTAATGACAAACAAAACAGATTGTTCTATGGCTTTTCAATGTTACCTTTAAGTATCCATCCCACAGACTGGGTTAATTCTCTAATTCTATTTGTTAAATATGTGTTTATATGTGTATCCTGCAGGGATACACACCTACCCCCCAACACACACACATACACATGGAGTACATATTTTTGTTCAGTCTGATGACATTTGAGTTTAAGAGGGATTCTTACTTTCTATTAAGTAAGTACATTTAGAATAAACAAAACCAGAGCTATTCTTTTCTCTATGAGTTGCAGACTGGATGATAAAAATTATTGGAGGGAAATTTTGTCAGGTCTCTAGTGTGACTATGTGTTCATCAGAACCACCGGGAGCCCCTTCCCTCCCTCTCCAAGAGAGGCACACGTGTATGTCAGGCCTGGACAGGGCCATGCCTGTAACACACAGGGCTTCTTATACACTGAAGCCTGTTGCTGCTTATTACCGTTTCCTAATTAATTTGGACTACTGTGTTTGACTAACTGAACTGTACTCACTGGTAACCACATGGGTCTTCCAAAAAGAAGGCTGCCTTTCAAAACGCAAGAAAGGAAATTCTCACTGCATACTCCTCCCCAGATCCTTGGCTTGAGCCAAGTGACTGTGTAGTTCAAGCCAGGGATTTCTGTCCTACCACTGGAAGAAGGACTGGTGAAGCTACAAGTGCTAACATAGGTTTCTTTCATCTGATGATGGGAGACAGGACTGCAAATTTAATGGTTGTGAGATTTTTTTATAGAGTTATGTTTTAGATACCGTAAAGCCAATATTGATTATAACATGGACAGATGCTGAACCGTTTCGGCTAAATGTCTCAAATTTCTAATCACAATTTATCAAGTAATGTGTAGCATACAAGATTCCCCTATCTTTTCTAAGTCCATTACTTGTAGTCTAAAGTCTTTTATCCGCTTGCTATAGGCCATGTAGATACAGGATCTAGTGACTTGGTTATCTATTGAAAAGCCAGTTTCTTGTTAGAAACAAATTCAACCACTAGGTGGCGCTGCTTTCCACAGTCCGGCTGTCTGTCTACTCAGGCATCCTTCGCATCAGCGTGTACTGCAAAAGTTGCTCCAGTACTCGTTTTTGGTAATCATAGTTAAATGAAAGCATTGTGGTGACCCTGAGAGATGTCCAGCTTTCATGCCAGGCTCATAAAAACCAAAGGCATAAGTAAAGCCGTCGATCCATTTACACTTTCCTGCACTTTGCTTTTCCTTAGATTTTTCAGCTCATCATAAAAGTCATATTTAAGATAATTCTCTTCATAATCTATAATTTAACATTTAATAATTATTTAAAAACTGGAATATCTCTGCTAATTACACATTATATACTCATAAATTTATTCAATCATAAACATCTTAGTTACAGGTTATTTTCTTAAAAGCTATTTTTAAACACCTCTGTTCATAGTTCATAGTTGACTCTTGGGATGACATAGTAGAATCAACCAATTCCAAGGAGGGGCCGGCCCCGTGGCTTAGCGGTTAAGTGCTCGTGCTCTGCTGCTGGCAGCTCAGGTTCGGATCCCTGGCGCTCACTGAAGCACCGCCAGTGCTTCTCCAGCCATGCTGAGGCCGCGTCCCACATACAGCAACTAGAAGGATGTGCAGCTATGACATACAACTATTTACTGGGGCTTTGGGGAGAAAATAAATAACTAAATAAAAATTATAAAAAAAAAAACAATTCCAAGGCAAAATTGTGCCTCCATTATTTTCCCAATATCAACCAAACTATCTTTTATTCTTCATTGTTTTTTCCTTTCACCTATTTGGTTCTAGAAAATTATAATCTTTTTTTTTTAATTTATTTTTTGTGAGGAAGATCAGCCCTGAGCTAACATCCATGCCAATCCTCCTCTTTTTTTGCTGAGGAAGACTGGCCTTGGGCTAACATCCGTGCCCATGTTCCTCCACTTTATATGGGACGCTGCCACAGCATGGCTTGACAAGCGGTGAGTTGGTGCACACCCAGGATCTGAACCCGGGCCACCAGCAGCAGAGCACACGCACTTAACGGCTATGCCATGGGGCCAGCCCCCAGAAATAATCTCTTTTTAAAACAATCCACAAACATAATCAAATCAAGACAAAATTTTGTTAATGGTACTTTATGTTGATGCCATCATTATTATTGTCTCAATACCAAGCAAATCTTTTTTAACTCCATTATCATTGTCATTAGCTTTTTACATATTAAATTTACAAAGTTATTAAGAAAATATTCTTTATTACTATAATCCATCAGCATTTTGATCATGTACTAAGCACCATAGGCACTTTAGCATCCAAATATAATAAAACTTAACTAATTTTGAAAATGGTGAATAATTTAATTTATAGAATATTTTGTAGTAAAAACATTTTTCACATAGTTTTATAAGGCAAAGTGTATACTTTGAAAAAACAATAGATTCATATCAATGTTAATAAGCTACAAATAGGATTAAATTCCTTTAATCATAAAACAGTTATTGAGCTGACAATTTTAACACCCTAATTCCTTAGGCGTCTTTTGGGTAAGAGTATTTTAAATTGATTTTTTAAAAAAATTTTTTATTGCAGTAACATTGGTTTATAACGTTGTATAAATTTCAGGTGTACATCATTATACTTCTATTTCTGCATAGATTACATCATGTTCACCACCCAAATACTAATTACAACGCATCACCGCACACATGTGCCTAATTATCCCTTTCACCCTCCTCCCTCCCCCCTTCCCCTCTGGTAACCACCAATCCATTGTCTGTCTCTGTGTGTTTGTTTATTGTTGTTATTATCTACTACCTAATGAAGAAAATCAAACCGTATTTGACCTTCTCCCTCTGACTTATTTCACTTTGCATAAAACCCTCAATGTCCATCCATGTTGTCACAAATGGCTGGATTTTTTTCATATAAAATAAGACATTTTTAAAAGAAATTTCTTTGAATATACTACTCTAAAAAGAATCATAAACTACTTCTTTGGAATTGAGTAATACAAATTAATTTTTGTCTAAGAGAAGTAAAGATATTTTGCTTTGCATTGTACTATTGGTGAGAAATTTTGTTGTAAATGTATAGATGCTAAAAATACACAAGCGGGAAGGCATAGTCAAAGAGATTGTCTTGCTCCCAAAACTTTTTTTGGAGCTCTGCTATGGAAAGACATTAAAAAGGTTTTTATCCAAAACATGTGAGTAGGATGTTAACTTGAAATAACGTGAATAGCCTTAGAGTTATACTGTTCCCTTCTCTGTACTCAGGTTTCGAGGTTAAAGAATAATGAGTTTCATTTCTAAAATTGCTTTTAGTGGAGCTAATTTTAGTCTCCTTGGGGAAAGGATTGGAGAAAGGAAGGTAGAGTTTTCTTACTACGCTTCAGTGATCAATTGACTTTAGTATATCCAAGTGAACTTGGCCATTCTAACCATGTATGCTTAAAGATTTTTCTGAAATCAAAAGGAAAAAAGGATTAAAATCCAATTCTGGGCCGGCCCCGTGGCTTAGCGGTTAAGTGCACGTGCTCTGCTGCTGGCGGCCCTGGTTCAGATCCCGGGCGTGCACCGACGCACCGCTTCTCCAGCCATGCAGAGGCCGCGTCCCACATACAGCAACTAGAAGGATGTGCAGCTATGACATACAACTATCTACTGGGGCTTTGGGGGAAAAATAAATTAAAAAAAATAAAATTATAAAAATCCAATTCTGCCATCAAATACTTGGTTACTAAAGTAAAATATACTTAGATTATTAACAAACTTTATGTAAATACCTTCTCAAAATAATGAATAACAACAAATTGTGAGTGACGTTTTCAACATGAAAATTTCAGTTTAGGGTGCTTACAGTTTTTTATAGTGAGCTGGGTGTTATAGGTTATCTATTGCTGCATAAGAGACTTCCCCAAAACTTTGTAGCTTAAAACAACAATTATTTTCTTGATCGCAATTCTGTGGACCATCAATTTGGCCTGGCTCAGTGGGGCAGTTCTTCTGTTGGTCTCGCTTGGATCTACCATGGGCCTACAGTCAGATGACCAGTTGGCTGGGGGCTGGCTGGCTCGCTTGACTTCACTCACACATCTGGCAGTTAACTGAGGTTGCTGGCCAGAGCACCTAAGTTGTTTTCCATGTTGTCTATCCAGCAGGATAGCTCAGACTTCTTCACATGGTGGCTGGGTTCCAAGAGGGCAAGAGCAGAAGTTGTAAGGCCTCTTGAGGCCTTGACTTGGGAAGTCCTACAATGTCACTGCCACTGTTTTCTATTGGTCAAAGCAAATCATCAGTCAGGCCTAGATTCAACAGACGGGAAAATAGATTCCACCTCTTGATAGGAAGAGTTGCAGACAGTTTGTGGCCATATTTATCTGTCACACTAGGTTATTCAGATCAACCTTCTCACTGAAAATGTCAAAATAATACTTCAAAAGTATTGAAGAGCTAAAAAGACAGTGGTAAACTCTCAGGCCAATTTTTAATTTTTGGATGATAGCCTGTGCCCAGAGATATAAGCTGTCAGAGCACCAAAGATGAATAGGCTTCACATTTGGGATCCAGAAGTCCAGGACCAAGATGCATTGAAAATATAGCAAGTCTTGTAGGTAGGAGATTCTTCATCATTACAGAGGGACCCAAAAAGACTTATACCTCCAGGATAAGGTCTGGATCTACCCCCTCGCTCTCTAGCCCAGGAGACTACAGAGAAGGCTTCCTTGGCTTTCAGCGGAGCTAGAAAAGAAGAAAGAGAAGGAAAAGAATCCCTGAGAAGTTGTTGGCACATGCCTGCCTCATTCAAATTTGTACCCCGGGGACTCACAGCCTCAATGAGCCTGGTCCCTCAAGCCCTGAACTTGGTTGGTGCAATCTGGACTTGAAGTGCTCCCTGGTGTCTGACCTAATGAAATCACAAAGCCTCTCCATTCTAGGCCTTTGGAGGCCACCAGAAATAATTTCCCTAAGGCAATAACCAGTGTGGAGTCAAAGATAGCACTAGAAGACAAAGCATCATGAAAGAGAACCTGGTACCAGCCCTGTGGCATAGTGGTTAAGTTGGCGCACTCTGCTTTGGTGGCCCAGGGTTCAAAGTTTTGGATCCTGGGCACAGACCTACGCACTGCTTATCAAGCCATGCTGTGGCAGGCATCCCACATATAAAGTAGAGGAAGATGGGCATGGATGTTAGCCCAGGGCTAATCTTCCTCAGCAAAAAGAGGAAGGCTGGCAACAGATGTTAGCTCAGGGCTAATCTTCCTCACCAAAAAAAAAAAAAAAAAGAGCGAGAGAGAGAACCTGCTAAAATAATAGCAGGGATTTTTACAATTTTAGATGTTATCAGACAAGTTTCAAGAAATACATGACAAACTTGAAAACATCTGCAAAGCAGGTTTGAAAAAGAATCAAACCTGAAATTCTATGAATGAAAAATTCAATAACCAAAATAAAGAACGTTGTGGATGTATTGAACAACAAATTGGACACATCAGAAGAGAAAATTAGTAAACTGGAAGGTAGATCAGGACAAATTATCCAGTGTGGAGCACAGAAAGAAGAGAAGGTGGAAAATCTCTGCCAGCCCAATGGGGAGTTCTGGATTGAAGATTGCCTGTTAGAGGAGCCCCACATTGGGCAGAAATGACCAGGCCTGAGTACCACCGCCTGCTCAGTCATTGGCCAGGGGTACCCTGAGAAAATCATGAGCTCGGTTCAAAAACTAAGAAGGATCCTGGGCCGGCCCGGTGGCTTAGCGGTTAAGTGCCCACACTCCGCTACTGGTGGCCCAGGTTCAGATCCCGGGCGCACACCGATGCACCGCTTGTCTGGCCATGCTGAGGCCGTGTCCCACATACAGCAACTAGAAGGATGTGCAACTATAACATACAACTATCTACTGGGGCTTTGGGGAACAAAAAAGAAAGGAGGAGGATTGGCAATAGATGTTAGCTCAGAGCTGGTCTACCTCAGCAAAAAGAGGAGGATTAGCATGGATGTTAGCTCAGGGCTGATCTTCCTCACACACACACACAAAAACAAACTAAGAAGGATCTTGAAGGAGCCAACAGTGGGAAGCTATCAGCTAAATGCACCCCTCACAGGTGGGCAGAGCCCCTTCCATGCCTGCCACAAACATCATAAAAAAGTGAAAACACCAGTCAGAGAGTGGGAAAATATTTGCATCACACATATATGCCCAAGAACTTGTATCTAGAGTGTAAAGAAACTTCTCTAAATCGGTGAGAAAATGGCAGACAACCCAATTTAGAAAAACGGTTAGAAGAATGGAACAGGCACCTCAACAAAGAGGAAAGCCCAAAGGCTCTACTATCTTTTTTAGGGAGGCATTTATAGGTAGTAAAACTATTAAAAATGCAAGGGAGTGATTAACATTGAAGTCAGAATAGTGGTAACCTGTGGAATTCTGTAGAGGGGGTTGTGGTTGGGCAGTGTCTTAGTCAGCTCAGGCTGCTATAACAAAAATACCATAGACTATACTCCCAGGTACCCATTACCGAGCTGCAAGAATTGGTCCACGTTTTGCCAACCTTGTTCCATTGTTCCCACCGAATGCCTTTTTCTTCCTTCCTTCCTTCCTTGCTTCCTCCTTTCCTTCCTTTCTAGAATCTTTTAAGGCAAATTCCAAACATCATGTCATTGCATCCGTAACACATCAGTATGCATTTCTAACCTAAAGGTTTGTTTTTGTTTTGTTTTGTTTTTATATAATCTCCTTGCCTTTAAATTAGTTAATACTATTTCTGCTTTGACTAGATAATTTGTTGAACAATTAGAGTGTCTTTTGTTGCTGCTGTATGTTTTTTTCCTTTTAACACTTGGAGGGCTTTATGCTTGGGTGGAGGGGAAGGGATAAATGCTTCTGAGGGCAGTGAGTGAGGAAAGAAAGAAAGGAGACAGAGCCCTCAGTCCCCACTGGAGGAGAGACTCATGTTCTTCTCCCAACAGAGACTCAGGGAGGGAACTTCAGAGGCCTCTTGGGTAGGCAGGAGTGGGGAGGAGCAGATGGTGGAGTGGTGCTAAAGGAGGACGATCCTAGGACTAGAATCTCTCCCAGGAACAGACAAGCTCCCCGAATCCCTAAAGGCGCCTTAGAGAAGTTGAGTGATTTGCCCAAGGTCAAAGAGCAACAGAATTCAGACTCACCCCCAAGTGTATCAGACTCTAAAGCCAACACTCTTAACCACTCTACCAGACTTAGTTAACATCATTGACTCTCTTCTGATCATGATTAACTGTTGTCCCACCATAAGCATTTCTGGGGCCAAAAGCTGGATGATGTACACATTCAGAAATGTTACCAAAAACTGGTAGTGGGACAGTAGATGGTCAAGTGCAATTCAACCACCTCCTTGAAATTCTACTGGGTTAGCTTTTTTTGTGTGTGTGTGTGAGGAAGATCAGCCCTGAGCTAACATCCATGCCAATCCTCCTCTTTTTGCTGAGGAAGACTGGCCCTGGGCTAACGTCCGTGCTGATCTTCCTTCACATTTTTTTTTTATATGGGACGCCGCCACAGCATGGCCTGACAAGCAGTGCATTGGTGTGCCCGGGATCCGAAACCGGGCCACCAGCAGCAGAGTGCACGCACTTAACCGCTACACCACGGGGCCAGCCCCAGGGTTAGCTTTGATTCCACATTATAATCTATGACACAGGCTTGCCTCCCAGAAATGTGGCCCACTTGCACTCAACAAAGTTACCATGATGAATATTTGCTTGCAAGCCTTTATTTTCTTTCTATATTCTTTTTTTCTTTTTATTGTGGTAACATTGGTTTACAACATTGTATAAATTTCAGGTGTACATCATTGTTCTTCTAGTTCTGCATAGATTACATTATGTTCACCACCCAGATACTAATTGCAATCCAAGCCTTTATTTTCTATTCAGTAACCTCTGCCATTAATATTTATTATTAATCCATAAAGCATACATAATTGTACCTAAGTAAGTGATCCTAAATTAGCAAATTCCTATCCATCAACCACAGAAGATTTATTTGTTCTAGGAGTAATGCATTTTTTTATCACGGATTTTCTGGGGGGATTTCAGAGCTTCTTTTCATGGCCATTGCTTCTCAAATAACTGGCCAAATAGCCTGAGCAGCCTTTGCAAGTGCTAGATGTTTGATAAATGTCTAGAACTTTCATTTAAAGTTAAGGACAGAAGGTGATCCTTTCTCTGTGAATAATAGCAGAAAAGGAAAGAATGTCTTGATATACTTGAGATAAACAGAACACAGCAAGTGATACCCTTGATGACTTAGTTTAGTGAACAGATTTCTTACCCACCTGTCTGGCAGCTGACAGGTGTAGAAATAATAGACCAACTAAGATATCTTGGTAAATTTCATGAATAAAATGGATAAAAGAAAAGGCATCTCAGATAAACAACCATCATTTAGGGGAAAAAAATGGAAATATCAAAGAAAAAATTTACTGTGTCTTAAAACTTTTTAAAAACCACATTTTAGGGCCGGCCCCGTGGCCTAGCGGTTAAGTGCACGCGCTCCGCTGCTGGCGGCCCGGGTTCGCATCCCAGGCGCGCACCGACGCACCGCTTCTCCGGCCATGCTGAGGCCGCGTCCCACATACAGCAACTAGAAGGATGTGCAGCTATGACATACAACTACCTACTGGGGCTTTAAGGGGAAAAAAATAAATAAATAAAATCTTTAAAAAAAAAAAACACATTTTAAACACCAAGGGAGTGGGGGGAGAGAGAGAGAGAAAGCAAATTAAAAAACATGCAAGCAAACCAACCAGCCCAAGAACTCAGTGTTGCCATTGGGTTCAAAAGATAAGTCATTACTGGGCTGGCCTGGTGGTGTAGCAGTTAAGTTTGTGCACTCCGCTTCAGCAGCCCAGGCTTTGCAGGTTCGGATCCCAGGCGCAGATTGACACATCGCTTGTCAAGCCATGCTGTGGCAGGTGTCCCATATAAAGTAGAGGAAGATGGGCATGGATGTTAGCCCAGGGCCAGTCTTCCTCAGCAAAAAGAGGAGGACTGGCATTGGATGTTAGCTCAGGGCTGATCTTCCTCACACAAACAAAAAAAGATAAGTCATTACTGAAAAACCTTGACTAGCTAACCCTGTGGATCGAGGATGGTGAGAGACATGTGGAGCTGAACCAGATCCAGCTTAGATCAGCAGACTCCCCAGCTGCCCCACAGACATGTGAGCAAAATCAATGTTTATTGTTGTATGCCATAGGAATTTTGTATTTTGTCATTACATACGAATAGCTGACTGATACAATCATTATGTCTGTTAGAAAGAAAGAATATTTTTTAAATGGAAAGCTTACACCAAGAAATGTATAATGATCCATGAAATGCTTTGAGTCAAATACAAGATATTGGAGACCAGCAAATAATTCAAAGTTTCCTCATTAGAAGCACAAAATCCACAAAAAATGATACTGCAGTGGCTGGAGAGCCTGCTAGGAAATCAATGGGTCAAAGCCATGGTGATCCAGAAGGATATGTACATTACATCACCACAGCTAGACACTAGGTCAAGAATGCCAGGTCAAATAGTGGTTGTGCCTAGATAACGTATTGATTCTACATAAATGTAAATAAACCCCTCAGATCATAGGAAATCCTCCTACAAGTTCTGAAGTCACTCACAGTTAAAACAACGAAACCATGTGTTTCAGTAATTGTCCCCAGTTTGGTCACAGCTCCCTATATCTATGCCCTTGAGTGATCATCTTGTATGTCAACCTGCAAAAATAGAAACCGGTTTAAGAGGCAAAGTGTTTATTTGGGATCAAAGATTTGCAATTTGGGGAGCACAGATTCAGGTAGAAACAAAAATAGTGTCCCAATTATGGGAGAGGGGTTTAGGGTTTTTATGGGAAAAAGGGAGGTTGAGGTGAGTTGTATTAAAGAAGAGTTCATTGGTGCTAGATGAGGTAAGGCTAGGTCTGTACTTCATAGATTGGCCTGAGGTTTGATCATCAGGCAAAAGGCTAGACTTGTGCTTCACTGATTGGTTAGCAGTCCAGTCATCAGCAAAGTCCACTCCCTTCAGTACTTACAGGCAGGACATTCTTGTCCTTACTGACTTCTTGGAATGTTGGTGTTTGGTCCAGTTTGGGAGATAAAACAAGACGTGCAAGGCAATTTCTCTGAAATGGCTGCTCCGGCTCTATTTTAGTTATGGCTCCACCCATGTCATCTTTCACAAGTATGACGACTCTGGGCTTGACTATGTGACTTGTTTTGTCCAATGGGACCACAGTAAATGTGGTGCAAGCCAAGGCTTGAAAAGTGATAGCACTTTGGGAATAGCTTCTCTTGTTATTCTTTGGAGCCCTGAGGTCACCATGTAAAGAAGCCAGGCTCGCCTACTGGAAGATGAGATCCGGGGAACAGTCAATAAGCCATCTCAGCTGAGGGCTCTTAGTCAGCTGAACTGCCAGGTGACTGTGTTCACAAATGTGAGCCCAGAGGCTAGCAGCAGAGGAACCACCCATCTGAGCACAGCCCCAATTGCCCAGCCTCAGAGGTGTGAATGAATAAATGCTTGTTGTTTTAAGCCATTACATTTTGGGGGTGGTTTATGGCACAGTAAACACCAACTGATACACCATGGGAATGACCTCATGGGTTACCTTTGCAATTCTTATCCAAAAGAAAGTGTGCCTTCTTTCCATCCCTAACAAGTTAGTAGTGTGATATTATGATTTATAATGAGGAATATATATTTGGCCTTCATCCTTCCCTGGCACAGAGCTCCAAAAACCCTTGGAATTTCCTGTGATGAGAGGCAACAAGGTGTCTTTTGTTATGTTAATGCGATCACTTTTGGAAAGCACCTAGGGATGGGGGCTGGTTGCCAGTGGAGCCAACCATGGAATTAGTGGATAGGAACTTTCAGTCCCACCCCCAGACCTCCAGGAAGGGGAGAGGGGCTGGAGATTAAGTTCAATCACCAATGGCCAACAATTTAATCAATCATGCATGTGTAATGAAGCCTCCATAAAAACCCAAAAAAGGATGGAGTTTGGAGAGCTTCTGGGTTGGTGAACACATGGAGGTTCTGGGAGAGTGGCATGCTCTGAGAGCAAGGGAGCTCCATGTCCCTTCCCCATACCTTGCCCTGTGCATCTTTTCCATCTGGCTGTTCTGAGTTATATCCTTTTATAATATACCGGTGATCTAGTAAGTAAGTAAAATGTGTCTCTGAGCTCTGTGAGCTGCTCTAGCAAATTAATTAAACCTGAGGAGGGGGTTCATGGGAACCACTCATCTATAGCTAATGAATCAGAAGCACAGATGGTAACCTGGACTTGTGATTGGCGTCTGAATGGGGGGAGGAAGAGCAGTCTTGTAGTACTCCAGGTAGATAGTGTCAGAATTGAGTCAAATTGTAGGACACTGGGGGAGATCAAAATTTGGCCACTCTGAAATATGTCCCTTTACCTTGATTGTTTTCTCTGACGGACATTTGACCTCCCCCAAACTGCCTAAAGAATTTAACATAGAAGACCTGTTTCAGGAAGAAGTTACTATCACATGATGGCTGTAATATAATGTACAATAGATGTTACAATAGGAAAGGCACCACAAGCCCATTTTATCAAAATTTCTGTCTCTTCCTGGCCACATTCTCTAGGTGGCCCTGCAAGGAGTTGCCAGATAAACATTTACATTTATAAGGGAAATCTCCATTTGTAAAGGTATCTCCCTCTCTGTATTGGGAAGAGGGGGGAAGATGATCTTATCTGGGGAAACTCTTATCAGTACTGAAGGAGAGGACTTAAATCTGCATACCCTTGATTACTGTGATTTCTGTCTCCCTCCCCACTCCCAACATCCTCCTTTGTCTTTAGCTGAAGATGGTATTTAAGATGAGAATTGCTGCTATTGTGTTGAGAAACTCAGTTTCCCTGGTTTCTCCCATGTATACATGTTATTAAATTTGTTATTATTTTCTCCTGCTAACCTGTCTTTTAATTATTTCGCAAGCCTTAAGAACCTTAAGGGAAAGGGCAGAGGGGGATTCTCCCTCTTCTCTGACAACACCCAGCTGGTGTCAGAGAATTGCTTGGTGGTGAGGAAAAAAGCCCACACATTAGAATTGGGTGCAGAATCATAGGTAGAAACCTTACTAAAGGTGTTATTGAACCATTTTGGAACCTAGGAGCCAGCTTTGATACCTCCCTCTCCCTCAGCCTGCATATATCCATCACCAAAGTCTGTTTTTACCTCCTGTAAATCTGAACTCCAGCTCCTTTTCTCCATTTACATTGGTACCACCATAGTCCAGGCTCCCACCTGGTCAACTAAACAGGGATTCCTCCTACTCATCTCCCTGCTTCTACCTTGGCCCCACTCCAATCTGTTCTCCAACAGTAACAGTCAGAGCAATCATTGTAAAAACAAATCTGACAATGCCACCCTCCCACTTAAAATCCTTCAGTGGCTCTCATTTATCTTAAGATAAAAGCCCATATATTTGCCATGACCTACAGCCCTTCACAGCATGAGCCACCTCCCATTCCCCAACTCCAGCCTCATCTCCTCAACTTCCCACAACAGTCTTTCTCCCCCAGCCCTTCCTTCAGTTCTGCTAATGGGCAGTGTGCCTCCTGCCACAGAGCCTTTTTGTATGCTGTTGCTTTTGCCATGGATATCTCTTATTTCATTTTGTGATTGAATATACTCACGTTAGTGTGATTTTAAGATTAATGTCTGTATTCCCAACTACACTACAAACTCTAGAAAGTAAAGAATGTGGAGCTTTGCTCACCCTTGGAACCCTAATGTCTAGCATAGTGCCTGGCACATAACTGATACTCGATACATATTTGTTGATTGAACGTTTGATGTGCAGAGTTATAATTGTACATGGCATATAAAATATACTCAATACTGTAGATATTTGCTCAATGAAGAAGGAATAAATGAATAAGCCTGGTGTAGGGAGAGGATAGTAAATGAGGAAACCATATCTTACATGCATTGCATTCTTTGCACATAATAAGCTAAATACCTATTTTTGGAATGAATGAGTAATCTAATTAGAGGATTTTGAAGGGATAAATAAGAAGATGGACAAAAAGAGAACAAGAATTTGTTTCCTTTATGCTTGAAATAATCAAGTGGTCTCCTCTGTGTAGCTATGGAACTAATTTGTAAAGAAAAAAATAAATTTCAATGGGGACTTCTCTGGATGTAGATGTGTAAACGGTAGTGAGGTTCTATGGGGTAACACCTTGTGATCATCATTATCTAACATTCCCATAGTCTACAGGGGGAGTTCTCTTGGTTTTTATGACACTCAACTCTTCCCAGTAGAGAAATGAGCATAAATCGAAGTCAACTTTTCTTAAACGTAAATAGAAATCAAAACAGAACATACATATTATACGGTCTCCTGATCATCCTCCTTATTAACCTTGTTTAAAGCCTCATCATGTCTCAAAATGTACACAAATGTCAAAAACAAAAATCGCTGGGGCCATGGAAAATCCACCCACGATTTCTGAAGTAAGTCACAGATGAAATCATAAAACCCTCTGCAGTAGAGTGGTGCAGTAACGGTCCCCAATTTGTTCACACCTTCCTGTGTCCACACCTTTGACTGGTCCCCATGTGCACTGACTCAGGGCCTGGCCATGTGATTCGCCTTTGCCCACAGAGTCATGAGTAATAAAATGACTGTTTGTTTAAGCCTCTATGTTTGGGGTCATTTCTTTACACAGCAAAAACTAACTGCCCTAATCTTCCTGTTCTAACAGAGTTTTCTTTTTTTTTTTAATAATTTTATTTATTTATTTTTCCCCCAAAGCCCCAGTAGATAGTTGTATGTCATAGTTGCACATCCTTCCAGTTGCTGCTTGTGGGACACGGCCTCAGCATGGCCGGAGAAGCGGTGCGTCGGTGCGTGCCTGGGACCCAAACCCGGGCCACCAGCAGCAGAATGCGCACACCCAACCGCTAAGCCACGGGGCCAGCCCTAACAGAGTTTTCTAAACATGAACCTGGTATGTCACTCCACTACTTGAAAGCCTTCAAGATTCAGTAGTAGCCCTGAGGAAGGAACCCTCAACTCTGAGGGGTCAGGGGCTGGATGAGGAGGCCTCTCAGAAGAGAAGTGAAGTTTCATTCAGGAGTTTGGTCAGATGTGTGTGTGTGTGTGTGTGTGTGTGTGTGTGTGTGTGTGTGTGTTTGAGTGGGTCGGAGAAAGACTCAATGTCCATGAAGTTACATATGTTTCTGTAGAGTCTAATCTAGGGGCAACTTCTCAACTTATTTTGAAAATATGAGAAGTCTCTAAGATGAGGAAGCACAGATTGGGGATTTTTTGCCACCCATGATACTGACTGAGAGTTCTAAGTCTTAGGAAAGGAGAGATGTCTGCAGTCATTTCCCTCCTTGTTGAATTTCTTTTTGATGCATACTTAGCATCTTAATGCAATACTCTGGCTAGGATGCAACCCCTTCACTTCAACGTTAAACAGTGATAAATAGGTCCAGATGTTTTACTTTAAAAGGACATTTTAGTTAATGTTCCTTGAGGAGAAGCAATAGTAATCAATGTTGCCCATTTGTCTGATCTTTCTGGGCTCCAGATGGCCTCATCAATGCTTGCGGAAATAGGAATGTTTTATTGAGCCAGAAGATTAAATAATATGTGTTGAGCCATTTCTACCACTTTGGGAGGGGTTTTAAGTTTAAGCCTCTGGCATTTCTGGTAGGACACACACCAAGTGTGGCAAAGTAATCAAAACTGCTCCCTGTTGCAACAGGGTGAGTGAGCTGTTATTGTCTTTTCCACAAACAACAATTTATAGAACTGTCCTTGCCTACTAGCAGAAAAGCACTTCGAAGTATTACTGACTAAATTTACAAAGGGAGTAATTTCAGGACAAAAAATATATATATATACACAATGTGTGTCTCTGAGATCATTAAATATCCTAGCCAAAGTCCTTGAAAATGGGATTACCCTGTTAAAATGCCAGTAGGAGATTGCTTTGAAGTCACTGTCGGTTTATCAACTTCAAATATATTTCTTGTAGAGTTTGCCTGATTAGTTACATGATTGTTGTGCCAATGAGATATGATTATAAACATTATTCCATGCTAACACTTTTTAAAAATTAAAAATAGTTTCTATCAGTAGTTGATCACAAGTGATAGGAACCCAATTTGAACGATAGAAACCCAGTTTGAACTAGCTGTGGTAGATTGCAAACATGGCCACAATTCTTGTCCTCCCTTCACAAGGCGTAGTGTGTTTGTCCACTCCCTGAACCTGGGTTGATGATGTGACTTGCTTTGGCCAATGGGACACTAAAAAATGTGATACCATCAGAGGTTTGAAAAGTGCTTGCACATTGGGGCTTGCCCTCTTTTGCATCTCATGGAACCCTGTAATTGCCATGTGGAGAAGCTGGGGCTGGCCTGCTGAGGACAAGAAACCACATGGCCCAGTCACTTCCACAGCACTCAGCCAACAGCCATGCACTTGCCAGATGTATAAGTGAGGTCATCTTCTAGGTCATCCAGCTGTCAGCGTGAGTGGTACATGACTGAACTCAGGTGAGATCAACCAAGGCAGCCCAGCCCAGAATCATCCAGCCGACCCACAGTATCATGAGCTAAATGAATGCTGGCTTTTAGCCACTGAGTTTTGTAGTAGTTTGTTATGCAGTAAAAGCTAACTGCTACATAGCTTCAGCCAAAAACGAAGATTCATTGGAAGACTCCTACGTGTTTTGAGGCTGAACCAAGTGGAGGAAAGGACATGATAAACTTGGGCCTCAGGAACAACCAGTACTAAGAACTTGAACATCAACACAAAATAAAACTCACACCAACTGGGGTGAAGATATTTTTAAAGGCATATGTAGTCGTAAGTAATAAAAAACTCCAATGTTGACCCAAATAGAATGCCAAATCCACCTTTAAAAATAGTCCCTGCATGACTGGAGCAAAAGAAACAATTTGCTTTGATGGGTCCTTCAAATTTTCCCTGCCCACATTCACCAATGCATGTACTGCCTGAGGATACCAAGCAAGCGATTCCAACCTTCACCCAGGGTCCTGATGCTAGACTGGTTTTTCCTGAAAGGCAAATACATATTAGCTACAGCTATTGGCCCATCAGAATGTTTCCTTTGGATCTTCCCCATTGGTAAACACAAGTCACTTCGTGGGCCACCTAGACTTAAAACAATGTATTATTCTTTCAAGGACTGCCTCAATGCAAAAATAAAACTCACGTTCGTAATGCACACTGATGAATAAACATGTGAATATTTCAAAGAGTGTGGGCTTTTATCATTTTAATTTTTTAAATTTATTTTTATTGAGATATAATTGACATATAACATTGTGTAAATGTAAGGTTTATAATGTGTTGATTTAATACATTTATATATTACAATATGATTACCACTGTAGCGTTAGCTAACACCTCTATCGTGTCACATAATTATCATTTCTTCTTTGTGGTGGAAACAATTAAGATCTAGTCTCTTAGCAACTTTGAAGTTTATAATACAGTATTGTTGTCTATAATCACTGTGCTATGCATTCGATCTCCAGGACTTATTTATCTACTGGTTGCAAATTTGTACCCTTTGACCAACATCTCCCCAATTCCCCCACCCCCAGCCCCTGGTAACCACCTTTCTGTCACCGACTAGGGGCCTCAAGAAACTCTTGGGTGGGTTTGGAAGCAATTAACTGTTTTTCCAAGTTGTTTCTTTTCCTTTTGTATGTTAAGGAGATGTAACCACCAGCTGTCCTGAAACTGACCAAGCCTCACCACAAGAGCTATGCCCATGACCTTTGCCTTATCTTTAATGCAAAGATCTCTCCAGGAGGAGCTTGGGCCTGATTATGTGGAAACATGTTCTCCAACTGAGCCTGTGCAAGCAAATACCCGCCTCTCCCTTTTGAATATTCATTTCCCAACCAAAGAAAAGTTCCTGCTTTCCTTTATTTGGGGATGCCATGACTTTGGAAATGATTCCTCATGGCCTCCTATTTGCTGCAAATACACTGTACTTTGTGAGACAACTTCCACTGGTGTAGAGTTTTATTTCACTCACCAGGAGGAGAGCCCACTTGATTCGGTATCATTTCTACTCTCAGATTTTACAAGTTTGGCTTGTTTAGAGTCCACATATAAATGACATAATGCTGTATTTATCTTTCTCTCTCTGACTTATTTCACTTAGCATAATGCCTCAAGTTCCATCTATGTTGTTGCAAACGGCAGGATTTTTTTCTTTCTCATGGCTGAATAACATTCCACTGTATATATATACACCATATCTTCCTTACCCATTCATCCACCAGTGGACACTGAGGTTGTTTCCATATCTTGGCTATTGTGGATAATGCTGCAATGAGCACGGGAGTGCAGACATCTCTTCGAGATCCTATTTTAATTTCTTTTTTTTTAGAAAAAAATTTATTTACGTTATTTTGTTCCATTTCCAATGTTCTTCATTTTTTTTTCTATTTTTGTTTTGTGTGTGTGTGTGAGGAAGATTAGCCCTGAGCTAAAATCTGTTGCCGATCCTCCTCTTTTTGCTGAGGAAGATTGGCCCTGGGCTAACATCCGTGCCCATCTTCCTCTACTTTATATGTGGGACACCTGCCACAGCATGGCTTAATAAACAATGTGTAGGTCCATGCCTGGGATCCGAACCTGTGAACTCCAGGTTGCTGAAGCAGAGTGTGCTAACTTAACCACTACACCACCAGGCCGGCCCCCATTTTTTAATTGAATATATTTTACATATAACATTGTGTAAATTTAAAGCGTATAACATTAATTTGATACGTTTATATATTGTAATACGATTGCCATGGTAGCAATAATTAGCACCTCTATCACATTACATAATTATCCTTTATTTTTAGTGGTTGGAATAATTAAATTCTAGTCTCAGCAAGATTTTTCATTTTTTTTGGATAAATACCCCAAAGTGGAATTGCAGGATCATGTGATAGTTCTATTTTTAATTTTTTGAGGAACCTCCATACTGTGTTTCATAGTGGCTGCACCAATTTGCATTCCCACCAACAGCGCACAAGCGTTGTCTTTTCTCTACATCCTTGCGAACACTTCTCTCTTGTCTTCTTGATGATAGCCATTCTAACAGGTGTGAGGTGATACTCACTGTAGTTTTGATTTGTATTTCCCTGATGGTTGGTGATAAGGAGCATCTTTTTATGTACCTGTTGGCTATTTGTATGTCTTCTTTGGAAAAATGTCTATTAGGTTCCTCTGCCCATTTTTAAATCAGATTGGGGTTTTTTGTTACTGAGTTGTATGAATTCCTCATATATTATGGATGTTAACCCCTTATTCGATATATGGCTTGCAAATATTTTCTCCCATTCTGTAAGTGGCCTTTCATTTTTTTGATTGTTTCTTTTGCTGTGCAGAAGCTTTTTAGTTTGATGTAATCTCACTTATTGATTTTTTATTTTGTTGCTTGTGCTTTTGGTGTTATATCTAAAAAATCATTGCCAAGACCAATATCAAGGAGCTTCTTCCTTATGTTTTCTTCTATGGGTTTTACAGTGTCAGGTCTTACATTTAAGTCTTTAATCCACTTCATGCTAATTTTTGTGAGTGGTGTAAGATAGAGGTCCAATTTTATTTTTCTTCACATGGTTATTCAGTTTTCCCAACACCATTTGTTGAAGAAACTATTTTTCCCATTGAGTGTTCTTGACTCTCTTGTCTAATATTAGTTGACTGTAAATGTGAGGGTTTATTTCTGGGCTCTATTCTGTTCCATTGATCAATGTGTCTATTTTTATGCAGTACCATACTGTTTAAATTACTATAGCTTTATAGTACAGTTTGAAATCAGAAAGTGTGACGCCTCTGGCTTTGTCCTTTCTGATGATTGCTTTGGCTATTCAGGGTCTTTTGTGATTCCATACAAATTTTGGAATTGGTTTTTCTATTTCTGAGAAAAATCCCATTGGAATTTTTTGTGTATGTGTGTGAGGAAGATCAGCCCTGAGCTAACATCCATGCCAGTCCTCCTCTCTTTTTTTTTGCTGAGGAAGACCGGCTCTGAGCTAAAATCTATTGCCAATCCTCCTCCTTTTTTTCCCCCCAAAGCCCCAGTAGATAGTTGTATGTTATAGTTGCACATCCTTCTAGTTGCTGTATGTGGGACGCGGCCTCAGCATGGCCAGAGAAGCGGTGCGTCAGTGCACGCCCGGGATCTGAACCCGGGCCGCCAGTAGCAGAGTGCGCGCACTTAACCGCTAAGCCACCGGGTTGGCCCCCATTGGAATTTTGGTAGGAATTGCCTTGAATCTGTAGATGATTTTGAGTAGTATGGACATTTTAACAATATTAATATTAATTCTTCTGATCCGTGAACACGGGATTTCTTTCCATTTGTTTGTCTTTTTCAATTTCTTTCATCAAAATCTTGTAGTTTTCCTTGTACAGATCTTTCACTTACTTGGTTAAATCTATTCCTAAGTATTATCTTTGATGCTACTGTGAATAGGTTGGTTTTATTTCGTTTTCAGATGTTTTGTTGTTAGTGTATAGAAACACAACTGATTTCTGTGTGTTGATTTTATATCCTGCAACTTTACTGAATTCGTTGATTAGTTCCAATTGTTTTTTGGTTGTGTCCTTAGGGTTTTCTATTATATCATCTGTAAATAATGAAATTTTACTTCTTCCTTTTCAATTTGGATGCCTTTTATTTCCTTGTCTTGCCTAATTGCTCTAGCTAGGACTTCCAGTACTACGTTGAATAGGAATGGTGAGAGTGGGCACACTTGTTTTGTTCCTGATCTTAGAAGAAAAGCTTTCAGCTTTTCATCCTTGAGTATAGTGTTGGCTGTGGCTTTGTCATGCACAGATGGCCTTCATTATGTTGAGGTATGTTCTTTCTATACCCAATCTGTTGAGGGTTTTTATCATGAAAGGCTGTTGGAATTTGTCAAATGCTTTTTCTGCATCTATTGACATGATCATGATTTTTACCTTTCATTCTATTAATGTGGTGTATCACATTTGCATATGTTGAACAAGCCTTGCATGCCAGGAATAAATCCCACTTGGTCAAAGTGTGCAGTTTTTTTATGTGTTGTAAATTTGCTTTGCTAATATTTTGTTGAAAATTTTTGCATTTATATTTATCAGGGATATATTGGTCTATAGTTTTCTTGTAGTGTCCTTATCTGGCTTAGATAGGGTAATGCTGGCCTCATAAGATGAGTTTGGAAGTGTTCCCTCTTCTTCTGTTTTTTGGAAGAGTTTGAGAAAAATTGGTACTAATTCTTTTTTAAATGGCTGGCAGAATTCACCAGTGAAGCCATCTGGTCCTGAGGTTTTCTGTGTTGGGAGGTTTTTGATTACTGGTTCAAACTCTTTACTCATTATTGGTCTGTTCAAACTTTCTATTTCTTCATGTTTCAGTCTTGGTACATTGTATGTTTCTAGGAATTTATCCGTTTCTTCTAGGTTATCTAATTTGTTGGCATATTATTGTTCATAGTAGTCTCTTATGATCCTTTGTATTTCTATAGTACCAGTTGGAATGTCTCTTCTTTCATTTCTGATTTTGAGTCTTCTCTTTTTTCTTAGACTAGGTAAAGGTTTGTGAATTTTGTTTACCTTTTAAAAGATTCCTGGTTTCATTGATTTTTTTTTTCTATTGTTCTTCTGGTCTCTATTTCATTTATTCCCACTCTTCTCTTTGTTGTTACCTTCTTTATGCTAACTTTGAGCTTAGTTCGTTCTTCTTTTTCTGGTTCCTTGAGGTGTAAATTTGTTTATTTGAGATCTTTATATTGTCTTAATATATGCATTTACCACTATAAACTTCCGTCTTAGAACTGCTTTTGCAGCATCCCATAGGTTTTGGTGTGTTTCCGTTTTCATTTGTTTTGAGATATTTTTTGATTTCTTCTTTGACCCATAGGTTGTTCAGGAGCATGTTAATTTCCACATATTTGTAGATTTTCCAGCTTTCCTCTTGTGATTTCTAGTTTCATACCATTGTGGTTGGAAAAGATACTTGGTATGATTTCAATCTTCTTAAATTGGTAGACTTGCTTTGTGTCCTATCGTATGGTCTATCCTGGAGAATGTTCTGTGTGCGTGTGAGAAGAATGTGTATTCTGCTGCTATTGAATGGAATGTTCTATAAATGTCTGTTAGGTCCATTTGATCTAAAGTATAGTTTAAGTCCAACATTTCCATATTGATTTTCTGTCTGCATGATCTATCCATTGCTGAAAGTGGGCTATTGAAGTCCCCTACTGTTACTGTATTGTTGTCTAGTTCTCCACTCAGATCTGTTAATATTTGCTTAATGTATTTATGTGCTGTGAGGTTGGATATGTATATATTTAAGATTCTTATATTTTCTTGATGATTGACCCCTTTATCGTTATGTAATGACCTTCTTTCTTTCTTGTTACTGTTTTTGGCTTAAGGTCTATTTTGTCTGATATAAGTATAGCTACCTCTGCTCTCTTTTGGTTTCCACTTGTATGGAATATCTTTTTCCATCCCTTCACTTTGAGGCTATGTGTGTCCTTAAAGCTGAAGTGACTTTCTTGTAGGCAACATATAGTTGGCTCTTGTTTTTGTTTTTATTTTTGTTTTTGTTTTATCCACCCAGCCACTCTGTGCCCTTTGTTGAATTCAATCCACTTACATTTAGAGTTATTATTGATATGTAAGAACTTACTAATGCCATTTTATTGTTTTCTGGTTGTTTCGTATTTCCATTGTTTCTTTTTCCCTCTGTTTCTGCCTACCCTTTGTGAATTGGTGATTTTTCTGCTCTGTTTCTCCTTTCCTTATCTTTTGTGCATCTACTCTAGGCTTTTGCCTTGTGGTTACCACGAGGCTTACATAAGGTATCTCATAGATTAAAAAGTCCATTTTAAGCTGACAGCACTTAACTTCAATCGTCTACAAAAGCTTCACCCTTTTACTGCCCCCTTTTATATTTTTGATATCATTATTTGCCTCTTTTTATATTATATTACATATTGTTATATTTCATTAACAAATTGTAGTAGCTATAATTATTTTTAATACTCTTTTCCTTTGACCTTTATACTATAGTTGAGTAGTTAACACACCATCCTATAACATAATTAGAGTTTTCTAAGTTTGACTGTATATTTATCTTTACCAGTGTGTTGTATACTTTCATATGTTTTCATGTCGCTGATTAGTGTCTTTTCAGTTCAGATTAAAGAACTCCTTTCAGCATTTCTTGCAAGGCAGGACTAGTGGTGATGAACTCCCTCAGCTTTTGTTTGTCTAACAAAGTCTTTATTTATTTTTTTTTTTAAAGATTTTTATTTATTTTATTTTTCCCCCCAAAGCCCCAGTGGATAGTTGTGTGTCGTAGCTGCACATCCTTCTAGTTGCTGTATGTGGGACTCGGCCTCAGGATGAACGGAGAAGTGGTGCCTCGATGCGCACCCGGGATCCGAACCCGGGCCACCAGCATCGCAGCGCGCGCACTTAACCACCAAGCCACAGGGCCGGCCCTAACAAAGTCTTTATTACTCCTTCATATATGAAGGGTAACTTTGCAGGATAGAGTATTCCTGGCTGGTGATTTCTTTTTTCTTTCAACACTTTGAATATGTCATTCCACTCTCTCCTGGCATGTAGGGTTTCTGCTGAGAAATCCACTAATAGCCTAATGGAGGTTCCTTTGTAGGTTACAACCTTCTTTACTCAGCTGCTTTTAGGATTCTCTCTTTATCTTTGATTTTTGACAGTTTCATTATAATGTCTTGGAGAAGGTCTTTTTGCATTGAGCTAATAGGGTGATCTATTAGCTTCATGAACTTGGGTGTCCAATTACCTCCCCAGGTTTGAGAAGTTCTCAGCTATTTCTTTAAATAAGCTTTCTGCCTCCTTCTCCCTGTCTTCTTTTTGTGGAACCCTGATTATTCTAATATTTGTTCCTTTGATGGAATCCCACAGATCACATAGGCTTTCTTCTCTTTTTCATTCTTTTTTCTTTGGTCTTCTCTAACTAGGTTATTTCAAAATTCTTATCCTCTCACTCACTTATTCTGTCTTCCACTTGCTCTACTCTACTACAGATGCTCTCTATTGCATTTTTTATTGATGTTTTAATAGTTTATAACATTGTGAAATATTTGGTTATACATTTTTGTTTGTCCATCAGCATATACATGACTCCCTTCACCCCTTGTGCCCACCCCTACCCCCATTGCACCTGGTAACCACAATACAGTTTTCTCTGTCTGTGTGTTGGTTTATATTCCACATATGAGTGAGATCATATGGTGTTTGTCTTTCTCTTTCTGGCTTATTTCACTTAACGTAATACCCTCCAGGTCCATCCATGTTGTTGCAAATGGGACGATTTTGTCTTTTTTTTTTTTTTTTTGTGAGAAAGATCAGCCTTGAGCTAACATCCATGCCAATCCTCCTCTTTTTGCTGAGGAAGAAAGGCTCTGAGCTAACATCTATTGCCAATCCTCCTCCTTTTTTTCCCCAAAGCCCCAGTAGGTAGTAGCATGTCATAGTTGCACATCCGTCTAGTTGCTGTATGTGGGACGCCGCCTCAGCATGGCTGGAGAAGCAATGTGTTGGTGCTCACTCAGGATCCAAACTTGGGCCGTCAGCAGCAGAGCGTGCGCACCCAACGGCTAAGCCACAGGGCCGGCCCCTGATTTTGTCTTTTTTTATGGCTGAGTAGTATTCCATTGTATATATATATATATATACCACATCTTCTTGATCTAATCATCAGTTGAGGGACACTTGGGTTGCTTCCACTTCTTGGCTATAGTGAATAATCCTGCAATGAACATAGGGGTGCATAAGCCTCTTTGGATTGTTGATTTCAGGTTCATTGGATAGATTCCCAGTAGTGGGATAGCTGGATCATAGGGTATTTCTATTTTTAATTTTTTGAGGAATCTCCATACCATTTTCCACAGAGGCTGCACCAGTTTGCATTCTCACCAGCTGTGTATGAGGATTCCCGTATCTCCACAGCCTCTCCAACATTTGTTGTTTTTTGTCTTGGTGATTATAGCCATTCTAATGGGCGTGAGGTGATATCTTAGTGTTGTTTTGATTTGCAGTTCCCTGATGCTTAGTGATGTTGAACATCTTTTCATGTGCCTATTGGCCATCTGTATGTCTTCTTTGGAGAAGTGTCTGTTCATTTCCTCTGCCCATTTTTTGACTGGGTTGTTTGATTTTTTGTTGTTCAGTTGTGTGAGTTCTTTATATATTATGGAGATTAACCCCTTGTCAGATATATGTTTTGCAAATATTTTCTCCCAGATGGTGGGTTGTCTGTTCATTTTGATTCTGTTTTCATTTGTCTTGTAGAAGCTCTTTAATCTGATAAAGTCCCACTTGCTTATTTTTTCGTTAGTATCCCTAGTCTGGGTAGGCATGGCATCTGAAAAGATTCCTTTATGATCAATGTCAAATAGTGTGTTGCCTATATTTTCTTCTATGAGTTTTATAGTTTCAGGTTGCACCTTCATGTCTTTGATCCAATTTTGAGTTAATTTTTGTGAATGGTGATAGCAGATGGTCCACTTTCATTCTTTTGCGTGTGGCTGTCCAGTTTTCCCAACACCATTTATTGAAGAGGCTTTCCTTTCTCCATTGCATGTTCTTAGCACCTTTGTCGAAAATCAGCTGTCCGTATATGTGTGGTTTTATTTCTGGGCTTTCAATTCTGTTCCATTGATCTGTGTGTCTGTGTTTGTACCAGTACCATGCTGTTTTGATTACTAGTGCTTTGCAGTATGTTTTGAAGTCAGGGATTGTGATGCCTCCAGCTTTGTTCTTTTTTCTTAGGATTGCTTTAGCTATTCGGGGTCTTTTGTTGCCCCATATGAGTTTTAGTATTCTTTTTTCTATTTCTGTGAAGAATGTCATTGGGATTCTGATTGGGATTGCATTGAATCTGTAGATTGCTTTAGGTAATATAGACATTTTAACTATGTTTATTCTTCCAATCCATGTGCATGGGATGTCTTTCTGTTTCTTTATGTCATCTTTGATTTCTTTCAATAATCTCTTGTAGTTTTCATTGTATAGGTCTTTCACCTCCTTGGTAAGATTTATTCCTAGATATTTTATTCTTTTTGATGCAATTGTAAATGGTATTATCTTTTTGAGCTCTCTTTCTGTTAGTTCGTTATTAGCATACAGAAATGCAACTGAGTTTTGTAGATTGATTTTGTACCCTGCGACTTTGCTGTAGTTGTTGATTATTTCTAATAGTTTTCCAATGGATTCTTTAGGGTTTTCTATATATATAATCATATCGTCTGCAAATAGTGAGAGTTTCACTTCTTCGTCACCTATTTGGATTCCTTTTATTCCTTTTTCTTGCCTAATTGCTCTGGCCAAAACCTCCAGTACTATGTTGAACAGGAGTGGTGAAAGTCGGCAGCCTTGTCTCCTTCCTCTTCTCAGGGGAATGTCTTTCAGCCTTTCCCCATTGAGTATGATGTTGGCTGTGGGTTTGTCATAAATAGCCTTTATTATGTTGAGGTACTTTCCTTCTATACCCATTTTGTTAAGAGTTTTTATCATAAATGGATGTTGTATCTTGTCAAATGCCTTCTCTGCATCTATTGAGATGACCATGTGGTTTTTATTCTTTGTTTTGTTGATGTGATGTATCACGTTGATTGATTTGCGGATGTTGAACCATCCCTGTGTCCCTGGTATAAATCCCACTTGATCATGGTGTATGATCATTTTAATGTATGGCTGTATTCGGTTTGCCAATATTTTGTTGAGGATTTTTGCATCTATGTTCATCAGCAATATTGGCCTGTAATTTTCCTTCTTTGTATTGTCTTTGTCTGGCTTTGGTATCAGGGTGATGTCGGTTGCATAGAATGAGTTAGGAAGTGTTCCATCTTCCTCTATGTTTTGGAATAGTTTGAGAAGGATGGGTATTAAATCTTCTTTGAATGCTGGGTAAAATTCACTGGAGAAGCCATCTGGTCCTGGACTTTTATTTTTTGGGAGGTTTTTGATTACTATTTCAAGCTCTTTACTTGTGATTGGTCTATTCAGATTCTCCATTTCTTCTTGGTTCAGTTTTGGGAGGTTGTATGAGTCTAAGAATTTATCCATTTCTTCTAGATTGTCCAATTTGTTGCCATATAATTTCTCATAGTATTCTCTTATAATCCTTTGTATTTCTGTGGTATCTGGTGTAATTTCTCCTCTTTCATTTCTAATTTTATTTATTTGAGCCTTTTCTCTTTTTTTCTTAGTAAATCTGGCTAAGGGTTTGTCAATTTTTTTTATCTTCTCAAAGAACCAACTCTTTGTGTCATTGATCATTTCTACTGTTTTTTTGGTCTCAATTTCATTTTTTTCTGCTCTGATTTTTATTATTTCTCTCCTTCTGCTGACTTTGGGCTTTGTTTTCTCTTCTTTTTCTAGTTCTGTTAGGTGTAATTTAAGGTTGCTTATTTAGGCTTTTTCTTGTTTGTTAAGGTGGGCTTGTATCACTATGAGTTTTCCTCTCAGGACCACTTTTGCTACATCCCATATGATTTGGTATGGCATATTTTCATTTTCGTTTGTTTCCAGATAGTTTTTGATTTCTCCTTTAATTTCATCAATGATCCATTGGTTGTTCAGTAGCATGTTGTTTAATCTCCACATTTTTGTCACTTTCCCAGTTTTTTTCTCGTAGTTGATTTCAAGTTTCATAGCATTATGGTCTGAAAAGATGCTTGTTATTATTTCAATCATCTTAAATTTATTGAGGCTTGCTTTTTTCCCAACATATGGTCTATCCTTGAGAATGTTCCATGCGTGCTTGAGAAGAATGTGTACTCAGCTGTTTTTGGATGGAGTGCTCTGTATATGTCTACTAGGTCCATCTCGTCCAGTTTTTCATTTTAGTCCACTGTTTCTTTCTTAACTTTTTGTCTGGATGATCTATCCATTGGTGTAAGTGGGGTATTAAGATCCCCTACTATTATTGTGTTGTTAATGTCTCCTTTTAGGTTTGTTAATTGTTGCTTTATGTACTTTGGTGCTCCTATGTTGGGTGCATATATATTTATAAGTGATATGTCTTCTTGGTGGAGTGTCCCTTTTATCATTATATATTGCCCTTCTTTGTCTCTCTTAACCTGTTTTATCTTGAAGTCTACTTTGTCTGATATGAGTATGGCAACACCTGTTTTCTTTTGTTTGCCATAAACTTGGAGTATTGTCTTCTTTTCACTTGGAGCCTGTGCTTGTCTTTAGAGCTGAGACGTGTTTCCTGGAGGCAGCATATTGTTGGGTCTTGCTATTTAATCCATCCTGCCACTCTGTATCTTTTGATTGGAGAGTTCAAGCCATTTACATTTAGGGTAAGTATTGATATATGAAGGCTTAATGTTGCTGTTTTGTCACTTATTTTCCGGTTCTTTTGCATTTCCTTTGTTTCTTGTCCCATTTGTTTCCGACTGCCAATTCAGTTTGGTTCTTCTGTCTTATGACTCTTCTAGTTTTCTCTTTGTTTATCATATGTGAATTCGTTTTGATTATTTGTTTAGTGGTTACCTTGAGGTTTATATAAAAAATCTTGTGTATGAGTTAGTCCATTATCTGATGGCCTCTTATTTTCTTATACTAAGTCAATTCAACCGCTTTCCTCTTCTCCTGCTAAGTCACCCTTGTTACAAATTATTCTATCTTTTATTGTGGGTGTGTGTTTACAGTGATGAGGTTATATTTATTTTTGGTAATTTCCTTCCTTTGATCTTTGATTTTGGTATTTAAGTGATTGCTGACCTATTCCGGTAAAGATCTACTATTTTTCTGATTTTGTCTACTTATTTTGCTCCTTGCTCCAAACTTTGTATTCCCTTTCTCTTCTTTTTTTCAGGCCTGAGGGCCTTCTTGAATATTTCTTATAGTGGGGGTTTCGTGGCCATGAACTCCCTTAGCTTTTGTTTATCTGGGAAAGTTACTATTTCTCCATCATATTTGAAGGATATTTTTCCTAGACAGAGTATTCTTGGCTGAAAGTTTTTGTCTTTCAGTATTTTGAATATATCATTCCAGTCTCTCCTAGCCTGTAATGTTTCTGTTGAGAAATCCGCTGAGAGCCTGATGGGAGTTCCTTTGTACATTATTTTTTGTTTTTGTCTAGCTGCCCTTAATATTGTTTCTTTGTCATTGACTTTGGCCAGCCGTAACCACTATATGCCACGGAGTGGGCCTTTGCCTGTTGATGTGTTTAGGCAACCTATTGGCTTCACTTACTGGTATGTCCTGCTCCTTCCCCAGATATGGGAAGTTCTCAGCTATTATTTCCTTGAATAGGCTCTCTGTTCCTCTTTCCCTCTCTTCTCCCTCAGGAATACCTATAATTCTTATGTTACATTTCCTAACACAGTCAGATATTTCTCGGAGACTTTCTTCATTTCTTTTTAGTCTTAGTTCTCTCTCCCCCTCCATCTGGAGCATATCTGTATTCCTATCCTCTATAATGCTAATTCTTCCTCCATATTGTCAGCTCTGTTCTTTAAAGATTCCAGATTCTCCTTTATCTCCTCCATTGTGTTCTTCATCTCCATCAGTACTGATTGGTTTTTCTTTATGATTTCAATATCTTCTGTGAAGAAACTCCTTATCTCATTGAATTGTTTGTCTGTGTTATTTTGTATTTCATTGAGTTTTTTTATGATAGCTATTTTGAAATCTCTGTCGTTTAGGTTATGGATTTCTGTGCCTTCAGGGTTGGTTTCTGGGTGCTTGTTATTTTCCTTTTGGTCTGGTGATTTCATGTACCTTTGCATTGTGGTTTCTGTATTTGCTTTATTTTTCCTCATCCTGGAAATATCTGGTTGCAGTTTCTGCCTGCTGCCACCATGTGGGGCTTAAGGGCTGTGTAATCTGAGCCCCCTGCACTCCGCCCCAGCTGCTCCCTGCAATTGGCCCGGCCGCTCTGTCTGGTCTGGTCTGCTGAGCTGCAGTGTCGGGCATATCGGGGGTGTTCTCTCTTTTGCCTGCTGGGTCCCTGGAGTGGGGGGCTTCTCGGTTGCCCCTCATTATCCACTCTCCTGGGGTGCTCAGATGTTGATGGCACCCTTGCAGCAGTTCTGAGTCCTCTGTGTGGGAATTTCCCACTGGCTGAGATACCCCGAAGAGCTACGGTTTCCCTGCAGAGGGCCGCCCCTCCCCCCTCTCTGGGAGCTGCATGGACCCCGATCGCTGATCTGATGGGGAGGGAGAGGATTTCTCCTTACCTCTCCCCACTTCCTCTGGGGGCCCCAGCACGTCCACTCTCAGATATGCGGCAATGTGGATCTTTCCAATCTTCCTTTTTGCTGTGTAGGAGTCCATTGTTGGTCTGTGACTGCCCCTTTTGTTGTATCTTATCAGGGGAAGAGTTTATGGGAAAGCTCACTCCGCCATGATCCAATTAAGATATGTCTATTGCATTTTTCACTTCATTCATTGAGTTCTTCAACTCCAGAACCTTTGCTTGATTCTTTTCTATGATTTCTATTTCTTTGGTAAATATCTCATTTTGAACATGTATTTTTTTTTCACGATTTTATTAAATTGTCTTTCTGGGTTTTCTTGTAGCTCATTGAGTTTCTCCAAAATAGCTACTTTGAATTCTTTATCAGCTAGATCACAAAATTCCATGCCTTACAGCTCAGTTATTGAAGAATTATTATTGTCTTTTGGTGATGACATATTTCCTTGATTTTGTGTGTGTGTGTTGCTTGTAGTTTTGCATCACGGCTTTTGCATTTGCAGTAGCAGACACCTCCTTAAATCTTTGCTAGTTGCCTTCAGATGGGGTATTCTGTTTGTTTATGCTGTTATTATCTGGAGTTTTCTTTGCTTTTGTATAGGTACACCTACCTGCTCTACTCTTCTTACTCCCTCTTGTGGTGGAATTCTTAAGCTTTTATGTCTTTGATTCTTACAACTCACCAGGCTGGCTACTGGAAACCTCTCTTTTATTTTCCAAAAGGTGGCGCTATAGCTCAAGTTTGTGGTTTCTCTCGTGCCCATAGACCTTGGTCTGTTTTCTGAGCATACTCTATCTACCAGAGCTCACTCTGCTGCTGTACTCAGGTGTATGCACAAAATACCAGCTGCAGAGTGGGAGGAGGTGTATGTCTAGCACCCAGGGTGTTGGGGGTGCCAGGGGACCTGGTGGGTCCATAGTTCTATGACACTGGGCATTGTACTTAACTAGCTAAGCTACAGTTTCTTTAACTATAAGGTACTTAGCATAATGCCTACAACAGTAAATACTCAGTAATTCAGCTACTGTTCTAATTAGGGCATTAATAAAAGAAGCTTTAGTCTCTAAGTGAGGAAAAAACTTCATAGTCTACAAGAGTATGCATTAAGAAAATTTAGAGAGGAGAAGGTGTCTACATATCTATGTGATTTATTTCCTCTGGAGTGAGATGACAGTGTATACCTCAATGCATGGGCCTGAGCCTATAATAACAGCTCACTGTACTTAGTAAGGAGATGCTTGGATTAAACAGTGTTAATTAGATAGGAAAGCTTTTGGTTGTAAGTAATAGAAAGTAGCCCTAGCCAAAGAAAAAAAATGCATTTATTGAATGGACCTTAATGCACATCTTGGACCCCAAGGACAGGAAGATATCTCAGCCTCAGGGTTATGTTGTAGCCAAGAACTAGATCACCATCTGGTCTCTGTCACTCTTTTCATCTCTCTGCAGTCTAAGATTATTCTTCTCTGTCACTATTTCTAATTCACAAGGTGCAAATTATGACTACCACAACTGCCCAAGTTTTAGGTGTTACATTTAATGGCCACTGGGATACACTGAATCACTCTCTCCCCCATGCTGTCATGACGGTAGAGCCAAGTGTCATGATGGAGCCTCCCTCGGCCTCAGCCCCTGGGGTGACCATTTTGAGCAGAGGCCAGAAATAAACTTTTGCTGTGTTTAGCCACTGAGATTTGGGGGTTGTTGTCACAGCATAACCTAACCTATCCTGGCTAACGAGAATATCCTTGAAGTTCATAGCCTTTGTAGATTTTTTCCTTATCCCTCCATGACAGAAATACATGGGCAATTTGGGAAAAGAGAACTTAGGCTGAAAAATAATTGATGTCCTCTATACCAAAGCTTGCTTTCTTAGTGATCTTAATGCTATGAATAGCAAACGCACAAGTAGAGTTAGCTAGAAACTGCTAAAAATGATCTTTCCTAGGAAATTAATTTGCTTGTTGGTTACAGAATATTACTTTTAAGGGATATTCTTGCCTACTAATTTAAAACACAATATTTGAAAGTTGCATGCGAAAAAAATCATTGTTAAAAGTTTGATTCATACAATCAAGATTTTAATAACTTAATGCAGGTGTTGCTTTAAATAGATTATAAATAGCATATTTCAGTGGTTTCAGTTTACCTAATATTACTCCTGTAGCAAAAACTGAATGGATCAAAGAGACCAGGTTTCGAAGCATTTCCAGGTCACGCGTTTGAGTAAGTTCAAAGCAATTACTCCAGTATAGCTCTAGTCTAGCAACTTGCTTCTCTTTGTCTCATTTCTCTTTCTTTGAGATACAACAGAAGGCCAAAACTAAAAGGCAGGGAGAATGTGATTAAAGGCAAGAATCATTAGAATATCAAAACTGGGCTTATAAATATTTGGTCATGCACCATTACCATAGACAAGAACAAGAAAATAAAATAATGTCTTTTTATCACAAATTTACCAAGACATTTTCTTTGTTTATTTCTTTTAGAAAAGGGAACCCTCATACAGTGGTGGTGGGAGTGCAAACTGGTGCAGCCACTATGAAGAACAGTATGGAGATTCCTCAAAAAGTTAGAAATACCATATGGTCCAGCTATTTCACTACTGGGTATTTATCCAAAGAGCATGGAATCACTAATTCACAAAGATATATGTACCTATATGTTCATCACAGCATTATTCAAAATAGCCAAGACGTGGAAGCAACCCAAGTGCCCATCAATGGATGAATGGATAAAAAAAGATGTGGTATATATATGTACAATGGAATACTACTCAGCCATAAAAAAAAGACAGAATCGTGCCATTTGCAACAACATGGATGGACCTTGAGGGTATTATGCTAACCAAAATAAGTCAGACATAGAAAGACAAATACCATATGAGTTCACTTATATGTGGAAGACAAACACATAGATAAGGAGAACAGATTAGTGGTTACCAGAGGAGAAGGGGGTGGGAGGAGGGTGAAAGGGATAAAAGGGCACATATGCATGGTGATGGATGAAAACTAGACTATTGGTGGTCAACATGATGCAATCTATATAGAAACTGAAATATAATGTACACCTGAAATTTACACAATGTTATAAGCCAATATGACTTCAATAAAATAATTTTTTTAAAAGTAAATTATTCTTTGGCTATAATTAACAAGACAGGAAACAACATGTGTTGGAGAGGTTGTGGAGAGAAGGGAACTCTCATACACTGCTGGTGGGAGTGCAAACTGGTGCAGCCACTATGGAAAACAGTATGGAGATTCCTCAAAAAATCAACGATAGAACTACCATATGATCCAGCTATTCCACTGTTGGGTATTTATCCAAAGAACTTGAAAACACCAATTTGCAAAGGTACATGCACCCCTGTGTTCATTGCAGCCTTATTCACGATAGCCAAGACTTGGAAGCAACCTAAGTGCCCATCAAGGGACGAATGGATAAAGAAGCTGTGGTATATATACACAATGGAATACTACTCAGCCATAAGAAACGACGAAATCCAGCCATTTGTGACAACATGGATGGACATTGAGGGTATAATGCAAAGTGAAATAAGTCAGAGGGAGAAGGTCAAATACCGTATGATTTCCTTCATTAAGTAGTAGATAATAACAACAATAAACAAACACATAGGGACAGAGATTGGATTGGTGGTTACCAGAGGGGAAGGGGGGAGGGAGGAGGGTGAAAGGGATAATTCGGTACATGTGTGTGGTGATGGGTTGTAATTAGTATTTTGGTGGTGAACATGATGTAGTCCATGCAGAAATAGAAGTACAATGATGTACACCTGAAATTTTTACAATGTTATAAACCAATGTTACTGCAATAAACAAAAAATTAAAGTAAAAGTAAATTATTCTTGAATTAAATATTGTGTGCTAAACAGAGATAAATCTAATTATTAAAAAGCATAACGTACTACAGAGTTTACTTAATGTGCTGAATAGATGGTTTGCATAAAGTAGTTAATTACTTTTGATATTTATTATGTGAAAAGTATCTATCTGTGTCTGCTACTATTGACTATAGTTTAAAATTAGTGATTCTGGGCTGGCCTCGTGGCTTAGCGGTTAAGTGTGCGCGCTCGGCTGCTGGCGGCCCGGGTTCGGATCCCGGGCGCGCACCGACGCACCGCTTCTCTGGCCATGCTGGGGCCGCGTCCCACGTGCAGCAACTAGAGGGATGTGCAGCTATGACATACAGCTATCTACTGGGACTTTGGGGGAAAAAATAAATAAATAAAATTTTAAAATTAGTGATTCTGATTTCACTTAATAGATCTGTCCTTTTTAAAATAGGAAATTTGGCTTCAAAGGGCATTTTCACGATTATTATTTGCCTATGTTATGCTACCAGTAAATTAAACTTTGGCCTCTTTGTTTATAATGCTGATTACAGAGTTTACTTATGAGAAACTTGTTTCATATCATCTAGACCTTATTGCTTCCAGACTGTGGTTTTCTATTTTTGTGTGGCTTTTTTGTTTATAAATGACATCATTGCTTTACCACCTACATAAAGTCATACAAATATTATTTAAAAAATTAACTTATAACTGTCTTCTTGGTTAAATCAATATTTTTTCTGCAAGTCACTGCCCAGTGTATTCCAAAAGTACAAATTATGTGTACTCACACATTCAGGTATATTAAAGATTTTATCACTGCATTCCTGTAAGTATGAATACTTTCATTATTAAACAGAAAAGCACTTCTTTCTTTCCAAATAACATTTTAGAAAAAAAATTATAATGGTGAAGACAGCTTTGGCTGGCACACTATCTTCTTTGGCCAGAATTCCAGAGCACCATTTAAAGTACTTCATGAATGTGTTAACTGGGGGTATTCATTGCAATGGACAGATCAAACTACCTTATGGGAAAAAAGCTGGAACAGAAATTTATCATCTCATGTAACCAACCAGCGGTGGAGTTAGATTCAAGGACACAGGCATCAGTGATGTCTGCCACCCCTGCCAACACACACACATACAAACTACATTATCTCTGCTCCTCTGCCTGCTGGTCTCACTCTTTCCCACAGTAGAGAGAATTCTCCAAAGAGAAAGTACCTGACGTGCAAGCCCCGGGCACCTATTTCTACAGTGTTCTGACTAACGAGGCAGGAAAATATCCTCTTCAACTGCAATCCAGAAAAGTCTGGGGAAGAACTTTGGCCCTCTTGGGGCCATTCACCCACGCCTCATACTACTTTGGATAAGGGGAAGGAGAGACTATGGTTGGCAGTTCCAGAAACATCTGGACGAAGTGAGGGAGGAGCAGCCCCTTAAAGAAGAATATCATTGTTCTGGTGAGCTAGATAATATTCTTCAAATCAAGTCTCTAATCCAGTTGTGAGCCAAGACATCTAAACACAGAGAACAGAATACAATGCAAAAAGCCTTTGCAAAGATTTTAAAAAATGATCATTATATTGTGATAAAAGTTTCAATATGCCGAGAAGTCATAACAACTATAAATTTTATGCATTTAATAATAGACTCCAAATATATAGAGCAAAAATTGACAGAAATATAAGGATAAATAGACAAATCCACAATCATAGTGGGAGATATTAACATACTCTTCTGGTTTACTATATCAAGAAGATAAAACTCATTAAGCATATACACAATTTTAACCACACAATCACATTTGATCTAATAGTAATACTGCACCCAACGGTGGCAAAATACATATTCTTTTCAAACAAACAATTAACAAAAATTGGTCCATAAAACAAATATCAACATATCCCAAAGAATCAGTATCATATAGGCCATGTTCTTTGAGCAAATGTAGTTCAGCAGGAGTTCCACTTCCGGTGTGACCAAGTAGGCTCCTAAGAAAGTAACCTTGCAACAGAGAACTAAAAACTCTGGACAAAATACAAAAAAACAACTACCTAGAGGCCAGAGAGTGAACCAAAGCAGACATATTTTGGATGGGAGAAAACTTGAAGGAAGGGATTAGCCCAGAACGACATCACCATTTTTACGGATTTTCACTTTAAACTATTTTTTTGAAAAACTGAATAATGCACAAAAACTTTTGGCAATGCTCCTCACTTATCCACAGATTGTTTGATGGGGGAAATTGATTAACTTGAAGTAGAGATTCGGTAACTGAGTAGTACCAAATAATCCATATGGTTGGCCAAAAAAATATTTTTTTCCCCTCTCTCCTAAAGTTAATTCTGGTCTATGATCCTACCCCTTAGGCTATCTGGACTCCCTGAACCCATTCCATCATGACTGTGATACCGAAACTGAGCAGTCCTGGCTCACTGCATTAACTTCAAAAATTCATTCCAAAAAGATGCATATTTACATAGACATTATAGAAAAATGACCTAAACCTTCATGACAGGGAAGTTAGAATTCATTTACTAGTCCTTCCTCCTTTTCTCTTTCCTCCCTTCCTTCCAATAAGTTAGTTAGAAAAGTAATGCCTCTGAAATCATCCTGTCAGATTAGTAGCAGGTCACTAAGTCAATGATGGGTTTGTAATTAGGGTAAAGTTCTTTCTATTTGCCCATATTACTTTTTTAACCATGTGTAAAGTCTCAGTGATGAAGTAGAAATCTGGTAAATTGAGACAATTCAAACTGCATTCATGTGGCTCATGTGTATTTGTAACAATTTTGAATGGGAAAGACCCCAAGCACACACCAATACGTTTACTAATAGTTCAACGAGAAAGTTAATTGGAAATTGATGAGAGCAGTCAAGAGCTGAATAAGGAGCACGTGAAAAACCAGAAACTGCTGAAAGAATAGAATATAGTCTGTGCAAAATAGCAAAACCTCTTTAAAAAGGTGGGGCTGCTTTTCACTCTTGCATGGAGGAGGTACTCTTGGCAAAAGGCCCTTGTAATGAGTCAAGTAAAGGAAATGTTTTTGATCATATGAGGAATTTTTTTAGAAAGAAAACAGGGTATGTTTATTTATAACTTGTCAGTAATTGTGAGTTTTATGGCTGTGACTTCTTGTTTGCTGCCAAATGAGCAAGAGAATGTTTTTCTGTCTCCTGGCAATCTTGCAGTCACCATTCCTGATGCCCTATTAACAAAAATTAAATGGTATGTCAGTAAGTTGAGTTTTATTTCAACACACAAATGTTTTTAATAAGTTTTCAAAGTGGGAAATAGTTAAATCCATTTGCTTTTTACAGAAGATATTTTAACTTGGCCTGTAAGCTATTAGCAAGATTGAAATCCACAGGAAAAAATCCATAGAAAACAAGGTTGAAGAGGAATCTGATGAGATGTTAAGAGTGGTTCTCTCTTAGGAATGGGATTTTAGTTAATTTTACTTTCCTCTTTGTACTTTCCTATATTTGTCTACCATGAAGATATATTTCAAAGTCAGGAGAAGAAAAGACGTTAAAAGGGAAAACATCTCTGACAAAGGCCATATTAAAACCAGTCCATGTCTCAGGGCAAGCACTTCATTTATATAAACAGCAGAAGTTGCTGACACCCCTTATCTTTATATCCTCCATAGTTCCTAGTGAGGTAACATAACAAAGGGTTTAAGTGTAAGGCACAACACTAACCACTGCAAGAGATAAAAAGAACTAACATGTAAATACATGTAAGAATTAAAAATTATTGGGCCGGCCCCGTGGCCTAGCATTAAGTGCACACACTCCGCTACTGGCGGCCCAGGTTCGGATCCCAAGCGCGCACCGACGCCGCTTGTCAAGCCATGCTGTGGCGGCGTCCCACATAAAGTAGGGGAAGATGGGCATGGATGTTAGCCCAGGCCCAGTCTTCCTCAGCAAAAGGAGGAAGATTGGCAGATGTTAGCTCAGGGCCGATGTGCCTCACCAAAAAAAAAAAAAAAAAAAAAATTCTGAAAAAAAAAATCATTTTACAATTATGTTATCTGTGAATCTGGAATATTAAAGATCATTCAGATTTTGAGGGAAGAAACCATTTTTTATTTATGTTTGTATCTCTTGCACCTCACTCAGTACATGGAATATGTTAAGTGCTCAGTTAATGCCCATTTATACATTGCTGAATTAATTGCATGTAGTCAACCCCCTTGTCTCAGAGGTGAGGATATGGTACCTTTAAGAAGCACTGTGGCTAGTAGGAGGGGCCCAGACTGTACAATGAGAAGGTGTAGATTCTAGTTCTGATTCTGGCCATAATACGAAATTGCTACAAGTCACTTCCCCTCTCTGGACCTATCTTCATCATCTGCAAAACCAGGGAGTTAGATTGTGGCAGACTCTGTTGGCTGCCTAGCTGACTGCCCTTCCCAACCTTCTTCCTTACTTATCTCTCTGTAGAGGCTGAAAGTGCCAAATCCTCACTTATCCAACTTCCTTTGCAGTTAGAATTGACCATATGACTCAGTTCCAGCCAACGAGATAGAAGAGGAATTAGACGAGGCTTCTGGGAAAGATTCCTCTCCCCTCATGAAAAGAGCAGGCACATAAGGAGAGTTCCTTTTCTTTTCCTTCTTTGGGACACTGTCATGTGAGGGACGTAATGCCTGAGCTGTGGCAGCCATACCAGAACCATAAGGCCATAAGCCTTTAGGAAGCCATAGACAGCTCTAGCGTGGCAGCTTTATTTTGCAGCCAAATTCATTTTAACCAATATGACGAACTTGAGGGTACCTTTTAGATTTGTGACTGAAGTCACATATGAACTTAATCAAAGACCTGAGCTTGAATTCAGTGAGCTTAATCCATGTGCTTTCATCGGTATACTTTGACTCTGCTTCTTTATTTAATGTTTCATTTTATTGTTTATTTATTTTCTTATTGAAGTATAGTTGACGTGCAATATTGTATTAGTTCCAGGTGTACGACATAGTGATTTGACACTTATTTACATTACAAAATGATCACCCTGACAAGTCTAGTTACCATCTGTCATCATACAAAGGTATTCCAATATTGTTGACTATATGTTCCATTTTGTATTTTACTCATCCGCTCATTAATTTAACTAAATGTATTGGGACTAGTCTACAATGTAGTTATTCTCTTAAGCAGACATTGATACCCATAGTCCACAGATGATATTTTGCATGGATGATCTCAAAAATGACAGGCGATCAGTTGAGACATGCCTCAATAAAAGCTTGAGGGTTTGGGTTATTTCTTTCTCTTTTTTTTCAGATATGTGAATTGATAAAAAATCATAAGTGATTTTTAAAAACTTAAAGTTAGAAAACACTGAGCCGGTGTCATTTGATGTTTGATGAAAACCAAACGGTTCTATTCTAATTAGGCCAAACAGAACACTTCTAGTTCAGCTGAAAAAAAAAAGTAAGTTGCTGTGACAACCTCAAAAACAAAAAAAAATCTCAGATCACACCAGAAATATTTAGAAGCTATATGCTAATCAAAGTTTATTCAATTGCTCCCAATTCAGAATAACTATGCTTCATTAGGTATTTTCTTTTCTCTATTTCTTTTCACTATGAAGTCAAAAATACCCTTGTATAATAATGAAACATTTGAGACCAAATATTTAGGGAAGATTCATTTTACGCAGCCAATGGACCAGAGCGGATTTTAGAAAACTAGGGATAAATCTGAGAGCTGGAGGGAAATTAATCAAAATCTGATAATCTTGGTGGCTGATGGGACAGATGGCAGTGTCAGGAAATCAGAATATAAAAATAGTATTAAGAATTAAGCTGTTGCCTACTATTGAATTAATGACAATATGGCATCTTGGAATAATTTTATAATTTTTAATTATAAGAAGTTTATGAAATAGAGAACAAAAAAATGAAAACTGAGAAAAAAAGAAAGTAACAAGTTCATGATGTAAATAGGAGTGGCAAGTTAAATGTTTGTTTTTTCTAAAGAATAAATGATTTAGAAAAATTTTTTTTATTTTAGTAGAGACTGATTTTTTGGTGAAGAAAATATCCTAACCAGTCTTTCAATAGTGACTCAATTTTATGATTACAATAATAAATTAACATGTTTTTAACATCTTAATTTTGTATTTATATTATATACCAAAATATTATTTTTGAACATTCATCTCCTGTATCATTTGTATCGTTATGGGATGTCTCACTTTCAAATCATGTAACTAAGCAAAAGTTATACGGTGAACTAACATTTTCATTAACTCTGATATTTAATCTTATATCTGTTGGTCCTTGGAATTACATAGGAGGTTTCTATTTCAAAATTTAAATATGACTACTTTTCTTTAATTTAAACTTTTCTCTCTCCACATTGTATGCCAAAATGTAAAGGTAACTTTGTTATTATTGGCTTATAAACTTTAACAGTACTAAATGAATACTATTTAGGCTAGCTAAATTTTAGTCCAATAATTTTAGTCCAACATAATTTTATGTTATACGAGTAAAGTTCTATATTTCTGCAAACTTATCTTTATTCTATTGGGCATATGTGGTAGCTCTTTACACCAAGAAGTGAAGTCTCTTTCCTCATCCCTTGAATCTAGGCTGGCCGAGTGACTTCCTTTGATGAATAGAATCCAGTGTAAGAGATGCACAAAGTTCTGAGCCTAGGACTAAAGAGGCCTTACAGCTTTTGCTTTCTTGTGGCTTTTGGAACAATTTCACAACCATGTGATCAAGCCAGGGCTAGCCTGCTAGAAGAAAAGGGACAAAATGGAGCAGAGATAAGTTGTCCTAGCAGAGGCCCCCCAAAACCAAGTAGCCCCCAGCCAACCTGGCAGCTAACCACAGAAACATGAGTGAACCCAGCCAAGACCAGCAGAACTTCCCTGTTGAGCCCAGCCCAAGTTGCTGACCCACAGAATTATGAACTAAATGAATGGTTGTTCTCTTAAGCCAATAAATTTTGGGGTAATTTGTTACACAACAATAGCTAACTGATACAATCTCCCTTTAACAGACTTAAATAAAATACATTAGTACATTTTTCTACTGTTATATTTCCATTTTGACATGTTTACTCTTTTGTAATTTGGTGAGCTTTAAAGACTATGTAAATGACTTGAGAAAAGTCGTTTAAATTATAGTCTTGGGTATGACAAAAATAGTTGTGTGTTGGAGTTTGAGGGGGATCAATAATTACCTCCTTCCCCTCAATCTTCTGCTCAAGTTTAGAACCAATTAAGTGACAGGCCTGGGAGTAAGGCAGAAGGAGAATAAACTGTCACTGTAATTACTGGTTAGGCCTGGCCTGGAGGAAATGGCCTAGATTATGAACCTGATGCTACTGAGTTATGGATTGAGAATTACACACACTCACAACCCCGGCTGAAATGAATGATTTTAGGCCACTTTCAGGGAGGTTGGGGGAGCCCCTGTGAAACTTAAAGCAGGGAGGAACAGAGTAGAGTACATGCCCTGTATAGACAGAAAGTGCCTGAGGACTGGGAGGAAAAAATATCAAGATGGGCAAGTTCCTTCTCCCAGATTCACCAACAGATAAGTCACTGCCCTCAGCAAAGGAGCAGAGAAAGGCCGGAAATACTACTTTTGTGGACTGTTTCTCCAAATGTAAAGCTACATCAGAAGCAATGTGTGGGCCGGCCCCGTGGCTTAGCAGTTAAGCGTTTGCGCTCCGCTGCTGGCGGCCGGGGTTCGGATCCCGGGCGCGCGCTGACGCACCGCTTCTCCGGCCATGCTGGGGCCGCATCCCACGTACAGCAGCTGGAAGGATGTACAGCTATGACATACAGCTATCTACTGGGGCTTTGGGGGGAAAAAATAAATAAATAATTATTTAGAAGCAATGTGTAAGTAAGTATCCTGTCTAACACTGTCACAAACTGAAAATGACATGGGTAACTTGAACAATACTCAGAAGTTAGTGGATTTAAAATAAGAAATACATCCTCTTAAAAAAAGGCAAAACCATTTTTCTATAGATAATAATAACAATAATAGTAATGATAATAGCTAATTGTTTTTGAGCATTTATTATAATGGCCAGTGTTGTAACAAAAGTATTTCATTTCCTCCTCATAGAACCCTATGATATAGGTAATCTTGTTATCCCCTTTTTACAGATAGGGATAATGAGGTACAGTCAGCCTAAGGAACCGGCCCCACAATAGACAGGATGGAATGGAATTGGGATCTTTTCTGGATTGTTTCCATCCAAGAGTAAGAAGTATATTTTGAAAGACAGATAACAAGCGTCGGCAATGATGTGGAGAAATTGGAAGGCTCATACATTTCTTATGGGAATATAAAATGTTGTGATTTCATTTCCTTTGGCTATATACCCAGAAGTGGGATAGTGGTGTCATATGATAGTTCTATTTTTAATTTTTTGAGGAAGCTCCATATTGTTTTTCATAGTGGCTGTTCCAATTACATTCCTACCAACAGTGCACAAGGGTTCCCTTTTCCCCACATCCTCGCCAGCACTTGTTATCTCTTGTCTTTTTGATAATAGCTATCCTAGCAGGTGTGAAGTGATGTCTCATTGTGGTTTTGATTTGCATTTCCCTGATGATTAGGGATATTGAGCACCTTTCCATGTACTTGTTGGCCATTTGTGTGTCTTTAGAAAAATGTCTATTCAGGTCCTTTGCCCATTTTTTAATTGGGTTGTTTTTCGGCTTTTGAGTTATATGAGAGTTCCTTTGTACATATTGAATATTAACCCCTTATTGAATATGTGGTTTGCAAATATTTTCTCCCTTTCCATAGGTTGCCTTTCCACTTTGTTGACGGTTTCCTTTGCTATACAGAAGCTTCCAAGTTTGATGGAATCCCACTTAGTAATTTTGCTTTTGTTGCCTTTGTTTTCAGTATCAAATCCAAAAATTCTTCACCAAGACCAATGTCAAGGAGCTTACCTCCTATGTTTTCTCCTAGGAATTTTATCGTTAAAGGTCTTATATTCAAGTCTTTAATACATTGAGTTGATTTTTGTGTATGGTATAAGATGGGGTCCAGTTTCATTATTTTTCATGTGGATATCCAGTTTTCCCACCACCATTTATTGAAGAGACTATCCTCTCCCCATTGTATATTCTTGGGTCCTTTGTCATAAATTAATTGACTGTATATGCATGGATACATTTCTGGGCTCTGTGTTCTGTTCCACGGATCGATGTGACTGTTTTTATGCCAACACCATACTGTTTTGATTACTATAGCTTTGTTTTTTTTTTTTTTTAAAGATTTTATTTATTTATTTTTTCCCCCCAAAGCCCCAGTAGATAGTTGTGTGTCATAGCTGCACATCCTTCTAGTTGCTGTATGTGGGACGCGGCCTCAGCATGGCCAGAGAAGCAGCGCGTCGGTGCGAGCCCGGGATCCGAACCCGGGTCGCCAGCAGTGGAGCGCGCTCACTTAACCACCAAGCCACAGGGCCGGCCCTGATTACTATAGCTTTGTAGTATCATTTGAAATCAGGAAGTGTGATGCCTCCAGCTTTGTTCTTCTTTCTCAAGATTGGTCTGGCTATTCGGTGTCTTTTGTGGTTACATACAAATTTTAGGATTATTTTTTCTATTTCTGTGAAAAATGCCATTGGAATTTTGATAAGGATTGCATTGAATTTGTAGATCACTTTGGGTAGTAAGGACATTTTAACAATATTCTTCCAATGAATGAACACAGATATCTTTCCGTTTATTTGTGTCTTCAATTTTTCATCAATGTTTTCTAGTTTTCAGTGTGCAGATATTTTACTATCTTAGTCAATTCCTAAGTATTTTATTCTTTTTGATGCTATTGTAAATGGGATTGATTTTAAATTTCTCTTTCCAATAGTTCATTGTTAGTGTATAGAAATGCAACTTATTTTTATATATTGATTTTTGTATCCTGCAGCTTTACTGAATTCATTGACAGTTCTAACAGTTTCTTGGTGGAGTCTTCAGGGTTTTCTGTATATAATATCATGTCATCTCCAAACAGAGATAATTTTACTTCTTTCTTCTGACTTGGCTGCCTTTTATTTCCTTTTCTCATCTAATTGCTCTGACTAGGACTTCTGGCACTATGTTGAATAAAGTGGTGAGAGTGGGCATCATTGTCTTGTTCCTGATCTTAGAGGAAAAGCTTTCAGTTTTTCCCCGTTGAGTAAGATGTTAGCTGTGGGCTTGTCATATATGGCCTTTATTATGTTGAGGTCTCTTTACATTTTCTTTCTTTCTTTCTTTTTTAAGTTTATAAAGTATTATAAACTAATACATGTATTTTATAGAAAATATTCAAATGTTGAAAGAAAAGAAATAACACTTAGTTCCACCAATCTAATATAATTGTTGTTAACATTTTGGTGATTGCCTTTCAGACTTTTTTTCCTATGCGTAGTTTTGAAATCTTTCCTTTTTTAAAAGTTTTTTTTCTTTTTTTAATTTTATTGAGGTCATATTGGATTATAACTGTGTAATTTTAAGTGTACATTATTATATATCAGTTTCTGTATAGACTGCATTGTACTCACCACCAATAGTCTAGTTTTTCTCTGTCACCATACATACGTGCCCCTTTACCCCTTTGGCCAACCCCTTCACCCCCTTCCCCTCTGGTGACCACTAATTTGTTCTCTTTATCCATTTACATTCTCTTTATATCCAATTTGTTGAGAGTTTTTATCATGAAAGGATGTTGAATTTTGTCAAATGTTTTTTCTAAATCTGTTGAGATGATCATATGATTTCTATCCTTTATTTTGTTAATGTGGTGTATCACATTGTTTTGCATATGTTGAACTATCCTTGCATCCCTGGAATAAATCCCAGTTGATCATGGTGTGTGATTCTTTTAATGTACTGTTGAATTCGGTTTGCTATTTTGTTGAGAATTTTTGCATCTATGTTCATCAGAGATATTGGCCTGTAATTGTTTTTTCTTGTAGTGTCCTTGTCTGCTTTGCTATCAGGGTAATGCTGGCCTCGTAAAATGAGTTTGGAAGTGTTCTCTTCTATTTTTGGAAGAGTTTGAGAAGAATTGGTATTAATTCTTCCTTAAATGTTTGGCAGAATTCACCAACGAAGCCATCTGATCCTGGACTTTTCCTTGTTAAGAGGTTTTTGATTACTGATTTAATCTCATTACTAGTAATTAGTCTATTCCGATTTTCTATTTCTCCATGATTCAGTCTTGCTAGGTTGTATGTTTCTAGGAATTTATCCATTTCTTCTACATTATCTAATTTGTTAGCATATAATTGTTCAGAGTAGTTTCTTATGATCCTTAGTATTTGTGTTATCAGTTGTAATGTGTCCTCTTTCATTTCTGATTTTGAATCTTCTCTTTTTTTCGTAGTCTAGCTAAAGTTTTGTCAATTTTGTTTATCTTTTTAAAAAAAACAGCTCTTAGTTTTGTTGATCATTTCTATTGTCTTTCTAGTCTCTATTTCATATATTTCCCCTCTCATCTTTGTTATTTCCTTTCTGTCACTAACTATAAACTTAGTTTGCTCTTGTTTTTTTCTTACTTTTGTTCTTCTTGAGGTGTAATGTTAGATTATTTATTTGAGATCTTTCTATTTTTTTAATATATGCATTTACCACTATAAACTTCCCTCTTAGAACTGTTTTTGCTGCATCCCACAAATTTTGGTATGTCGTGTTTGCATTTTCATTTGTCTCAAGATATTTTTTGACTTCCTTTTTGATTGCTTCTTTGACCCATTGGTTGTTCAGGAGCATGTTGTTTAATCTCCACATATTTGTGAGTTTTCCAGTTTTCCTTTTGTAATTGATTTCTAGTTTCGTAACATTGTGGTCAGAAAAGATACCTGATATGATTTCAAAATTCTTAAATTTATTAAGACTTGTTCTGTGTGGCCTAACATATGATTTATCCCAGAGAATGTTCCATGTGTGCTTGAGAAGAATGTGTATTCTGCTGCCGTTGGATGAAATGCTCTGTATATGTCTGTTAGGTCTAGCTGGTCTAACATGTACTTTAAGTCTGTTTCTTTGTGGATTTTCTGTCTGGATGATTTATCCATTGTTGAAAGTAGGGCATTGAAGTCCCTTACTATTATTGTATTGCTGTCTATTTCTATCTTCAGATCTGTTGGTATTTGCTCAATATATTTAGGTGCTCCAATGTTGGGTACATAAATATTTATGATTGTTATATCCTCTTGATGAATTGACCGCTTTATCATTATATAATGATCTTCTTTGTCTCTTGTTACTGTATTTGGTTTAAAGTCTATGTTATGTGATATAAGTATAGCTACGTCTGCTTTCTTGTGGTTTCCATTTACATAGAATATCTTTTTCCATCCCTTCATTTTGAGCCTATGTGTGTTCTTAAAGCTGAAGTGAGTCTCTTGTCAGTAACATATAATTGGGTCTTGTTTTTTTATCCATTTAGCCGCATTGTCTTTTCATTGGAACAGTTAGTCCATTTACATTTAAAGTAATTATTGATAGATATGGACTAACTATTGCTCTTTTGTTCATTGTTTTGGGGCTGTTTTGTAGTTCCTTGTTCCTTTCTTCCTCTCTTGCTTTCTTCCTTTACAATTTGATGATTTTCTGTAGTGGTATGCTTTGATTCCTTTCTTTTTGTCTTTTGTTTGTCTACTATAGTTTTTTGCTTTGTAGCTACCCTGAGGTTTACATAAAATGTCTTATTAGTTGTAACAGTCTCTTTTATGCTAATTACATCTTAACTTCAAACGTATACAAAAGCTCTACATTTTTACAGTCTCCCCAACATTTTATGTTTTTGATGTCACAATTTACATTTTTTATATTGTGTATCTATTAACAAATTATTCTAGTTATAGTTGTATTTTAATATTTTTGTCTTTTTAACTTTTATACTAGAGTCAGTAAGTGATTTACTCACCACCATTACATTAGGGTATTCTGAATTTAACTATATATTTACCTTTACCAGTGAGATTTCTACTTCCATATGTTTTTATGTTACTAATTAGCATCCTTTTGTTCAGCTTGAAGAACTCCCTATAACATTTTTTGTAAGGCCTCTCTAGTGGTGATTAACTCCTTTTGCTTTATTTATCTGGAAAACTATCTCTCCTTCAATTGTGAAGGACCACTTTGCAGGGTAGAGTACTCTTGGTTGGTAGTTAATTTCTTTCAGCATGTTAAATATATCATCTCACTCCCTTCTAGCCTTCTGGCTGAAAACTCCACTGATTGTCTTATGAGAATCCCCTTGGACATAGCAAGTTGCTTTCTCTGTGGCTTTTAAGATTCTCTCTTTGTCTTTAACTATAACAATTTAATTATAATGTGTCTTGGTGTCGGTCTCTGGATTCATCTTATTGAATTCATCTTATTGACTCTTTAGGCTTCCTGGATCTGGATGTCTGTTTCTTTCCCCAGGTTAGGGAAGTTTTCAGCAATTATTTCTTTGAATAAATTTTCTGCCCTCTTGTCTCTCTCTTCTCCTTCTGGACCCCTATAACATATTATTATTATATAACATTATGTAATATTATATATCATTATAATATATTATTATAATACATTGCATATATTGGTCCACTTGATGGTGTCCCATAAGTCCCTTAAGCTATCTTCATTCTTTCTTTTTGCTCTTTTGATTGAATGAATGCCATGGCCCTGTCTTTGAGTTCATTGATCCTTTCTTCTACCTGTCTAGTCTGCTGTTGAACCCCTCTATTGAATTTTTTAGTTCAGTTATTGTTCAGCTCTATGATTTCTGTTTGGTACTTTATCTTCTATCTCCTTATTGAAATTCTTACTTTGTTCATGCATTGCTCTCCTGACCTTGGTAAGTATCTTTATGACCATTATTTTGAACTCTCTATCAGGTAAATTATTTACCTGGATTTCATTAAGATCAGTTTCTGGAGATTTATCTTGTTCTTTTGTTTGGAACATATTCCTTTGTTTCTTCATTTTCCTTGACTCTCTGTGTTGGTTTCTGCACATTAGATAAAACAGCCACCTCTACCAGTCTTGACAGGCTGGTCTTGTGTAGGAGATGGAGACAGAGCTCCTGGTTGCCTCTCAAACCTTTCTGCCATCTTTGTTCTCAATGGCTCCCAGTAGTTGAGGGTGTGGCAACACCCATCAATGTCCCAAAGGGGAGAATATCTTTCAGCACCTAGATGCAGGCTGTTTAGAAGCCGGACCCTCAGCATCTTGTAAAGTGTGCAGTCCGACCCCTTCCAGGGAATGACTGGGAGTGGGTACTTTTGCCTGCTCTGTCTGCATTGAGCCCTAGTGTGATATCTGTGGCATGTGCTTGCACGCCCATTAATAATCACTTCTTTCTTTGCTGTAGTCCTGTGGGACTCGTGAAATGCAAGCCCTGATGGTTCTCAGAGCTAGGTTATTTGAGGGCCCATCCCTCAAGTGGCAACCTTAAAAGTTGGGATGCTAGATGTGTGGACAAGCTCCTTCCAGGGAAATGCTGGCAATTTGGCTTTATTGTTGGAGGAAGCTGGAGGGGAAAGTGTCCTTCAGCTCTTTTGGGCTCTGGAGAAGATCACAGTCAACACCTAGATGCATGCTGATTAGAAGCTAGACTGTCAGGCAGCAGATTGTAAAGTATACAGTCAAACCCCTTCCTGGGAAAGATTGGGAGATGGGCATTTTTGCCTGCTCCCTCTGCACTAAGCCCAGGAAGATAGCTGCAACAAGTGCTCACATGCCTATAACAACTGCTTTTTTTGTTTGCTATGGTCCTGTGGGACTTGTGAATTCAAGACACATTGACTTTCAGAGCTAGGTGGTTTGGGGGCCCATCCCTCAAGTGGCAGCCTTAAAAGTTGGGGCATTAGATGTGTGGTTCAAACCTTTGGCTCCTCAGGGAGAAGTTGGAAATTGGGGATTCCCTCCCGATTGTATGGTGCTGTGCTGGGAGTGGGATTTATGGTGAGAGCATGTCTCAGCCTTTCCTACCCATTTCGATGTGGGTATTTCCTTAGTCACCCAATGTGTAAGAGTCACTCAACTAGTTTCTGGGCTTCTCTCAAAGGGAATTGCTCGGTGTGTAGCTGTATATTCAGTGCATCTATAGGAGTAAAGAAATTCAAGAGCCTCTTATGTCACCATCTTTGTCTGGAATCTCTTTTCACTTTCTTGACGGTATTGCTTGGAACACAAAAGTTTTTAATTTTGATGTAGTCCAATTTGTCTATTTTTCTTTTGTTGCTTATGCTTTTGGTGTCATATCTAGAAACAATGGTCTAATCCAAAGTCAGAAGGTTTACTCCTATATTTTCTTCTAAGAGTTTTATAGTTACAACTCTTACATTTAGGTCTAGATCTATTTTGAGTTAATTTTTGTAAATATTGTAAGGAAGGGGTCAAACTTCATTCTTTTGCTTGTGGAGGTCCAGTTGTTGCAGGACTATTTGTTGAAAAGAGTATTTTCCCCCCATTGAATTGTGTTGGCACCTCTGTTGAAAATCAGTTTACCATAAATGTAAGGGTTTATTTCTGGACTCTTAATTCTGTTCCATTTATCTATATGTCTATCTTTATGCCAGTACCATGCTGTAGCTTTTTAGTGAGTTTTGAAATTAGGAAGTGTTAGTCCTCCAACTTTGTTCTTTTCAAGATTGTATTGGCTTTTGATCCCTTGCATTTCCATATGAATTTTAGGATCAGCTTGTCAATTTCTACAAAGAAATCAGCTGAGCTTCTAATAGGTATTGCAATAAATCTGTAGATCAGTTTGGGACGTATTACTACTTTAACAATAAGTCTTCCCATCCATACACACGGGATGCCTTTCCACTTATTTAGACCTCTAATTTCTTTAAACTGTGTTTTTTAGTTTTCAGTGTACAAGTCTCACACTTCTTTTGTTAATTTCACTTCTAAGACTTTTCACCTTTTTGATACTATTGTAAATGGAATTGTTATTTTAATTTTCATATTGTACATTGCTAGTGTATAGAAATGCAATTGATTTTGTATATTGATCTTGTATCCTGCAACCTTGCTGAACTCATTTATTAATTTGAATAGTTTTTTAGTGGATTCTTTAGGACTTTCTGTATACAAGATCGTGTCATCTATGAATAAAGATAGTTTTACTTTTTCCTTTGCAATATGGTTGCCTTTTATTTCTTTTTCTTGCCTAACTACTATGGCTAGAACCTCCAGTACAATGTTGAATAGAAGTAGTGAGAGTGGGCATCCTTGTCTTGTTCCTGATCTTAAGGGGAAACCATCTATTCTTTCACCATTAAGTATAATGTTAGCTGTGGGTTTTTCATAAATGGCCTTCATCATGTTGAGGAAGTTCCCCTTATATTCCTATTTTGTTGACTGTTTTTATCACAAAAGTGTGTTGGATTTTGTCAAATGCTTTTTCTGCATCTATTGAGATGATCTTGTTGTTTTTGTCCTTTGTTATATTAATATGATGTGTTACATTGATTTTGATTTTAAATCAATCTTGTATTCCTGGGATAAATCCCACTTGGTCACGGTGTATAATCATTTTTATATATTGTTGGATTCACTTTGCTAGCATTTTGTTGAGAGTTTTAGCATCAACATTCATAAGAGAGATTGATCTGTAGTTTTCTTTTCTTGTGATGTTTTTCTCTAGTTTTGATATCAAGTATTACTTGTCTCATAGAATGAGTTGAAAATGTACCCTCCTATTCTGTTTTTTGGAAAAGATTGTGAAGGATTGGTAATAAACTTTTACAGGTTCAGTAGAATTCTCCAGCGAAGCCATCTGGGCCTGGGATTTTCTAATTTTCTAATTAAATTATGAATTTAATTTCTTTACTTGTTACAACTCTATTAAGTTTTTCTATTTCTTTTTGAGTTAGTTTCAGTAGTTTGTGTTTCTCGAGGAATTTGTCCATTCATCTAAGTTATCTAATTTGTTGCCATACAGTTGTTAATAATATTCCCATATAAACATTTTTATTACTGTAATGTCAGTAGTGATGGCCCCTCTTTCATTCCTAAGTGAGTAATTTGAGTTCTCTCTCTTTCTATTCTGGTCAATCTGGCTAAAGTTTTATCAATTTTGCTGATCTTTTCAAATAACCAACTTTTCATTGATTTTCCTGTAATATTTTTCTATTCTCTGTTTCATTTAATTCTACTCTAATCTTAATTATTTCCTTCTTTCTCTTTGCTTTGGGTTTAGTTTGCTCTTCTTTTTCCAGTGTCTTTAGGTGGAAGATTAGGTTATTGATAGGGGATCTTTCCTTTATAAGATAGGTGTTTACAGCCATAAACTTCCCTCTAAGCTCTGCTTTAGCTGCATCCCATTAAGTTTTATATCTTTTGTCTTTTGATTTGTTGAGTTCGAGTTATTCGTGGAATGTTTGGGTGGAGCAACTTTAGTAGGAAGTTGAAAACAGGCCTAGAATTTGACAGAAAGCTGAAGACTAGAGATAAATGGAGATAGGAGTCATCAGTGTCCAAGTGATAGTTGGGGGGAGTGGATGGGTTTGTCCAAGGAGAGAACATGGAGTGAAAAGAAAACAGGGTCAGTGATGAAACACTGTGTATCAACAACATGAATATGATGGGCAGGGGAGGAGAAGTCCAAGAAGGAGACTAGAAAGTCATCAAGAGTAGAAAGAAAGGTCCTGAGATCTTAGAGGCCAGGGCAAGAGAGAATAAGAAGCAGTTAATCTTACAAGGTCAAGTGAGATAAGACCTGAGACCATGGCATTCTCAAGTTAAAAACCACTTTCAGCAGGCAATCTGGCACAGAGTCCAGTCTATGGCAGAGGAATCAGCAGTAGCCAAGAAAGAGTAGTAAGCTAATTTTAACAATAAGTTTCTATGAAAAGGACTCGAGAGAGAGAGGAGGAGAATTAGTGTTTGGGGAATTTAAAAGTACGTTTAAAAAATCAGTCATTCATGCACATGGTGCAGATAATACAGAAGGGATACTTTTGAAATGCAACCTTCTTCTACCCAGAGGCAACCACTGATAACTGTTTCTCTGCTCAGTGTTGTGTCTCTAAGTCATATGTTTATAAAAATTCTTGATTTATCAAATTTCAATAATACCTAGTGCATTCCTGTTTTCATAGATGAGGATTTAACTCATTTACATCTGCGCCTCATCTCCCTTTTCTTCCCGATATAGTCACGTCACTATTTTAGTTCCCTACTTAGTTGCCTTTGAAACTTTTAATAATATGCTTAGAGCTCTACTTCTTATCTCATTGGCTATAGCCAGTGTCCTTTGTCTCTCCATTTTATAATACTGGGACCTCAATGCCAGTACCCTCTCTTCATTTCCCTGTTCACCACTCTCACCTTCCTGCTTCTCTCACATGCACTTTCACATTGACCAGGTTGATAACATTTATACTCTATCTTCTAACGACAGTTCAGTCATTCCGGCTTTGTCTCCAGGTTGATTCTACAAGCTAAAAATCGATAGTGTTCATATTGCTATGACTTTGTTAACTGCAGAACCAAGTTGGGTATTAATGTGTTATTCCCTGGAGTTTCTAAGAAATTAGAACACTTCCCTTCTGTCTACCTGTTGTAATTCGAATTGATTGCCTCTGCCAGCGTCATCCAGGGACTTCTTTTCATTGCTCTGCTGAGATGCGCCGTCTGTTTCCTAGTTACCATTTCTCTTCCTCCTCCTCCTTGTTTACTCCCTCATTTTGCCAGAGCAGATCCTCTAGAAATTTTCCCAAAAGGGTATAGAAACGGTAAACTGCTGTGTCCTTGCTTTGTCTAAAAATGTCTTTATTCTAGCCTCACACTTGATCGAAACGTCCTTAAGTATATAATTTTAGTTAGAAAATCACTTCTACTCAAAACTTAGGATGAAAACACATGTGGTGTTAATGTTGAGAATTCTGATACCAGGCTGATTGTTAATCCTTTTTAGCTGATGTGTTTTTTCTTCCTGGAAGCTTTTTGGGTCTTCTCATTGTTAAGAATAGCTGTTTGTTGGGGGCCAGCCCGGTGGCTTAGCGGTTAAGTGCCCAAGCTCGTCTACTGGCGGCCCGGGTTCAGATCCCGGGCACGCACCAACGCACTGCTTGTCCGGCCATGCTGAGGCCGTGTCCCACATACAGCAACTAGAAGGATGTGCAGCTATGACATACAACTATCTACTGGGGCTTTGAGGAAAAAAAAGGAGGATTGGCAATATATGTTAGCTCAGGGATGATCTTCCTCACAAAAAAAAAAGAAAGCTCTTTGTGAGGTGTGCAGGTCTTTTGTTGTTTATCTTGAATATCACTGAGTAAACCCTAGTATTTTCCTTAAACTCTAGGGATGTTCTTGTGTCTCTTCTTTGATAAGTTTCTCCCTCTATTTTCTCTATTTTCTCTCTGGAACTCAGTATTTGAAGATTGAACCTCCTGGGTTGAGCCTATATTTCTCTTAGTTTTTCTCCTATTTTCTCTGTCCCTGTGTTGTGCTGTACATTTGGGAGATTTCCTCAACTTCCAACTTTTCTATAGATGTTTACTATTTTAGTAACTGTATTTTTTAATTTCATGGGTTTTTTTTTCTATTCCAATTATTCCTGTTACAGCATCATGTTCTAGCTTAATGAATGTAATTTCTACTTATATTTCTCTTATAGAAATAATGAGATTTGTTTTCTTAAGTTTTCTTCTGACCCCTGAATTATCTTTGTTTTTTGCTGAGGTTAGTTATTTGTTTCTTTTAAGCTGCAGGCTTACTCAACTGTCTGGTGATCCTTGATTGTTGGTTATTTTAAAGGGCTGACTGGGCACAGGACTTATTATCTGGCAGGGGAGTTGGTAGGAAGCTGCCAATATCTCCAATTTGTTCCATTTCTTTCGAGAAATATCTTCAGTTTTGTTGTTTTTTGCTGGATGATTAAACACATGGTTGCAAGCAGTTTTGTGAGCTGGAGTTTGGGAGTAGAGTGCAGGGATTTGATGGTTTTCCATTCCGCTTCTCTCTCCTGTCCTCCGTAGAACCTATAGACTCTGAACCCAAGACCTGTTCAGGACTTTGCAGTAATGTTGGCTGCCTCCTCAGTTGTAAGATCTTTGACAGATATTCTAGGCTGCAGGTTACTCCTCTCTGCTGTCATCAGTGCACTCATATTGCCTACCAGAAATTTGACGCGATCTCTTGTTCCTCAATGACCCCCATTCTGTTTATTAATATTGTGGGTTTGTACTTGTTAAATTCCTTTATTATTTTAATGGAATCTTGATGGGGAGAGGATAAATACTACCTGTGCTCATTCCACAATTTTGAACTCAAATTCTGGAGGATTTGGGGGGAAATAACTTTTTATGGGGATATAATTTCAAACTTCCAAAATCATTTTGCTCCATTTGCTTTATCCTTCTCACGTGTGTGTATACCATATATACTTAATATGTACATATATATACACACGTGCCCACATTTTTTTCTGAACAATTTGAAAGTACATTAATGATATCATCCCTTTTATCCCTATATACTTCAAGTATATATTTCCTAAGAATTAGACATTCTCTTACAAAAGATAGTACAATTTTCAAAATCAGGAAAATTATTTGATATGATCCGTATTCAAATGTTGTCAATTTTCATAATAATGTTTTTTTAGCAAATTTTCCTGGTCTAGGAGCAAATTTAGGATCTCACACATTACATTTTGTTGTCATGTCTTTTTTTTTTTTTTTTTTTTTTGTGGTGGGGAGGAAGATCAGCCCTGAGCTAACATCTGATGCCAATCCTCTTTTTGCTGAGGAAGACCGGCCCTGGGCTAACATCTGTGCCCATCTTCCTCCACTTTATATGGGATGCCGCCACAGCATGGCTTGACAAGCGTTGCGTTGGTGCGTGCCCGGGATCTGAACTGGCGAACCCCGGGCCGCCGCAGCGGAGCGCGCGCACTTAACCTCTTGCGCCACCAGGCCCGCCCCTGTCATGTCTCTTTGATATAGAACAATTCTTCTGCCCTCTTTGTCTTTCATAGCATTGATATTTTGAGGCCATTGTTTTGTAGAATGTTCCTTAATGTTGGATTTCTCTAACATTTACTTATGATTCAATTCAGTTGTGCAGTTTGGGCAGGAATACCACATGAGTGATGTTTAATTCTCAGGATGTCCTCCTATCAGGAGCCACACGATGCCGGTCGTTGCATTGCTGGTGATGTTAACTTTGATCACTTGTTTAAGTTGGTGTCTGCCGGGTTTCTCCGCTATGAAGCTACTATTTTTTCCTTTGTAAGTTATAAGCTATTTGTGGGGAGATCAGGGGTTTTAAGCGTGGAGAAGCTTTGAGCATATTTGAGGAGGCAGGAGCCAGTGGAGAAGCAGAGTTAGGGAAGAGAATTGGAAGCATGGGATCCTGGAGGTGGGGAAAAAGTGGTGCCCTTGTGAGTGAATGCTCCTGCTAAAAGTATAATACAAAACAGTAGCAATCCTAAGACCAGGCAGGTCTTAGGATTATTCGCCAAGGACTACAGATCTGATTCACATTACTTTATTTCAGTGCCTTTCAAATCTAGTGCTCCCTCTAAAACTGGTAACAGGGGTTGTTACTGAGGAGAAGAATCGAACAGGTAAGGGATAAGGGGCTAATTTTCATTCTATGATTTTGTGTAACATTTGGATGATGAGCCTTTTGGTTACATTACCTATTATAAACTACAAATTTAAAAAGAAAACTTTTCCGATCATTCCAATGATTTCTTCTCTCTACAAGTTCAATTTGGCCAAGGAAATCAGTATTAATATGGTGTTTGTGGTTGATGGTTACTTGAGTGTCTACATATGTAAAATTTTTCAGGCTGTGTGGTTAAGATTTATGTACTTTTATATACCATCAATAACTCATATAAGGAAACAGACCCTTATTATCCTCTCTCTTTAAAATAATTCTTTTCTAGCTATCTGTGATATTATAATTATAATGAGAAATATATATTTGGTCTTATGTCCCTTTTCCGGCACAGAGCTCCTAAAACCCTTGGCATTTCCTAAGCGATGAGAATGATAAAGGTGTCTTTGTTATGTTAATGAGGTGACTTTCGGAATGCCCCTAAGTCACAACCTTGAATAGAGGTCTGGAACTTTCAGTCCCACCCCCAGACCTCAGGGGAGGGGAGAGGGGCTGGAGATTGAGTTCAATTGCCAATGGCCAATGATTTAATCAATCATGCCTATGTAATGAAGCCTCCATAAAAACCCACAAGGACAGGGTTCGAAGGGCTTCCGGGTTGGTGAACACGTGGAGATGTGGGGAGAGTGGTGCGTCTGAAGAGGGCATGGAAGCTCTGCGCCCTTTCCCCATACCTTGCCCTGTGCATCTCTTCCATCTGGCTGTTCCTGAGTTATATCCTTTTATAATACACCGGTGATCTAGTAAGTAAGTAAAATGTTTCTCTGAGTTCTGTGAGCTGCTCTAGCAAATTAATTGAACCTGAGGAGGGGGTCGTGGGACCCTCTGATTTATAGTCAGTCAGAAGTACAGGTAACTACCTGGACTTGTATTTGGCATCTGAAGTGGGGAGGCAGGGGGCAGTCTTGTGGGACTGAGCCCTTAACCTGTGGGATCTGACCCTATCTCCAGGGAGATAGTGGCAGAATTGAGTTGAATTGTAGAACACCCTGGTCAGTGTCGCAGAGAATTGGATTGGTGGTGTGAAAAAAACCACATTGGTCTATCTCTATAGAATTTTTCCACTTAACCTTCTCATGTTTATTTACACGTGTATGCTTATTATTTTCAAATCTCTCTTGTATATTAAACTCTTTCTTTAGCTTCGCATTATAGAATATTAGTAAAATCCCTGGTATGATAGATAATATGGTAGGGTTTCTCGCGTAGGTTGGAGTAGTGTGAAGAATAAAAATGCTCCATTAAATGATAGCAACTCTTGTATATACCACAAACAGAAGCCATATACTTGTATGCCATAAACTAAAACTCAGAGGGTTCTAGAACTAAGAAGAGGATGTGGAAAATGAATCCTGTGGGACAATCAGGGGTCTATACCAGAGTCTGTACCAGACCCAATGTTTCCGGGAGTCCCCAACACCCTTTACATGTGTCCCCAGTTCTGGTGGACAAAGGCTGTCATGGCTAGAGGAGCTGGGATTCCACTGCTGAACCAACACTGGAGCCGAAGGTCTCAGCTGTGCATTCATATCAAAATTTTTCCACCATTTATGCTCCAAAAAAAAAAGGCACAGGGCGCTCCTTCCCTCTGTGTTTTTCTCAGTAGGAGAATGAACCTAGAGAAGGGCGCTTGGGCTGGGCAACACTGCAGTTAGTTCAGTTCATGCACGCAGGCTTTGTTCTCAGGGCAGAGCACACAGCCTTGGCTCAGGCCGGGGCTGCTCTGGCACTGCCGTGCAACTGTATTATTCTCACAGTGGGGCAAAACCATCACCTCCTTTTAACCCTCAGCTGAGACTGGCTTACTGTACCAAGCTTCTCTTTCCCTTATGACAGAATCTCTCTCAGTGGTCCTGCTGTTTGTTCATAAAATATGACTTTTGTCGGTTCCCCTTCCCCATCCCCAGCAACCCTCTCCACTCATTGACCCAAGTATAGCAGACAGTCATTCAACCAAGTCTTTATTAAGCATTTATTATTTGCCAGGCAATGTGCACACTGTGTATACGTGTATATAAAACGTCACTGGGGACATGGCTTGAGTTTTTCTTTTGTCCTAAGTTGCTCCTCAGCAGTGTATAAATCAGGGGATGGAATTAGGTGGTAGAAATATGTTGCTTAAATCTACCTACCCAAAGAAGATTCAAGGCCCAGGCTCAAGTCAGCCAAAATGCTCAGTTACATTTCCTTATAAGAGAGAGAAAACCTAGAATGTTCCACATGGAAAGCCTGTCCTTTATCCAAAGGTAATACGTTCATAGCAATCCCAATAACTGGTTACCAGAAAACAAGCCAGAGTTCTAAAGCTAAGATTGAAAAGTAAGTGTGGTGGGGGAGGGAGAAGGGAGAGAAGGGGAGGGGGAGAGAGAAGGGGTAAAGGGGAGAGTGAGTGAGTTCTTTCCATTTGACTTTTTCTTGTGCCAAAATCAGCAGCACAAAATTTATCAGAATTGAAAAAGAGTTAATAATGTGAGGGTACTTCAGGCCAAATATATTTTGATGAGCATGTGATTCAACCTAATGTATGACTCACTTCCAATGAGGACACACTTAAAAGTCTCAGAGGGAAAGAGCCCCACTCCCACGGAATTGGCAAAGTCAAATTGTTGAGACAATTGCTTCATGCACAGAGAATCTCAGGTATTTCACTGAAGTAAGTGGTGTGTCACGACAAAATCCTAGTGCTCCGACATTTTAAACAGGCTAGTCTTGTCCAGTGTTTCTAATCCCTGGATGGAGATTAGAATTACCTAGGGAGTTTTGTTAAAAAATAATGACTCCTAGGTCTCACCATCCATAAATTCTGATTCAAGCAGACTAGGGTGAGGTCTGAGCAAGGTCTAATCCCGTAGATCAGCCCTGTGCCTTAGAAGGTTGGGGAATAAATAATCTGTCGTCCACATTGGTTTAAAAAAATAATAAAGGGAATAAAACAACAATCCATCCATCAACTGAAATTCCATAACTCCAGGAATCCTAGGGGACCTTGATATCAGGTATCATGCTCCAGGCAAACATCCTTAAAGACCAAACCAAGGACAAAGGTCATCTGCTCAAAGCTGGGGTATAAAACTTAATCTCATCAAATTTCTACAGCTGAGATGGGCGAGTTCCATCCCATTGCTGGAGATGAGACGGGGCTCCCTCAGAGGAGACCTAGAGACCAGATACGAGATCGGCACATGCTTTTGTCAAAATCCCTGTTTGTGACAGTTACACTGAACTCAGGAACATAAAGAAGCAGTCCATTAGAGAGTCCTAACTTGACACAGTTGTGAACTTGTCTGCTGCCAAGCTCACCTAGTCCTCCTTCTGTAAACGATCATAATCAGTTTTAGCTTGGTTTTAAAACCATAGACTTTAGACACAATTTAGAACACTAAATCTTTTTTTTTTTTTTTTTGGTGTAACAATTCAAAAGACCCTAAAAATTAGACGCGTTTTAAGTGGTGATAGCATTCGACATACACATGCACACACTTTTACACCTACCATACACATTGCTTCATTTATTTCATTTCAGCTCCCTGGGAGAGAATATGTGGAAGAATTAATTTCCAATTGGGGGAGTAAGGCATGGTCTGTAAGAACTTTCATCCGGGCACACACAATGATTCTGGGGAAAAATGGAAATCTAAGCAGACAGAGTCCATCTTTCTTGTGTCCTATATTTCTCTATGAATGGACAAAGATTCACATTTCCAACAGTAGAAGTATATGCAATTTTTTTTATTGAGGTATAATTGACATACAACATATTGGTTTCAGGTGTACAACATAATGATTCGATATATGTATATATTGCAAAATGATCACCACAATAAGTCTAGTTAATATCCATCACCATACGTAGTTAGAGAATTTTTTTTCTTGTAATGAGAACTTTTAAGATCTACTCTCTTAGCAACTTTCAAATATGCAATACAATATTATAAACTATAGTCACCATGCTGCATATTACATCACCATGACTTATTTATTTTATTACCGGAAGTTTGTACCTTTTGACCCACTTCACCCATTTGGCCCACCCCTCAACCCCCACCTCTGGCAACTATCAATCTGTTCTCTGTATTTATGAGCATGGTTTTTTGTTTTCCTTAGATTCCACATATAAGTGAGATCATACAGTATTTGTTTTTCTCTGTCTGACTTATTTCACTTAACATAATGTCCTCAAGGTCCATCCATGTTGTCACAAGTGAAAAGATTTCATTTTTTTAATGGTTGAATAATATTCCATTGTGTGTGTGTATCACATTTCCTTTATCCATTCATCTGTTGATGGATATTTAGGTTGTTTACATATGTTGGCTATTGTAAATAATGCTGCAGTGAACATGGGGGTGCAGATATCTCTTCAAATTAGTTTTCATTTTCTTTGGATAAATACCCAGAAATGGAATAGCTGGAGCATATTTTTAATTTTTTGAGGAAGTTCCATACTGTTTTCCGTAGTGGCTGCACCAATTTACACTTCCACCAACAGTGCACAAGGGTTCTCTTTTTCTCTACATCCTCACCAACACTTGTTATTTCTTGTCTTTTTGATAAGAGCCATTCCAACAGGTGTAAGGTGTTATCTCACTATGGTTTTGATTTGCATTTCCCTGATAATTAGCAATGTTGAGCATCTTTTCGTGTACCTGTTGGCCATCTGTATGTCTTTGGGAAAATGTCAATTCAGATCCTCTGCCCACTTTTTAATTGGATTGTTTGGTTTTTTTTTCCTATTGGGTTGTATGAGTTCTTTATATATTTTGGATATTAACCCCTAATCAGATATGATTTGCAAATATTTTCTCCCATTCAGTAGGTTGCCTTTTCATTTTGTTGATGGTTTTTTTTTTGCTGTGCAGAAGCCTCTTAGTTTCCGGGCCGGCCCCGAGGCTTAGTGGTTAAGTGCGCCAGCTCTGCTGCTGGCGGCCCGGGTTCAGATCCCCGGCGTGCACCGACGCACCACTTCTCCGGCCGTGCTGAGGCCACATCCCACATGCAGCAACTAGAAGGATGTGTAGCTATGACATACAACTATCTACTCGGGCTTTGGGGGAAAAATCAATCAATAAATAAAAATTATTAAAAGAAGCCTCTTAGTTTGATGTAGTCCCACTTCTTTATTTTTGCTTTTGTTGCCTTTGCTTTTAGTGTCAAATCCAAAAAATCATCACCAAACTGATATCAAGGAACTTATCATCTATGTTTTCTTTTAGGAGTTTTATGGTTTCAGGTCTTACATTCAAGTCTTTAATCCATTTTGACTTGATTTTTGTGTATGGTGTGAGATAGTGGTCCAGTTTGATTCTTTTGCATGTGGCTGTCCAATTTTCCCAACACCATTTATTGAAGAGACTATCCTTTCCCCACTGTATATTCTTGGCTCCCCTGTCATAAATTAATTGACCATATATGCGTGGGTTTATTTCTGGGCTCTCTATTCTGTTCCGTTGATCTGTGTGTCTGTTTTTACGCCAATACCATAGTGTTTTGATTACTATAGCTTTGTAATATAGTTTGAAATCAGGATGTAACAAAGATTCACAACCCCAACAGCACAAGTACGTGCAAATTTTAATGCCATCATTTTTTGGGTTTTTTAAATGCAGTAAACAGTGTTTTATTTATTTTTCTTTTACTTATTTTTTTATTGAAATACACTTGACATACAACACTGTGAAATTAAGGTGTACAACATGTAAATTTGATAATTTATATATAGTAATATATTTGCTATTGTAGCAATAATTAGCACCTCTATCGTGTTACATAATTATCCTTTCTTTTTAGTGGTTGGATTAATGCAATCGTTTTAAAAAACTCTTATGGGGCCGGCCCCGTGGCTTGGCGGTTAAGTGCGCGTGCTCCGCTGCTGGCGGCCCGGGTTCGGATCCCGGGCGTGCACCGACACACCGCTTCTCTGGCCATGCTGAGGCCGTGTCCCACATACAGCAACTAGAAGGATGTGCAACTATGACGTACAACTATCTACTGGGGCTTTGGGGGGAAAATAAATAAATAAATAAAATTATAAAAAAAATAAAAATAAAAAATAAAAAAATAAAAAACTCTTATGACTGAGAAAGGAATAATGAAATAGTTACTTTTGGTATGTTGTTGAGGAAATCTCTATAATTATGTTTAAAAATCAAAGTGGAGGGCCGGCCCCGTGGCTTAGCAGTTAAGCGCGCGTGCTCCGCTACTGGCGGCCCCGGGTTCAGATCCTGGGCGCGCACTGACGCACCGCTTCTCTGGCCATGCTGAGGCCACGTCCCACATACAGCAACTAGAAGGATGTGCAACTATGACATACAACTATCTACTGGGGCTTTGGGGAAGAAAAAAAGAAGGGGGATTGGCAATAGATGTTAGCTCAGAGCCGGTCTTCCTCAGCAAAAAGAGGAGGATTAGCATGGATGTTAGCTCAGGGTTGACCTTCCTCACACACAAAAAATAAATAAATAAAAATCAAAATGGAAATTAGATTATGATTCCATTGTATTAACATGAGGTTCACTTGGGTCTAATTTAGATTTTTGAAAGTCAACATTACAGAGCACTCTTAGAAATGAAGATTTGTAGCAACATTGTGAAAACTAGATCTGGTCTGGATGCAGCATTCGACGAATCAGTTTGGAGAGCAGGGTTATGGTTGGGCACCTAAGATAATTTGATGTCTTTACAAACCTTTAAACTTCTTTATTTGGAAATAATTGTAGACCCACAGGAAGTAGCAAAAGAGTACATAGAGTCCCATGAGCCCTTCATTCAGCTTCCCCCCAATGGTTATATCTTATATAACTGAAGTATAATACCATGATATCATTTTGTATTAATAATGGTTTTGGGTTCAGTCAAGATTTCCAGCAAAGAAAACAAACTGATTGACCAAATAATTTCATCTGGCTCCACTAAAGAAGACTGCATAAAAAAAGAGTTAGTGGCATGCTCTTTTAAGATAAATAACCTGTAATCTTATGAGAAGTGGTAATTCATGTATGCAAGAGAACCCTTCACTAGTTAGAACATGTTTTGTTTGAGCTTCATCTCCTTTAAATTTAACACAGTGCATCAAATGGTTAGCTGATTAACCTTTGATTCTCTCTAAATTCATATATCCTCAAAATTTCAGTTAAACGTCTTCTATATTCAGTTGCCTATAATTAATGTGACAATCCTTAAGTCACATAATAAGACATTCAATTCTGTAGAATAAATTGTTCTAAGAGATGATATGGCAGTTTAAAATCTAATGATACTCCTACACATTAATATCTGAATATAAATAATCATTATATTCACTATTTGATATCTGCTTTATTGAAGTATATATAAATATTTTGGCAAAGCAGCTGTAGGGGAGGAAGAACTATTCCTCTACCCTCTAGGTCCTTCTGGCTTGTCCGAGAATTAAATTGACATGAGACAGAATAACAGGAGAAAATCAAACAAAGTTTAATAACACATATACATGGGAGAAACCCAGGAATACTGAGTAACTCACCAAATGATCAAAGCCACAACCTTAAATACCATCCTCAGCTAAAGACAAAGGAGGATGTTGGGGGTAGTAGTTTGGGACTTCAAAGGGGAGGAAGGCAATTCACATGGAGATGGAAAAGCAAATGTTTGGTAAACGAATGTTTGCTGGGCCATCTATAGACAGTGTGACCCGAGAGAGAACTTGGATAAAAATGGTCTTGGCACGGATCCTCCCAGCCTGCCATACCCAGAGTTATCTATGGTGATGGCTCCTTCCTGGGACAGGCCTTCTATCTTAATTTTATTTATTTATTTATTTATTTTCCCCTCACAGCCCCAGTAGATAGTTGTATGTCATAGTTGCACATCCTTCTAGTTGCTGTATGTGAGACGTGGCCTCAGCGTGGCCGGACAAGCGGTGCGTCGGTGTGCGCCCGGATCCGAACCTGGGCTGCCAGCAGCGGAGCACGCGCACTTAACTGCTAAGCCATGGGGCCGGCCTCAGCTGTTGGAATTTTGATAGGAATTGTGTTGAATCTTTGGACCACTTTGGGTAGTACTGGCATGTTAACAATATTAAGACGTCTCATCCGTGAACATGGGATTTCTTTCCATTTATCTAGGTCTCCTTTAATTTCTTTCTGCAATATTTTGTAGTTTTCAGTGTACAAGTCTTTCTTTTAAATTTATTCCTAGGTGTTTTATTCTTTTAGATGTTATGGCAAATGGAATTGCTTTCTTAATTTCCTTTTCAAATTGTTCATTGCTGGGGTATAGAAACAACTGATTTTTGTATGCTGTTCTTGTACTCCCACAGCTTTGCTAAATTTGTTTACTAGTTTTAGTAGCTTTTATTTGAAATTTTTGAGATTGTCTACATATGGGATATGTTATCTGAGAATATAGTTTTACTTTTCTTTCCAACACGGATACCTTTTCTTTTTCTTGTCTATTGCTCTCGCTACAATGTCCAGTACAATACTGAATAGCAGTGGTAAAAGCAGGCATCCTTATCTTGTCCCTGGTCTTAGGGAGAAAGCTTTTAATCTTTCACCATTGACTATGATGTTAACTGTGGGTTTTTCATAAATACCCTTTATCATATTGAAGAAGTTCCCTTCTATGCATAGTTTTCTGAGTGTTTTTTTATCATGAAAGGGTGTTGGATTTTGTCAAATGCCTTTTCTGCATCAGTTGAGATGATCGTGTGGGTTTTTTTCTCCCCCTTTGTTCTATTAATGTGATATATTACATTGATTGATTTTTCTTATGTTGAACTACTGCTGCATTCCTGGGATAAATCCCACTTGGTCATGGAGTAATAATCCTCTTAATATGCTGTTGGAGTCAGTTTGCTAGTATTTTGTTGAGGATTTTGCATCTGTTGCATAAGGGATATTGGTCTGTAATTTTCTTTTCTTTTGATGTCTTGATCTGGCTTTGGTATCAGTGTAATGCTAGCCTAATAGAATAAGTTAGGAAGTGTTCCCACCACTTCTAGTTTTTGGAAGGGTTTGAAAATAATTGATGTTAATTCTTCTTTAAATGTTTTATAGAATTCACCAGTGATGCCATCTGGTCCTAGACTTTTCTTTTTTGGGAGATCTCTGATTACTGATTCCATGTCGTTGCTTGTTATTGGGTCTGTTAAGGGTTTCTATTTCTTTGTGAATGAGTTAGGTAACTTGTGTGTTTCTAGGAATTTGTCCATTTCATTTAGGTTATCTAATTTGTTGATTGCAGTCATTCACAGTATTCTCTTATAATCCTTTTTATTTCTGTAACATCAGTAATGTCACCACTTTTACTTTTGATTTTAGGTATTTGCATCACTTCTTTTTCACTTTGTCAATGTAGCTAAAGGTTTGTCAATTTTGTTTTTCTTTTCAAAGAGCCAACTTTTGGTTTTATTGTTTCTTATTTTTCTATTTCCTATTTTATTTATCTCTGCTCTAATATTTATTTCCTTCCTTCTGCTAGCTTTTGGTTTAGTTTGCTCTTCTTTTTCTAGTTCCTCAAGGTGTAAAGTTAGGTTATTGATTTGAGATATTTGTATATTTTTTTTTTAATACAGGCATTTACAGATATAAATTACCCTCTGAGCACTGCCATCACTTCATCCCAAAAGTTTTGTTATGTTCTGTTTTCTTTTTCATTCATCTCTAAGTATTTTCTAATTTCCCTTGTGATTTTTTTTGACCCGTTGGTTGGTTGCATATGTTGTTTAATTTCCACATATTTGTGAATTTCCCAGTTTTGCTTCTTTTATTGATTTCAAATTTCATTCCATTATGGTTGGAGAAGATACTTTGTATGATTTCAATCTTTGAAAATTTATTGAGACTTGTGTGGCCTAACATATGGGCTGTCCTGGAGAATGTTCCCTGTCATTCCACTGTTGTTGGATGCAGTGTTCTATGTGTCTGTTAGGTATAGATGGTATATAGTGTTGTTCCAGTTCTCTATTTCTTTATTGATCTTCTATCTAGATGTTCTATCCATTATTTAAAGTGTTGTATTGAAGTCTCTAATTGTTTGTATAACTATTTCTCCCTTCACTTCTGTCAGTTTGCTTCATATATTTTGTAATAATAATGATAGTTTTAAAATAGTAATAATAACATACTGATAATAATAGCTAACAGCTTTTGAGTATTTAAAATATGTTAGGAACTATTCTACATGCTTCAAATATAATAATTCACTTAATCATCTTCACAACAACCCAGTGAGGTAGAATGCTTTTATCATCCACATTTTACAGGTGAGGTGACTGAGTTGGAGAGAAATAAAGCAATTTGTAGAAGATCACACAATAAGAAAGTTGTAGATAGGACAGGTAGTCCACCTATACAGCTGGAACCTTAACCATTAATAGTCCAGGCACTTCTAACTCCTTAAACTAAGACAAAACACTGTAATAGGAATTTGTGTAGCATAAAAAAATGTAGTGAGTGAGTGTGTGTGCTTTTCATTGGAGGAATATGGTTATTTTAGAGAATAAACACAAATGGAGTGTTTCATTCATTGTGCTTCATTCACTGTGGCCATTCAGAAGATAAACGTTTGTTTTTTGTATGTAAATGTTAACCCTGAGAGTAATTCATATTTGCTATTGGAAACTAGCATATTGATGGGGTAGAAAGACACATTTGTTCTTTTGTTTATTTAGTTTAGTACAAATTCTTTAGTACAAGTTCTCCTTCTAAAATGAAAATATTTTGTGATACAACAGCAGAGATTCTAACTTTATGTCTGGCCCTCAAAAAACTTCTGTATAAAATTTTTAAAAACTGAATATGAATAAAATTGACAAGACTTGATAAGCTAGGGAAGCTACAATCTTCTTGATGATCTGTGGACATCCTGTAATTGTCTCTCACAGACTTCTAATTCAAGATGTTCCCATACAACATCACCTCTTCATTCTTTCTTAGACTTCTTGATACTTGTGATTATAAAATTATTACATGACCATCATAAATAACAATAATTATAATTCCAAACATTCAGTCAAGGTATAGAAAATAAAGATTATCTATAATCCTGTCAATTGGATATTATTTAAACCAAACTATGACTTTTGAAAAAAATTAATAGTATCATGTAGATCTTTCACAATTTATTTAACCAACCCCATTAGTGATAAGTTGTTTCTAATCCTTCACTGCAGCAAACAGTACCTTGACCAGCTGATATATACTTCTTTGTACACCTGTCTAATGATCTCCTTAGGAAAAAATTTCTAGAACTGGAATTGCTAGGGTTGAGGGGTATCCACATTTAGACTTGGATACATGTTGCCAAATTGATCCCTAGCAGTGTGGATAGGCCCGTGATGGTGCTCAGGGCAAGCTGCCCCAGGAAGCACCACTCTGGTATGCGGATTATTTCGAGCTGAAGACAATAAGGACTCAGAGAGCTCAGGAAAAATATTTGAGTTTCCCCTCCCAAACTGCCTAAAGAATTTAAAACCAAAAAATCTGTTTTAGGAAGGGGTTATTATCATGACTGCTATAAAAGATAATTTAGGATAGAGGTTACAATAGAAAAGGCACCAACAAGCCCATCTTATCGGAGTTCTGTCTCTCGGCCACATTCTTTGGATGGCCCTATGAGGAGTTGTCAGACAATCATTTACAAGGGAAGTCTCCATTTGTAAAGGTATCTCCCTCTCTGTATTGAGAAAAAGGGGGGGTGAGCTCATTTCTAGTAACTTATCAATGTGGAAGATGAGGCCTTGGGGCTGTATAATAAACCTTACTCTTGTTTACTGTGCTTTAGTGGTAATCTCCTGTAACTGACTCCCCCCACCCCCAAATCCTCCTTTGTCATTGGCTGAAAATGATATTTAAGACGAGAATTTCTGCTATTGTGTTGAGAAACGCAGTGTCCCTGCTTTCTCCCATGTATACATGTTATTAAACTTGGTATTATTTTCTCCTGCTAACCTGTCTTGTTGATTATTTGGCCAGCCAGAAGAACCTTAAGGGAAAGGGCAGAGGGAGATTCTCCCTCTTCCCCCGACAGTTTTGGCGAGCCAGCCAGGAGAAGCACTGGCTGGTAAGTTGCCTTCTCTGGCTGGAAGACCTGCCTTCTCCCTGGACTACTGCAGATGATGAGATACGGGAACGCCTGACGAAAGCCGGCAAAAGGTAAGACTTCTTACCACGTCAGCCTCCCTGAATCTCTATCTGCGGAGTCCGGCGGAAGGAAGTGGTGAGAATTTTTTCTCTTTCTAAATTTAGATTGGCAGGAGAAAATATTTGGGAAACTAGTTTCTTGGGCTTTTAGTGACTCTTGGTTTAAATTTGGTAGAGTACTCTTGGTTTTTGATCTTGATCCCTTTTCCTCCCAAAGGTAGTCTCTGTTTTTCTCTTTTGTCTGTGTCTTTTGTCATAAGAAGGAAATACCATAGGGTAGGACGCAGGCATAGGCCCTATAAGCCTGCTGTCCGGACGGGCCCCACAGACTGGTGAGTTTGCGGGTCTCACCAGACCGGCGTCTACAAACTTTGCTGTGGGTTAACATGCACATGAAGTGAAGGCCATTGCCGAGGGCATCTTGGAAGCCAAAAATGCCGCAAATTTAAGTGGGCGCGGGTCGAGCAGTTAAGAGCCATTAGGGCACTCGCCACTTTCAGAAGACTCCCGTGACAGGATAAGTTGGATCACGGAACGGGGTAGATGACACAGGTCCCCCGCCAACTGCAAGAAAATGTCCGTGCAACGACGAGGTACTCTGTAAAGCACACAGTCCCCGACCCCGCGGCACCTCCCCCGCTAGGTATTATTCTGGCTCCAAGAGACCTAAGGCGTGGCTAAAGCTGTCATTGTGCACATAAAAAAAAAAAACAAAACCGGATGAGGTTTTTCCTTCTGTCTTGTTCTGTGTCCTGAGAAAACTTGGCTTTGTGACCAGTGAGAATATTCTCCTTGGTCTCCACCATACGGAAGGTGCATTTACCGGGGTGCACCTTGGTGGCCAGTCGAGTAGACTGGGGTTCCGAACTGTCTCTGTCCGGCTGTGCCAAGCTCTCAGGGGAGTCTGAATATCTTTGGGAGTGAATTCTGTGGATCATGGGGGCTACAACATCTGCGCCCTCACCAGGGACGCCTCTTGCATCCATGGGAAAGATTTATTCTAAGCTTGGAAAGTTACCTCCGGGTCTTTCCTTAAAAAGGCTTATTGGTTCGAGTCACTATTGGAATAAATATACAAATGAAGATCCTACTCGTCAATGGCCAGACGACGGATCCTTTGAATTGGAAAAACTTCTAAATTGGGGAAAAAAAATGTTTTGAGAGCTCTCACATAATTGCTTAATTGGTACCTAAGAATTAAGGCCAGAAAAAGGAAGGGAAAAATTTGACTAGTCTTAAGACCTTGACTCAGGTTACAATTGAATTGAGAACATGTAAAAGTGTAAGTGTTGATAAGATTATAAAGGTTGGAATGTTTGAGCTAATTTTATACAAAGAGGTTACATCAACTTTGCCTGAGTATGTTTTAAAATGTCTGACTGGGAATGCTTCTCTTGTCCAAAATTAGAAGACCAAGACCTATTGATAAAAATCTTAATGATAATTATGTTTAAAGGTATAAGAGGTGACGAAATTTACATGAAATTTTATGTTATTTCTATTACAGAACTGGTTAACAAAAATAGTAATTTAAATGATGGCTAATTTTATCTGAAGTCTTATGAAGTCTTATAGGCAATCTAAATAATTATTGGGAATAAGTAACTAAATAGTTGTGAAAAGGATGAATGTTGGATGAACTTTAAACAATAATTATGTGTTATGGTGGTTACAGCTTCCAAACTCTTTTTGGTGACTTAAAACTTGAGAGTTTTGCTAAGTTTTATGATAAAAATTCTCTGAGTATCATCATTTCCAAATAAGATAAGATATTAGACATTGATTGCTAAATGTACATTTGTCTACTTTTGGCTTTTCATTACAGGAAAACTAAAAGGTGTTTTGGGTCTATTGGTAAACATGTGTTTTATTAAAAGATTGTACTATAAAGTAATGTGTTTCCAGAAGTTATGAAGTGTTTATAAATTTTCCAAGCCACAAGATACTAATGTAAAAAAAAGTTTATAATGGTTCACTTAGTTTTTACTCACAAATTAAGGTTTCTAAAGGTTAAAATTTCTAATTAGTATATGTGATTGAAAATTAAGAAAAATATGTCTGTGTACAAGGAAAGTAAGATGTATAAAGGTACAAAAAATGGAAATATTTTGTTTGGTTAAAAAAGATAAATTTGTCCTCAAGTACTAGGAGAGAAAAGAAAGACATGGGACAAATTCTGAATGTAAAAAGAAAGTTATAGAAGGTTTGTGGAAGAGGAATTCTGGAAAAAGAGTTTTTGCATGATCAAGTTGGCTAAGATTGAAATGAATTTAATTAAGTAAATGAGTTTTAATAGCAGAAGTAAGTTGGTGCAAAATTAAAATTTGGTCTTATTTCTCTTAAAAGGATAATCTGCTTAAACTTGATAAAGAGGTTATAAAAGATTTTTCTTTACCTTTGAGTAAGTCTACCTAAAAGAAAGAAAAAAAAAAAAAACTGTTAAAATAATTTCCTACGTTCAAAAGACTGAGGTCTCTCTATTAAGGCTTTTAGACTGTTAATGCTCTGTTTGCTTTGACTTTTTATATTTTTGACAAGCTCCCCAAAATTCATACCTTAAATAAAGTCTTTTTTTACTTTTTTTTTCTTTGAGAATTTTCAAAGGGCCCTGGAACTTCTCAAAAAAATTTGCTCTCTTCCTATAAGCAGGAAGATACTAAACTTATTAGGCTGATTCAGTATGTTAAATTACATAGAAAACATTGTCAGACAAGTGATGATAAGCCTGCTTAGGTGGTATTTTGTGGGCAAATGTTATTGACATAGGTGTTTTAAAATTGTATAACATTACTGAAATTCTGATCTGTCCTGGTTATCAGTCATAATTCTGGTTATTATTATTTTAAAATGTTGTATGTCACAAAATTAACCAAATTTCTCTGTCAATTGCCATTTTGAGGTCTTGTTGTTTACAGACTTATTTCTTTGCTCTAATGCTTTTGAAAAATATGTTTCAACTTCAGAAAAATTCATGGAAAAGACTCTGATATTTACACTGGAATACAGGTTTCTGACAAACTTTCTGATCATAAAACTGAACTTGGTAAGAAATTACAGAAATCTGATGGAGAAACTGACTTCATGAAGCTGCTAACAAAAAGACTGGGATCGAGAATGGATTACACAGGACTGAATGAACTGATAAGGATGATTATAATTTTTATGATTTTTCGTTTGAAGTATTGCTGAATTTTTAATATTTTGTTTTTTCAGATTTAAAGAAAACTTTTTCTCTTTTCTCCCGAGATAGCTATGACTTATAGCAATTTGGTAAATGATATTTTTGTAAGTAAAATTGAAATATTTATCTTTTTCTCTCTACCTGATCCCTCGAATTTAGAAACTCTTAGTAAGTGAATATTGTTGTTTTCATGGCAATATAGTTATTTGCATAAGTTCAATAAGAATCTGTTCTCCTTATAACAGGACACAATTGGAAACACTGGTTCTATTACCAAGGTTGTGACTGGAACATCATATTTGCAATATAACCATACAGCTTTTGAGGAATGAAGATTGGACTTTATGGAATAAAGCCACGTGGAAATATTGGCCTGGTACCTTATGTTCCAAGCAGCACTTACCAGGATAGGTAAAGAATGTCACTTATCTGGCAGGTACAAGGAACCTCGAAATATTTTGGGGAAACCTCAGAAGAGAGGAATTCACCCAAATCTATAGGTATTGCAGGCAAAGTCTGATGACAAAATCCTTGGCTTGGCTTTCCTGGCCTCGAGAGACCTTTAAAGTTCAATCTGAGATTCCTTATAAAAAGTTCCAGCAAAGCAGATTTAAAAGAGCCTATGTGATCAACTGCTATTCTTGCTGTACTTATGTAAATAATTGAGCCAACTCTATTAGAACTAGACTTATTTTGCAAACTAGTTTTAATTTTGCTATCTTAATAAAAATGAGGGTGATTTTAGAGAGAAAAATTATATTTCAGTAAAAACTATTTCAGTATAAGTTTGCGGATATTAGCTCCTAGTTTTGTTGTCTTTTGAGGTTTTTGTTTTATATCTGTTGACTGGACTGGATCCTGATTTCTTCTAGTCTCCTGAAATATCTGGCTACAGATGTCCAAACTAACGTTTTTGATTTTTTCCATCATTTTCATTTGAAATCACTGAGAACTGAACCTGCCCTTTTTCCTGAAGCCTTACAAACTGAAGCTGATGAACTTGATATAAACTTAAGAGATGACCTGACGACACCATCAGAGACATTTTAAACTGCAAAAGATACTTTGATGCTAACATCTAAAATTCTTCTTCACTGGCTGTCCTCTGAACTCAAAAACTGGTTTACAATTTGCTCTAACCATTAACCTTGTTTTTCTTTTGTTTACACAAATATGCTTTTGGAGTCTGCCATGCTGTTGGCACAATTTGGAAATCCTGTGGATTCTTAACTTCTGCAGGAACTCCTATTGCTAATGGACACTTAATTGCAGCCTTATTACAAGCTATTCACCTTCCTTCAAAAATTGCCATTGTTCATTGTTCAGCCCATACTAAGGAGACTGATGTCATATCTTTAGGGAATGACAGGGCTGACAGAGCTGCTAAACATGCAGCTCACTATGGACCCCCTTATCCGTTTTCCACCCAATTTTTAAATCTGCCTTTATCCCTGACTGATGTTATTAACTATTAGGCAAATGCCCCACAATCTGAAAAAGACAATTGGATACAAAAGGGTGCCAAACAATTATCAGATGGATTATACATTGGACCAAATAGACTTCCAGTAACTCCTTTTCTTTTGACTTTTTGGCTTGCACTTATCTCCCACCAAATGGGACATATGTGCAAACGGGGGATAGTTAAGGAACTGAAAGACAATTGGTTTTGCCCTGGCATCCATAAAATTCCTTTTTTTTTTTTTTTTTTTTTTTTACCACCTTAACCATTTTTTTTTTTTTTCCATAAAATTTCTGACCAAATCACCTCCCAGTGCACAACTTGCAAATCTTACCAAGTCTCTGGGAGAAATCAGTGTGATCCAGGAAGTCCTCCCAGGCCCACGCTGCCTTTTGCGGCACTCCAAATAGATTTTATAGACTTGCCCTCAGCTTTAGGTTACTCTCACTGTTTGGTTATTGTCTGCATGTTTAGTGGATGGACTGAATGCTATCCGACCAGACATGCAGATGCCACAACAGTGGTAAAGAAATTAATAACTGAAGTTATTCCTCGCTTTGGCATTCCTTTATGGATTGAATAAGACCAAGGAACTCATTTTACAGCAGAGATAAACCACTTGCTTGCAAAAACTCTGGGGTATTCATTAAAATTTCATACCCCATATCACCCTCAGTCATCAGGGCAAGTGGAACGTAAAAACCTAGATATAAAAAGAACTCTAGGAAAAGTCTGTCAAGAAACTGGACTTAAATGGCCAGAGGCTCTGCCCTCGGCCCTTATGAAGATTCAAAATACTCCAAATAGAAGGCATGGACTGACTCCTTTTGAAATAGTTTTTGGACGTCCGATGCCTACTGGTGTCTCTAAACCTTCAATTCCTGGATTAAATGAATATTATGGGAACTTAAGTAAACAATTTGATGCTATGACTTGTTATATACAAAAATTAACTAGTATACTTGAAGCATATTGTCAACAGGTAGAAGAGGCATGGCCACCACCTTCTGACAAGCCTTGCCATCCTTTTCGACCAGGAGACCGGGTGTACATCAAGGTCTTTAAAAAAAAACACGCACTGTCACCTCGCTGGGAAAGACCTTATAAAGTCTTACTGACGACCTGCACTGCCATCAAAATAAAGGAAAAATCTTCCTGGATCCATGCGAGCCACGCCAAAATAGACCCAGAACATCGCTCTCAAGACAACTGAGAGATAATCCCCACAGGTGACCTTAAATTAAGGATTTCGAGGGCCAAAACACAGGCCCCAGAAACAGCCGACATCACGAAGTAGACAGCTTTTCCCAAGATCACGGATCAAGAAAACCTACTTTGACCCATTTCCCCCCCTTGCTTTAAAATTCCCTATATATATATACACACTCACACACACAATCTATTAGTGGATATATATATATATTTTAATCATTTATTAGAAAGCTGACTGGAGAGTGCTGGTCTCTATCTGTCCCTCTTCCCTCTCTAAGTCTCCGCTATGGGCTCTTTTCCGATCTGTGTCTTGCTTTTACTAACCCTCTCCTTTTCAACAGGTCGGGCACAGACCAAACACCCCCTCGTGCCAGTTTACCAAGCCCTAGCCACGTTAACTAATCAATCTGACTGTTGGTTATGTCAACAGCTAGATAGTGCAAAAGAACCTGAACTCGTCTTTGTTCCTGCTGATGTGAACACCTGGTGGACTAAGTACGGAAAATGGACGAGTAACAGAGTATGGTATCCGCAACAAGGGAAACTTCACTCTGCTTCTTCTCCTGGTGGCATCTTCAGAACTCTCAAGGGAATTGTAAGTGACTCTATCACTACTCCCTCTGGCACAAACATTTGCCAAATCACCAAGTGCTCTGGATGGCTTACGAGCCACCCGTGTGCAACTTGGGGTATAGCAACTATCCGCATGGTTAGGCTGCCCAATGCCACAGACTATATATGGGTGGATCAAAAATCTGGACTCATTTGGTCAGGTGACAAGACCAGGCTTTATAGCTGCCAAAATCAGACTGCAGGCCTCCTGTACCAGCTATTCCGCAATCTATTCTGTTCTCGCAGACTGACAGGAGCTCATGGGAAATGGAGATGTTTAGGTAGTAACAGTGCAAGTGGCACAGATCATGAAATAGTCCAGATCCTGGGAACTACAGACTCAATTCTAACCTTGTCTTTAAACTACACTGGTCTTTTCATTTTATGCGGCAACAAAGTGTATAAAGGATTCCCACCTAATTGGTCAGGACGATGCGGACTTGGATACCTGGCTCCTTCTGTCACCAAACACTCCACCTTAAATGCTAGCCAAATTACAAACTTGGGTTCGTTTGTTCATAAGATTGTGCCACATAAACGTGCCAGTCAAGAAATCGTGGAAAATCCATTTGTGTATCACAACTCCAAGTTCTTTTCAGCCTTGAGAGTCCTATTCCCCGGCTTTGGAGATTATGAGTTGGAGAAAGCAATATTAAATCTCTCTATGGTAATGGAACAAGAGTTCAACACCACCATGCAAACCTTAAACATACTCCAGTCAGAGATTAACAGCCTAGCATCTGTGGTGCTCCAAAATCGATGTGCTCTAGACGTACTCACTGCCCAGCAAAGAGGAACATGCGCAATCATTGGAAAAAAATGTTACTTTTACGTGAATCAAACAGGTCAAGTAATATCTAACTTAAATCTATTAAAAGAGAAGATTGACATTTTTCATCAGATAAACGAAGCTCACACATTTTATTGGACTGACTTATTTCCAGGATTGGGGGACTGGTTTAATGGAGTGTGGAGAAATATGCTCCGATTTGTTCTCTTCTGCTTGTTCATCCTCATTCTAATCTATGTTCTTTTCTCTCTTTGCAGACTTCTTATCACTCGGGTACTAACACGATTTCTCTCTCCACAGTCACCAGCTCAGCTTTAATATGTGAAACTTCTAGGGAAGTTTCAGAGGAGGGAACTGATGGTGCTCAGGGCAAGCTGCCCCAGGAAGCACCACTCTGGTATGCGGATTATTTCGAGCTGAAGACAATAAGGACTCAGAGAGCTCAGGAAAAATATTTGAGTTTCCCCTCCCAAACTGCCTAAAGAATTTAAAACCAAAAAATCTGTTTTAGGAAGGGGTTATTATCATGACTGCTATAAAAGATAATTTAGGATAGAGGTTACAATAGAAAAGGCACCAACAAGCCCATCTTATCGGGAGTTCTGTCTCTCGGGCCACATTCTTTGGATGGCCCTGCGAGGAGTTGTCAGACAATCATTTACAAGGGAAGTCTCCATTTGTAAAGGTATCTCCCTCTCTGTATTGGGAAAAGTGGGGGGTGAGCTCATTTCTAGTAACTTATCAATGTGGAAGGTGAGGCCTTGGGGCTGTATAATAAACCTTACTCTTGTTTACTGTGCTTTAGTGGTAATCTCCTGTAACTGACTCCCCCCACCCCCAAATCCTCCTTTGTCATTGGCTGAAAATGATATTTAAGACGAGAATTTCTGCTATTGTGTTGAGAAACGCAGTGTCCCTGCTTTCTCCCATGTATACATGTTATTAAACTTGGTATTATTTTCTCCTGCTAACCTGTCTTGTTGATTATTTGGCCAGCCAGAAGAACCTTAAGGGAAAGGGCAGAGGGAGATTCTCCCTCTTCCCCCGACACCCACAAGCACTGGGCAGTGCTCGGTTTTATGTTTTTCATATTTGTTACCCTAGTATTTATTCCAATAATGGAAACCAATACCAATAGAAAATACATAACCTTTATTACAGGTGTAGTTTAAAACTAGGAAACAACTAAACCACAACTAATGCACGACAGAAACAAGAAATAATGCCACCAGGGTGTTTGATCAGCAGTATAGGAACTGAGTTTGTGGAACTGATTACATAATGGCCAAAGATCAGGCAGTGAAATAAGTCAACGTAAGGGAAAAGTATGCTGGGGAAGGGTAGTAGTTAATGTCAGATAATTCTACATTTTCTGTATCCATTAGCAAGGAAAAGGACCACTGTGAAACTACCACAATAACCAAATGCTGTGGTTTAGTACATGAAGGAACTTTAAAATCTAAAGCTTATAGATACTCAAGTATAAAATGATTAATACATTTGCCTTCTGATTGCTTAAAATATTTACTTATAATTGAAGTTAATTTCTTACCTTTTATGTAAAATAACACACCAAATTCAGAAAACAAGGGATTTACAGTATGCACTAAGTTTATATTTAGAAAATCCTTTTTAGAACATAATATTCATTTTTTAAAAGTACATAACAGGTATAGGATTCTCAAAAATTTTCAAAACTCAGTATATTTTCCTTATTTTCAGCAACTTAACAATATTAAAAATGAAACAAGTTGGATTGAATTTTGAAATTGTCTTTTGGCAAGATAGAAACACCAAATAGCTATTTAAAATCCATTTTGAAAATGTAGTCTCAAAACAAAAGCACTGCCCTTTGGTTTCCTCCAGAACACTGAATTCTAAACAAACATATCAATTATACCTCAATAAAGCCGTTAAAAAATCATACACAGTTTTCTAGTTTTAATGAGAAGCTTTCCTTTTATCCTTCATTAGAAAAGTTACCTCCAATTGAATACGTTAAGAGAAAAATAGCACAAAAATCTTGGTCAGAAATGTTAAATTTCATTTTCTTCCCCATAGGTTATGTATTGGTCTATGGGCTATACAAAGAGCTACACTCTTGGGCTGACATTATTATAAATTTTGCTTAAATTTTGAGGAGAGAAGAATAACAAAAATCTCACATCAAAACTAAATCATATTAATAGATTATATGTTGAATGGATTATAACACAGACACTACCTAAATAAATGAAGGGCAATTCTAAATTACAAAATAAAAATAGAATTAAAGCAAAGTAAAAAATAAATTTTAAAAATTGTGTGTAAATGGCAAGATTTCATCTTTTTTATGACCATTTTATTTATATATATATATATGTATATATATCACTTCTTTATCCATTCATCAGTTGATGGGCACTTAGGTTGCTTCCAAGTCTTTTGTGAATAATGCTGCAATGAACATGGGGTGCATATATCTTTTCGAATTAGTGTTTTCATGTTCTTTGGATAAATACCCAGAAGTTGAATAGGTGGATTATAGGGTATTTCTAATTTTTTGAGGAATCTCCACACTGTTTTCCATAGTGGCTGCACCAGTTTACATTCCCCCCAGCAGGGTATGAGGGCTCCCTTTTCTCCATATCCTCTCCAACACTTATTTCTTGTCTTGTTAATTATAGCCATTCTTATGGGTGTGAGGTGATATCACATTGTAGTTTTGATTTGCATTTCCCTAATAATTAGTGATGTTGAACATCTTTTCATGTGCCTGTTGGCCATCTGTAGATCTTCTTTGGAAAAATGTCTGTTCATATCCTCTGCCCATTTTTTGATCAAGTTGTTTCTTTTTTTGTTGTTAAGTTCTATGAGTTCTTTATATATTTTAGATATTAACTCCTTATCAGATATATGATTTGCAAATATCGTCTCCTAATTGTTAGGTTGTCTTTTCTTTTTGTTGATGGTTTCCTTTGCTGTGCAGAACCTTTTGAGTTTGATGTCGTCCCATTTGTTTATTGGTGGCTACCAGAGGGGAAGGGGAGGAGGGAGGGCAAAAGGGGTAAAGAGGCACATGTGTACAGTGACAAATGGCAACTAGACTATTGGTGGTGAACACGATGTAGTCTATACAGAAGCTGAAATATAATGATGTCCACCTGAAATCTATACAATGTTATAAATTAATGTGACTTCAATAAAAAGAGATTATTAGAAAAACACTGAACTGTACACTTAAAATTTGTGCATTTCAATGTATGCAAATTTTATTCCCTCAAATAAAAAAAAAGAACTTTAATAAAGAAAAAAAAAGCTCTGTGGTATCTAGACTTGAAAGCCAAAAATCAAAACAATCATTGCACAGTTAAGATGCAGCACCAGGTGCTTTTACTTCAGTGAATGCAAGTTTTACCAGAGGTATTTATGTTTACTAACAGAGATATTTGAGCAATTCCGTATTCCTCACAAAGTCAGTATAACTGTTGCAAAACAAAAAATCAACTCTACTCCCCAGCTAACTACAACCAAGCATCTGATGTAGGAGACTGATTAGTGGTCAAGTCACTTCAGAAAGCTTCAAATCCCTAGTTTCTGATACAGGACGTTTCTGTACGGAATCTTGTTCACTCAAAGCACTGGAATCTAGAGTTGTGTCTGTTCCAGAATGGACTTTCATTTTATGCTTTACACTTTTAATAGCTTTGTAAGAATTTCTACATCATAAGTGGCCTTTCTCATTGAGATTGCAAGTTTTTGTTGAGCTAAAGTTTTCCCACAGATAACCACCTATGTATGTATGGTTTTCCCTTGTATGTTTCGAGTAAGTCTGATAGGAGAACTAGAGACAGCAAATGCCTTCTCGTGGGGATGATGCATGTAAGGCTTTCCTCTGGTGTGCCTATGATGTGACAGGTCAGCGTGCTGGCTTGGGCAAATCTTGTCTGCTTCTGTCATAGACATACGGCTTCTCTCCACCATGGATCCTTGCATGAATCTTGAGATCGCTAGAAATCGTAAATTGTAAATCACATCCATCCCATTGATAGGGTTTTTTTCTCACCACAATGCATGTGGCTATGGATGAATAGCTGGCATTTTTGAGCAAAGTCTCTATCAGAAAGTTCACATTTGAATGGTTTCTCACCTGAATGACTTCTTATATGAGTTTTCAGCTGATTACACTGGGTATCTTTCCACACATGTGGCAGACATAGTGTTTGACTTCTTTATGTATACTCATTTACTTTCTTAAGGTGCTGGCTTTTAAAAACACTTTTCCATATGTATTACACATCAGCTTGGCCTTGAAATACCTCTGATCCAGCTCTTCCTTGGAGCTCTCCAGCTCGTAAGGATTCTTGACACTGGCCATATTAGACATAGCATGTTCTCTCAGAGTATAGTTGAGCTGTGATTTTCCACATTTCTGTTTCACTACTGGAATTTGCACAGACATCTTGTGCTGGAAATGTATTTTGTCAACTCAAGTTCAGAATTATCATTTCTTTGAGCAACTTGTTCTGATACAGGTGTGGACAATTTATTTGCATCTAGAAATAATTCAACAGATGCAGTCTCTAAAATGTCACTGAGATACTGCACTCTTATTCTGCCTTGTTTTCTGGGAATTGAAAGCCTTTGTTTTAGTTCGAGATAATGTCTTTGCTCAAGCCCCTTGTTGAGGATTTGCCTGAACTAAATCTGACCTTATTTTTAATTCTAGTGTTTAATCGAGTTATTTAGAAGAGTTTTAAGTTTTCTTCCAGGTGGCTTGGTTTCAATATTTAGATTTAATGTCTTGCAATCAGAAAATGTGGCCTATAGAATTGTTCTCAAAATTGAAGTTTTCTTGATTTTTTTTTTGCAAATGTTTGGTGGACATTTGAAAGAACACAGTTCATGTGAGATACAAAATCTTATTATATGGAGATTTAACCAAGCTGATTTTAATCTTCACTTTTTTTTTTTTTTGTGAGCAAGATCAGCCCTGAACTAACATCCATGCTAATCCTCCTCTTTTTGCTGAGGAAGACCGGCTCTGAGCTAACATCTATTGCCAATCCTCCTCCTTTTTTCCCCCAAAGCCCCAGTAGATAGTTGTATGTCATAGTTGCATAGCCTTCTAGTTGCTGTATGTGGGACGTGGCCTCAGCATGGCCGGAGAAGCGGTGCGTCGGTGCATGCCTGGGAACTGAACCCGGGCCGCCAGCAGCGGAGCGCTCACACTTAACCGCTAAGCCACGGGGCCGGCCCTATTGCTGATTTTTAATACAATCCTTAGCTTTTAAATATACATGCTGAAAACATTATCGATGAAATGAAATGTCTTGGATTTGTTTCAGAATAATGAGGGGGGAGGCAATACCTGGGGATGGATGCAGGTTTGGCCCTGAATTGATGGTTGTTGAGGTGGTACATGAAGACTCATCGTAACTTTGCCTACTAACTCTCCATAACAAAACATTTTACCAAAAATAAAAGATAATTGCTCCCTGTAATCCAAAGCTAGGCCAAGCCAAGTTTTTTCCTCCATGTTCATGTGGCAGCTTGAAGTTACGCCCCTCATCTATGTGCCAAACCACTCCCATTAAGTGCCTTCCTTATTTAATGAACCATGGTGCAAGTGACATAGACAGCAAATGTGGCCATCTCTGTGCTTCCTGTCTAGCAAACAGATTCTTCCATTTGCCTGCTGCTCAGAGTTTGGGGTCTTCATGGGCTCTTTGGGGAGTCCCATAGACCTACTTTGCAGGTTGACCTTCACTGGCAGCTGGAATTGTGGGCCGGCTGACACTGGTTGCTATAGCCCTCAGTACGTCCCCATCTGCACATTTCCGACTCCCTGAGAACACCCTTTCCTGTTCTCCAACACTTAAAAATGTTTCAGTGGAATTTGGGAAGACAAACTCAAACTGTAATCTTGAAATAGGAGTCCCCCTACCATGTGTGACCATTTGGTTCACTGTCAAAGTGTACAGGGATTGCAAGCTATTTCAATATGCTAACCCCATTATTTCTTCCCCTCAACCCCAAATGCCTTTCAAATAATTATCTTTTTTTGAATCATGCACACCCCAAACAGACTATTCTTAGCGATTTAAAAGAAATCAGAATTGGGGGATGGGATTTACAAATGGCTATGTTAGTGGTTCTTGATCCAGGGAACAGAAAACCTGAAAACAGCCTCAGTCCCCAAGAGAATAAATGCACAAATAAGTCAAAAGAAAGCAAAGTAACACAGAATATAGTAACTAGCATTATGCTCCCAACCACAATGCAAAACTCTAGGAAGCTAGGCTGCATTACCTGACTTCCCACACTATATATTTCTCACCACCAGAATGTCATGAAAGGGTGGTCAAAAGCATCTCTACCACTGTTCAAAAGGCAGGACAGGTGAGATGATTTGACCGCTCTGAGAATCTGAAACCAGCAAACCAAACTCTCACCCACATATTACATACCCTTATCAGAACCTTTGAAACCTCCATAATGAAACATCACCTGGGCAATGACCTAGAAAAAGGCCAACAAGCCAGTCAAGTCAGGAAGTCTCTGGAGAAACGCAGGTGGGAGACAAACATTGGGTGTTCTATATGTAACAGTCTTCCACACTTTGTGTAGGAAACTGAGCTAATCAATTCTTAATGAGAAATCACTTTATGAATAGTGGGATTACAAATCGATAATGTAGTTCTCACAGATGCCTCTCTAATTACCAAAATGAGCACCATAATGAATCACTATTGTGGTAACCAAACAGATTTGAAGTAATTTTCTATTTCAAAATAAATCGTTTAAAATGGACAACCCATGGGGCCAGCCCCGCGACGTAGCAGTTAAGTGCGTGTGCTCTGCTGCTGGCGGCCCGGGTTCGGATCCCGGGCGCGCACCAACGCACTGCTTGTCCGGCCATGCTGTGGCAGTGTCCCATATAAAGTAGAGGAAGATGGGCACAGACGTTAGCCCAGGGCCGGCCTTCCTCAGCGAAAAGAGGAGGATTGGCATCGGATGTTAGCTCAGGGCTGATCTTCCTCACAAAAAAATAAAAAATAAAAGGGACAACCCAGGAGATGGGAAATGATAATGGGAGGAGGGGAACACGAAAAATACTTCACATACTAAGTTATCTTTGATGTTCTTTCTATGCATTACTTTACTGTAAGAGGTGGTGAAGGGTAACCAAATAGTTGAGGGAAAGTTTCCTTATGATTTCTGATATAGAGGGAGAGAGGAAGGGAAAATATATATACAGATTAAAGATGTAAGAGACATAACAATCAATTTCAAGTCTTCCAGTTGGATTGTAATTTAGATGTTTGCAAAAAAAATTTGTGAGACTCCTTGGTAAATTTAACACTGGATATTTGGTATTAAATTATTTTGTAAGGTGTGATATGAGTGTATGGTGCTTATGTTAAAAAAGTTTATACATGAATTGCTATGACGTCTGGGATTTGTTTCAAAATAATCAGGGAGTGGATGAAAATATGGATGAAATAAGACTACTTATATATGGATCATTTTGGAAGCTGGGTAATGAGTAAATGGGGGATCATTATATGACTCTTTTGCACTTGTGTATGTTTGCAAACTTTCATACACAGTCATGTGTCACTTAACGATGGGGATATGGTCTGAGAAATGAGTCATTAGGCAATTTCGTCATTGTGTGATCATCGAGTGTACTTACACAAACCTAGATGGAATAACCTACTACATACCTAGGCTATATGGTACTAATCTAATGGAACCACTGTTGTATATGTGGTCCATCGTTGACCTAAACATCCTTTTGCAGTGCATGACTATTCAAAAAATGTAGTGGAAGTGATTTTGACTTTAAATATGCTTAATCACTGAAAAGCCTATCCACTATAATTCATCTGTGGTGATTTCTGTGCAGGAGTAGGGAAGGTTGACTACAGACCCTAGCAAGATGAGGGCAGGGGGCCAGCCAGTGGCATAGTGGTTAAGTTCGTGTGCTCTGCTTTGGCGGCCTGGGGTTCATGGGTTTGCATCCCGGGCGCGAACCTACACACAGCTCATCAAGCCATGCTGTTGTGGCCTGCTACATACAAAAAACAGAGGAAGATTAGCATAGATGTCAGCTCAGTGGCAATCTTCCTCAAGCAAAAAGGCAGAAGGTCGGCAATGTTGGCTCAGCGGCAATCTTCCTCACCATAAAAACAATACAGAAAAAATTAAAAAAAAAAGAGGGTCAGGCCCTCCATGATTATTTGTCTTTTTTGAAAAACTAGCTACAAATGACATAAAGATAAAAAAAGAAAATTACTCATTCTTCTGTAAATAACATATTCCACCTTTTATATAAAATTTGCTTATATATACTTTTGCCCAATTTTTAAATTAATGTACACTTAATAGCCCAAATCTAATATTAATGTTCTAACAGAGGAACAGAAAGGAAAGATTAGGTTTCTGAGACAGCATATTTCAGTCCAGAAATATGAGTGCTGGAACTAGGACTAGTTTAATACTATAAATCATTTCTAACTACACAGAAAAGATGCAGAATGTAGTGTTTGCTTTTAGTTTATTAATTTATTTTGCAGGAATCTTTGACTTTCCGAATATGTACTGTTTGGAGATACGATGCATGCATAGCCTTTTAAAATGCCTTTGTACAATTCCACCTCAAAATAATTTGATTCACAGCATACACAGAAATCTAAAAGAGACTGGTATTTACAAGATTTAATAAGTTCTTGCTGTTTTAATGAAGAAACTGATCAATTCTTTTACAGTAGAGAGACATGGACATTGGATGTCATTATAAATAAGAATTCAGAATTGTTCAGTCTCAAAGCAATGTTTCATGGCTTTAGAAACTAAAATTGAGTCATCATTCTATTCATCTCTGAATGCCCAAGCCATGCAAAATCTACTTGTATTAAATATTTGGGGATGCAAATAATACAGAAAAAAAATGCATGTCTGGTGAATGTGAAAATGTCATCAGAATTAACTTTTACAATAAGAAAATACTGTTAATTCTTTCAAAAAGATACAGTAGTGGTGCAACAAGACAGTGCCCAATTTATTCTGATTTTGTAAAGTAATATTTCAATTGTCATTTTTCTTTCCCTACAGATATACAGACACACTGTAACATGGACTCATTCAAAGTCTGAACAACAATTACAATATTAAAATAAATCAACTTTAACTATAAAGGGACATCTTCACATTCCAGGATACATCGTTTTTTATGCCTTATATTCTTGCTTTTTGTTTATACTGTCAAAGACCTTAGAATTACCTTTCAAAGTACTATATAAAATTGAGTTGCCACAGAAAGTTGGATACAAACCCTAGATAACTGGGAAAAGCAATGACAAGATATAAGGAAACATTTATTTCTTTTAATAATTAAAAAGTACTAAAATTGAGACCAGCTCCTTAAAAATTATTAAACTGCTCATCACACTTTCCATTTCTTTCAGGGAAATAAATTAACAACACTTTCCCCACCATCATTAATCTGCTCTAAAACTACCTTTTTTTTTTTACAATGCATTTCTTTTGTTTCTTTAAAACTCCCCCCTCTACACTCTCCCAAACAAGGTCACTACCAATTTGAAACATTTTACAATGCTTAGAAAGTTTCTGGCTCCTCTATTACCACTTTAAACTTTTAAGACCTACTCCAAAATTTAAGGGGTAATGTACTTCAACAAAATGGCAAATATGCTTTCTAAAAACCCAGTTTACAAAACAGTGAAATAATGTAAAATGTAGAGTCAGGTCTATGTGTTACCAGATACATCAAACTAGTCATATTTTAAGAAAAAAATTTTTTACTAGAAACAGGAACTTCAACAACTGATCCAAAGAGCATACGCACCTCAGCAGGCAGGCATCATCCAATTTATACCCTACCACTTAAATGCCAATTGTCTGTACCTATCAATCTGACTAGGAGATCCTTTTGAAAAGGCACCTTGAAAGGTGACTGAATTCTTATTCAAACTGGTCATAGGCAGGAAGTAGTCTCTATATGGGACACAGTTAACTATATCAAATTTATCAGCTCCAAATAATTTTGCTTATTTTAAAAACTGAATATAGCCTCTGTTGGTGTATGAAACTTGTGCACAACCAGAAATGAACACATACAAAACTTCCTTAAAATCAGTCTCTGATGTCTCATACCCCACCCTCTATACCTATCAAATAGACTGGTTTCTCATTTTCCTGGCAGGTGAAAACAATGATTTACTAGATATATCACCAAAGGACTGGAACCATGCATCTACTGTATGATAACAGCTTAGTAACCTGGATGGATGGTCATGCAATAGTTTAAAAGTCATCTACATGGTTTTAATAAAGCATCAAACTGTTTTCATACATGCTACTTTCATTCTCAACTGACAACTGCCAAGTTAATTGCTGCCACTTCAGCATATCACTAAGAATACTGGTAAACCTTTAGCTAGAACACCAAGCAGTATATATATTTTTCCCCTAAATTGTTACTTAATACCAAGTGGGGTTGACCATCACTAAAGAGATATGAAACCATACAAAGACAAAGGTATTGGCATATTATAGAATAGTAGGACTGACAGACTGTTACTGGAGACTGACAGACACCAGTGTTACAAAAGCCTTTAAAGAATGCTGTTTTCAGGGTAATGCTTTTAAGCCCATCTGCTTTCTCACCATTATTTTCAGTTTTGCCACAGTTGTTGCATGAGAGATGTTTTATCAGTGTAATTACATAGCCATGCTTACTCTGTGAGACGAGTGGATATTTTTGAGAATTTTCCACATATGATAAAATGTTTCAAGGTTGTAGGTAGAGTGTGAAATTATGATTTTGATGGAAAACTATGATGAGTTATTATGCCTTTGGTTTCGTTATGCTATTAAGTGCAGCTTGTTTTTCCAAGTCTGCCAGAGATTACTGCTAAATTAGAATACAATGACAGCTTGAAGAGTGTGTGTGTGTATAGCGGGGGCAGCTGGTATGGGAGAGTGGATATTCCTAAGGTCATATCAGGTAAAATCCTTTAGGATCAGAAAACCTACCAATTTTATTGCTGTTTGTATTCACCCAAATAAGGGGAAGATTCCAAAATCCAATTCTGAGCTAGGAAGGAAATTCAACCATGGTAGAGACCTTAATTAAATGTCCTATTAATAATTTTCCAGTGTTGCACCCTAGTGAGTCATATGATTTTATATCTCTTCAGTTATTCACACCCTAAAGTTCTGGTTTCGTAAATAAGGAGTGCTTTCTTATCACCTGAACTACTTGAAGGAACTCAGTATTATCTCTGAACACGGTATGTTAAATTTTAAAAGTTCTTAGTTTCAAAGTCCTTTGTAGTCACCTTTCTTTTTATTTCTTGACTAGCCTTCTCTTCCTCCCCAAATAACGCAGTGTGCAGCTTTATGATATTGGCCAACTGTAATTTCCCTCACACTGGCTTATTAACATACATGCAAATAAATCTTGATTGAACAGGTAACTTTTTTTTCAGCTAAGTTAGAACTATGGCACAAAGTATTATCTGTGCTGTAAACATCATGAATTTATCACAAAATTGGAAAGAGAGGAAAAAAGTGGCCCTATGGACTACACTATAGAACCACAGCTGAGCTCAAGATTTCCAAATGGATTTTGGAATAGATTTACATTTGGCATACGTTCACTGTGCTATTGGCAAAGCGCAGTTTTACGAGAAGGTCCTTCATAAAATCATACTTTGTAAGGACTTGTTTGTTATTTTTAAAACCAATGGCCTAATAAAAGCATGCAGTAACTTAAAAAATATATCTATTATGTGGCGTAATTAGGTCTTAGTTACCAGTGTTGATATAGCTTGACGAATCATTGTACAAGCAAAAGGGATCTTATCACCTCTGATTGTACTTTCAAATAAAGGGCACCATATGCCTAATTCCTGACTGCTACAAATCACATTTTAAAACATCTTGTTTGTGTGTTTGAAATTACCCCTGAAAAAAGCAGCAATTACAAATACCCTTATAATTTTGCAGAAAAAAAAAAAAAAAACACACCCATATCCTGGGTGCTTTCTCCTGTCCTTCTCTTCAGTAGGAAATAATGGGAAGAAGCATGGGGAGCCTTTGTTTTCCAGAGAGCTGTGACCAGGTAAGTCTGCTCTGGGAATTCACAGCTTGTTTGCATCAATTGTAACATGTCACACTGTGATTCAGAGTTCTAGTTTAAAAAGTAAGGGTCACTCAGCAGTAACTTTAACAATTAGGATTCCACAGAAGAGCTCTTGGCTTCTCTGTGTACATTCTTTCAGGAGTGAATCCTTTCCCAGTTTCAAGTATCCCTTTCTATCTCTCACTCTGCAATGAGTTAAGAAAGGAAAAAAAAACCCTCCCCATTTTTCCTTTAGTGAACACAAGCGGCTACAGTGTCATTCCTCCTCCCCCCACCATGTAATCTGAAATGAAAAGGCTGAACAGATTCCCGGGGTTTCCTTTTCTTCTAACAGGTGCTCAAAGTTTCACTCTCAACCTGGTGCAGACTCTTCCGAATTCAAGTGTACCGTGGCATCTCACACTGCTCACAGCGATTTAGTGCTGGGTGGTTCAGAAAGGTGCAACTATCACAATTCCATGGAGCCCCTTCATAGTCTTCATCTCGAGGTTGTGTCCGAGGACTCTGTTTGGAGCCAGTTAGATGCTCTGAGGGAAGTTAGGATTAAAAGAGAGAGAGAGAAAATAGATTGAATTTTTTCCAGGTATAATCCAAACTGAAATTAAAAACTACCAAAAAGAAGCAAGGGAGGTAGTTTCCTACCTTACCTAATGTGAAAGCCAATTAGTATACAGAGCTACTGGAAATGTAGAACTGAACAGGAAGTTTATGATATATACTTTGTTCTAAACAGTTTACTTTTTTGCTATAAGAAGATAGACAGAAGTCTAGCATAGATTACCCTCCTAGCTCATTATCCACAGATAGTGGAAAGTTATGCTATAATTCCAGCCAAATGAAAAAAATGAGAAATGTTATATTCTGCCTCCTCCCTAAGTTGTCCCTGACAAGTTCAGCCCGCCATGACTTCCCCACCATAGTACTAGCTACACTATATTAAATGTGTGCCTTCTTCCGTGAGATCTTCAGCTCCACAATATGCAAGTGTTTAATAATGGTTCATAAATGGCAGTGACATTTCATGAGTTTTTCCCAGAATGGTAAAAAGATAAAGACTCTACAGTTGGTTTCTCATAAAGCTAAATTAATTCAATATAAAAGATTATCTTTTATTCTCCGATTCTTTCCTACCTTTTTGGCATTAAAATATCCTTCAGATATTAGTTTTAAAAAATGTCTATACCTGGCAACCTTATGTTGGTTCTCAGGATTTTATTTAAAAAACCTGAAACTCATCTTATATTCCTCCTAGGTCCTCATTCTCTCTGGCCTTGTGCTCAAAAAGGCTCTTTGTTTCTAGTGTTAATTTGTAAATCCTCCTTTTAGGAACAGTCTCTACTGAAAGGGAGGTCAGTGACTAGAAGGCTAAAGATCTCCGGATGGAATTCATCCTGGAATCTGGAGCAAGGTCAGGAGGCCCAGAAAATCTACTTGTAAAAACACTGGAAATCCTCACTGTGAACTGTAAATGAGATTAAAATCTAAGGTAAGCAGGGCCGGCCCCCTGGCTTAGCGGTTAAGTGCTCGCGCTCCGCTGCTGAAGGCCCGGGTTCAGATCCCGGGCGCGCACTGACGCACCGCTTCTCTGGCCATGCTGAGGCCGCGTCCCACATACAGCAACTAGAAGGATGTGCAACCATGACATACAACTATCTACTGGGGCTTTGGGGGGAAAAAAAAAAATCTAGGGTAAGCAGCCTTCCTAAGCAGGTAACAAAAAACACTGAGATTCAGGGAAGCTTTAATCAGTTACCATTTGGGGTTAAGCATATCTTCCACTGGAAATTAATGAGCTGATCTGTGGTTTATCAACTGGTCTTTCATGACAAATGGCTGGTGTGAACATTCCCAAGAGGTAAAGAGAACTGAGTTTTAGACCCTTAACCTTACCGTAGGCATAATAAAGCTCAGGCTCAATCAGGAAGGTGATTTTAGCCTTACAACAGAACAGAAAACTACTGAGTTCTTCAGCCTATTCCTAGGACTTGTTTCTCTGGCCTCAACTGTCGCTTTTAACTGCCATTATCATCCACCTTGTATCTTTTGGCTCATGACTCCAAAATATGTAGATTTAATAGTTTTCCTTCTTGTCTCATATGGAGGAATAAAATGCATATTGTTAAAGCTTTCGGTTAGAGAAAAAATGTTCTGTGTGCCATTTCCAGTAAAGGTCCTCTCTCGTATAGTAGTCTTTACCTTTCAAAAGTACCAAATGCTCCAAAAATCGAACACTTAAAAAAAAACTTATCTTACTGCTGTTGGTTTTTAATAGACAGGCTCTAAAAACTCACTTTTATACTTTTCTAGGGCAGGCGACTTTTTATGTCATGAAGTATTTATCACAGAATGAGAAAATTTAAGATATTAAACCATTAAACTGTTACATTCTGTCTTTCTACGCTAACTCCAAACACAGCCTTCAATTTTAGATTGTGGCAATGCAAATGTTTAATATGAAAAGGTTTTTCAAACTCCTCTTTTTTCTAAACTACATAAATAACTGAAAAACTTTTTAACCTAACTAACTAATCCAGGATACCTAGGGATTCTCTTGATTGTTTAATACTGTAGGGAAGGAAAAATTTTTCCTTCTACCTTTCTGAGTTCTTGGCTGAGACTCTCCCTGTAATAAAAAGACAGTAACAAGAGAAAAACAGTTTATTAACGTGTATACCTCACATATACATGGGAGAGACCCACGAAAACTGAGTAACTCCCCTAGATGGCCCAAGCCATCACCTTAAATACCATCTTCAGCTAAAGACAAAAGAAAGATGTTGGGGTGAAGGGAGCTAGTTATGGGAGGTTACCAGGCAAAGCACAGTAATTAAGGGTAAGGTTTGTTATGTAGATTTAAGCCAGTGCCTTTCTCCATTGATTAAGATTCTCTTGTGATCTCGAGTCACAAGACTCTCTCTAGTACAGAGAGAGACACTTAAAAATGGAGATTGCCTGTATAAATGTAAATGTCCCTTACAAAAGGTTAACTTCACTCTGTTTTCAGAGCTTCTCTTGAAGTTTCTCAAAATAGTCCTAATGCCAAAGGCATATTTTAGGGTGGCATATTCTGCTACCCTTCAGTACCATAACAATTTAATTTGGAATAATAAATTACTCTGAAGTAACTTAAAAAATGTATTTAAAAGGCATCTAATTTAGAGTTATTTTTGGTCCTAACAAAAGATACTTCATTTCATCACAAGGAAGTATCGTTTAAACAGAAGCATCTAAAACCCAAAACACAGTTTAGATGTCTGCTTTCATTTGATTTACAGGTGTGAAACCTTTTCTTTTTTATGGAATATTTTAAAAATTAAGATATTTCAGGGGCCAGCCCAGTGGCGTAGTGGTTAAGTGCGCGCACTCCACTGTGGCGACCCGGAGTTCAGCGTGCACCGACGCCACCGACGCACCGCTTTTCAAGCCATGCTGTGGCGGCATCCCATATAAAGTGGAGGAAGATGGGCATGGATGTTAGCCCAGGCCCAGTCTTCCTCAGTAAAAGAGGAGGATTGGCAGATGTTAGCTCAGGGCTGATCTTCCTCACACACACAAAAAAAGATATTTCAGCTCTCATGGAAAATAAAAACTCAAAAGAATATGCATATTTATATACAAATAAGAACTGAAGTAAATAGGTTTTTCCTTTAAGACTATTTTTAAATGGATTAATAGGCTAAATTTCCATTAAAATGACTGTCCTCACAAATATCACAAATCAATTTATCAGTTTAATCAATATTGTTTATATTATATAGTAATTAGAACATAGAAGAAAAATTGCTCAAAAGGATGCAACTAAAATTTTCAAAAATTCTAAATATTTTCTACACAGTTTCAAAGATAAATGAAAAACTCATAGAAAAGCTGTTATTTTTCCAATAATGGGAAATACGCCAACAGTAAAGGAGGAAGGATTTGTTTTTTAATTATATGAAGTATAACATAGTTTCATGCTTGGTTTGTTCTTAGGTTGGGATCTTTCCACCTTGTTATAAAATATTCTTTCTGCACTAAGGGGAATTTCAGAAATATCAAGTATAATACTTACACAAACTCAAAGATATACATTTTTAGAAACCTTATTTCAACTGAATCCCAGGATAAAGTTCAAGAAGCATTAGAAAACTTCAGTGAGAAGTTATAAAGTCCAGAGCTTTCAAGTTTTTTTCATTATTTACTTGGCCTTGCTTTCTAGATACTGTTATATTAGAGCGATCTGTCCAATATGGTGTCCACTTGAAATGTGGCCACTCTGAATTGAGATGTGCTGTATATGTAAATATATATCAGATTTCAAAGATTTAGTATGAAATAAAGAATGAAAATATCTCACTAACAATTTTATATTGACTTCTTATTGAAATGATAATACCTTGTATATACAGTCATGCACCACATAACGTTTCAGTCAACGATGGACCGAATATATGACAGTGGTCCGATAAGATTAGTACCACATAGACTAGGTGTGTAATAGGCTATACCATCTAGGTTTGTGTGAGTACACCCTATGACATTCATACAACAACGAAATTGCCTAATGACGCATTTCTCAGAACGCATCCCTGTCGTTAAACGACACATGACTGTACTAGATTAAATAAAATATCTTAAAATTAATTTCACTTGTTTTCTTTTTTACTTTTTTAATGTGGCTACTAGAAAATTTTAAATAATGTATGTGGCTCGTATTATATGTCTATGGGACAATGCAGCCTTAGAAACTCAATAGAGTAATTTTTTAAAGGAAAAAAAAAAGTCAGCTTTTTCGTGTAACTCTGCATGGGTTAGCACGTGTCTTTGGATATTTTGCAAAAACTCTGGACACACAAGTACAAACCATCTGCAGCTACTGCCTGGGTGTCATGGACGTCCGCCTGTACTTTGGAGGTCACGCTAATTCTTCGGGCTTTCCTCTCAATTGTGCAGGGGTCTGACGAGTCTGCATAAGAAGCGAAGCCAGGAAGAAGGGATCAAGCCATTCATTAGAAGAGTGGACAAGCTCACAAGGATCTCTCATGGGACTCGCACAGTTGAGGGTTTACACTTTCTATTACTTCATGTTACTTTTAGTTCTCCTCTGAGGGCATATTTAATACTGCTTTTACAACCTATACAGAGCAGTGGCTCTTACAACTTTTTCCATCCTCTCCAATTACTTGGAATAAATGTCTTATTTCACCAGTTTCCCACTTTCTTGTGGGTTACGGGTGGAAACTTGGTGATAGTAATTAAATGTCAATGTGAAAGCAAAATTTAGGAGATTATACTTTAGCAATTCCCTGATTAAGCAAGTTACTAGAAAATTATCGGTTGAAAGTATACTATCCATATAAGGCTAACTAAAGAACCCACTACAGTAATGATTTAAACTACAACATTTTATAATTAAAGAGCAAGAATAGCAGTACTTGAAAAATCAGAAGTAACTCAAAATAATACTATGTACTGATAACATGTGCTCCCCAATCATTTCATAAATTCCAATTACCTATGTGTGTAAAAGCCCAGTAGACACTTTACAACATGGACTGCAGGCATCCCAATTTCTTGCTAGAATACTGTTTCTATTAATTTATAGGTTATCAGTAAGTAGTCCTTTGTTTTAAGTAAAAACAAAAAATGGCAGACTTCATATTATTTGCCCTTAAGAACCAAAAGAAGATCTGGGATTTTCTAATCAGTTCTGAGCCCAAAAGCAGCCCCCCAGGAAAACCCACCTTTGGAAATCAATGCTCCAGAATCCTAAACTGGTGCTCAGGCACTTAAAACACTCCATTATCAGAGCAAACAAAAGCAGAGGAAACATCTCCTTACACTCCAAAGAATAAGGTGAAGTTCTATTTCTTAGATTTGTAAAGCACTTTTATAGCGTCAGACACCGCCTTTCACTGACTCTTACAACAACCCTATAAAATACACAAGCTAAGTATTTGGATTGATCACCTCTCTGGTGCACAGACTGGATCTGAACAAGGTCAGGTGGCCAAGACAACCAGGACGTGGGACACCAAGGTCAGTGCTCTCGCCACATGAGGTACCAGCGACAGGGTGGGGGTACTTTCTGAATCAGCTGAGGAGCTTACACGCACACTGTACTGCTTAACTACAAAGTCCAGTCCAAAAAGGTTTCTCTGTTTCCCTTTCTGTCTGTCTTTCTCTCTAATTGTCACACTTATTATTCAGATCAATATCTATATTCCTCTTGGATTTCTAGCATATATCTAATAACTCCAAGACATTTATTCTAACCAATAAACCAATTCTACTAGTTTACTTGCTTTTTAAACTTAAGTGGTACTGCAAGATGATCTGCATTAAACTAGATAAACTTTTAGAAAAGGCCAATTTAGTTTAAAAGAAAACAAATTTGACTTCATAGAGAAAACCAAATAGCTTTTATAAATCTGTGATAAAAGGCTTCCTAAAGAATTACAGAATTTAATCAAGTTCTAGCCTTTCCAAGTTTTAACAGAAAAAGGTAAAAGGTTTGAAAACTATATGGTGTATAACAGCACCATTTTATACTCTCACCAACAGTATATATTATATAGTAATTAAAGCTCAATTTGATTTCTAAAGAAATTCATAGCGAGGATATTACTTTAAATGGCTTTCTAGTCTACTTTTTATTAAAATTCTGTATATGCTACTTCGGGTAGGAGTCATGTTCTACCTTTGTAGCATCAAGCATCTATCTACATAATCCATCTACATATTGAGCATTTAATGCATATTTAAGAAATTGATTGAAATTGGAATCCCACTACAACTAACTCTAAGGGACTATCCAATAACAGTTTTAGCAAATTTTGTTAGAATTAAAAGTGCTATGGAAAAGAGCCTTTTTAGTGTAAAGGCACCTGGAGGGAGCGAGATGAAGCTTGATATTACTGGCATATTAATGCAAGCGCTGCACAATTCCCCGCTGAGAAGTATACCAAACAGTAACCTCTCACCTCAAATACGTGCTGTTGGTCTCAAAAGCAGAAGGACATACCTGCAACACTAATATGACCACTGCTAGAGAACTCTTATGGGCTCCTGGCAGCTGATCTATCACATTACCTCAAGAAATTCTCCTTTGTGAATTTTTGAGGTAAAATTTATACAATGAAATAAATACACAAACCTTAAGTGTACCATTTGATGAGTTTTGACAAATGCAAATGCACCTGGATAGTCCAAATCCCCATCAAGACTTAGAACATTACTATCAGCCCAGAAAATCCTCCCATGCCCTTTCCTAGTTAATACCCAACCTCAACTCCCATGGAAAACCACTGTTCTGATTTTTCTTTTCTTTTTTTTTTTTTTTTACCATAATTTAGCTTGTTCTAGAATTTCATATAAACAGAATCATACAGTATGTATTCTTTTGTATTTGATTTCTTTTGCTCAGCATTATGTTGTTGAGATTCATCCATGCTGTTCATGTATCAATAGTTGAGTTTTACTGCTGAGTAGTATTCCATGGTATGAATATATCACAGTTTATTCATTCACCTGTTGATGGGTACTTGGGCTATTTTCCATTTTTCATTATTATGAATAAAATTGCTATGAGTCTTCTAATATAAGTCATTTTGTGGACATATGCTTTAGAGTCTCTTGGATAAATCTTTAGAAGTAGAACTGATGGGGCTATAGGGCAGGTGAATATTTGGTTTTACAAAAAATGGCCAGACCATTTTCCAAAACGGTTACACCATTTATACTTCCATCAACAATGTATAAGAATTCTGATTGCTCTATATCCTCACTAACATTTCATATCTTTGGAATTTTAGCCATTCTGGTGGGTGTGAGGTGGTATCTTAGGATTTTAATTTGCATTTCCCTAATGTCTACTCAAGTTGGGCATTTTTCATGTGCTTATGGCCATTTATATATATTCTTTTGTGAAGTGTCTGCTCAAATGTTTTGCCCTTTTTTGGGGGAGGGTGGTCTTTTTATTATTGTGTTACAGAAGTTCCTTATATATGTTGGATACCAGTTCTTTACCAGATATGTTTTGCAAATATTTTCTCCCAGTCTGTGGCTTGGCTTGTCTTTTTTTTTTAAAAAAAAAATTTTTTTTTTTTGTGAGGAAGATCGGCCCTGAGCTAACATCTGCCAATCCTCCTCTTTTTGCTGAGGAAGACTGGCCCTGGCCTAACATCCATGCCCATCTTCCTCTACTTTATATGGGACGCCTCCACAGCATGGCTTGCCAAGCAGTGCGTCGGTGCGCGCCCGGAATCCGAACCAGCGAACCCCGGGCCACCACAGCGGAGCGCACACACTTAACCGCTTGCACCACCAGGCTGGCCCCCGTGGCTTGCCTTTTCACTTTCTTAGTAGTGTCTCTTGATAAGCAGAAGTGTTGAACTTTTTTTTTATTGATGTTTTAATAGTATATAACATTGTGGAAATTTTGGGTTGTACATTTTTGTTTGTCCATCATCATATATATGTCTCCCTTCACCCCTTGTGCCCAACCCCCACCCCCAGTGCCCCTGGGAACCACAATACAGTTTTCTCTGTCCGTGTGTTGGTTTATATTCCACATATGACTGAGATCATACAGTGTTTGTCTTTCTCTTTCTGGCTTGTTTCGCTTAACATAATACCCTCCAGGCCCATCCATGTTGTTGCAAATGGGACGATTTTGTCTTTTTTTTATGGCTGAGTAGTATTCCATTGTATATAAATATACCACATCAAGAAGTGTTCAATTTTAATGAAGGTAATTACCAATTGTTTTTCTTTTCATTGCTTCCTCTGTCCTGTCTAAAAATTTTTCTCTACCCCTAAGTTGCAAAGATATTCTATGTTTTATTCTGGAAGCTTTATAGTTTAGCTCTTACACCTAGGTGTGTATGACCTATCTCAAATTTGTGTGTATAGTATGAGGTAAGGATCGAAATTTGTTTTTTTCCATATGGATACCCAGTTCTTCCAGCACTGGTTGTTGAAAAGACTTTCCTTTCTCCCTTGGTTGCTCTGGTGCTTTTTGTCAAAAACCAATTGGCAGTGAAGTTCTACATCTGGGCTCTCTATTCTGTTCCAATTATCTATTTTTTTATCCCTATGCCAATACCATACTGTGATTACTGTGGCTTTATAGTAAGTCCTAAAGTTGGTTAGCATAAGAATTCCAACTTTGCTCTCCTTTTTTGAGATTGTTTTGGATATTCTAAGTTTTCTGCATTTTCATGTGAACTTCAGAATCAGCTTATTAATTTCTACCAAAAAAAGAAAAGCCTAGTGGGGTTAAAATTGGTATTGCATTGTATCTACAAATCAACATGGGAAGAATAGGTATCTTAACAATATTGATTTAATCACAAACTGGTATATTACTCTTTATTAGGTCTTCTTTAATTTCTTTCAGCAATGTTTTGTAGTTTTCAATGTACATATCTCTGGTTAAATTTGTTCATGTGTCATATTTTTTGATGGCATTGTATTTCATTTTCCAATTGTTTGCTAATATACAAAAATACGGTTTTTGTATACTGACCTTGCATCCCAAGACCTTGTTAAATTGACTTAATATTTCTAATAGTTGTTTTTCAGTATTCTTAGATTTTCTTTGCAAATAATGTCATCTGGAATGGCTGTTGAATTCTGTCAGATGCTTCTTCTCCATGTAGTGAAACGATCATATGCTTTTCCTCCTTTACTTTAATATTGCATTCCTGAGCTAAACCCAACTTGGTCATGATGTATTATCTTTTTTATATTTTGTGAATATTTTATTAAGGATTTTTTTTACTTTTATGTTCATGAGGGGTACTGATCTGTAATTTTGTTTTCTTTTGGGGGAATGAGTAGGTAATGTCCTTCTGAGGTTTTGGAATCAGGGTTGTGCTGGCTCCATTTAAAAAAAAATGCGTTTTCCCTCCTCTTCTATTTTCTTGAAGAGATTGTATAAAATTGGTATTATCTCTTCCTTAAATGTTTGATAGAATTCAACCACTAGTGGAACCATCTGGGTTTGGAGTTTTCTTTGTGGAAAAATTTTTGATAATGGATTCAATTTCTTTAATAGATATATAGCTACTAATATTTCCTACTAATATTTCCTATTTCTTCTTGTTTTCAGTTTTAGTAGGTTATATTTTTTGAGGAATCTGTCAATTTCATCTAAGGCATCGAGTTTATCGGCATAAAGATGTTAATCACATTCCTTTATTACTTTAATGGATAACCCATCTTCATTTCTGATTTTGGTAACTTGTGTTCTTTCTCTTTTTTTCTAGATCAGTCAAACTTAGGGTTTATCGATTTTGTTTATCTTTCAAAGATCAAATTTTTGGCTTTGTTTACTCTGTTATTTCTGTTTTCTATCTCACTGACTTATCTTTCTTTTACTTACTTTGTTCTTCTTTTCTAGCTTTTTAAGGTGGAATTTTAGGCCACTGATTTTAGACCTTGTCTTATATGAGCATGTAAAGCTATAAATTTCCTTTTTTTTTTTTTTTTTTTTTTGGTGAGGAAGATCAGCCCTGTGCTAACATCTGCCAATCCTCCTCTTTTATTTTGCTGAGGAAGACTGACCCTGGGCTAACATCCGTGCCCATCTTCCTCCACTTTATATGGGATGCCACCACAGCATGGCTTGCCAAGCAGTGCATCGGTGCGTGCCCGGGATCCGAACCGGTGAACGCTGGGTTGCCGCAGCGAAGCGTGCGCACTAACTGCTTGCGCCACCGGGCCGGCCCCTATAAATTTCCTTCTAAACACAGCTTTAACTATTGTGTAGTAAAGAATTTGGCCTTGCCCAAAGAGAGGTGCCCCCAGCTCCTGGGAGATAACCTTTAAAATCTTGAAATTTCCAAGTGATAGGAGTGTCTTTGTTATTTATGGTGGGCCCTTCAGACTACACCTGAGAGTTTATGCTAATGCAGTGGCTCCTGATGGACATACTGTCCACCATTTCTTATCAACTTAGTCCTCTGTTCCCAGGTTAACAACTTTTCAATGCACTCCCTTAAATCAATTAAGTGAAGTTTATCTGTTGGATTACCAGTAGGTAATACTTCTTGAGCAGACACTCAGGCAAAATCAAGCTTAAAGACTCATATATTATTAATTCAAATGGTTAAGGTAATCAGTGATATATAACCCAATGACTTTCAGCTTGAAACTGCATATAATGTCACCACAGCACCAAATCTGGTGCTTGGAAGTCATCCACTAAGATTCTTCTTTGTACCATTTTTAGAAATCAGTAGGCTATTTTAAATGCAGATCAGATGAAACACCCATGGTAGTATTAAACAATAAAAAGAACAGATACTGCATTGCAACCTATAAATGAAACACTTAAAAACATTCTGTATTGAGCTTAAAATACACAGAAAGCTGTTCAACCAAAATTTAAGTAATTTAGGTTAGGTTACGTTATTTGGATAGAATTTATACACTCCCTGATTAAAAATAAGTCTGATGAGATTTTAAAATGTTACATCCTTAGGTAATTTTTTTAAAGTAAGGCATTCTCCACTATTCCATATGTCTTCATGATCAATCTATCTTGAGTTGCTTAAAGCAAAAAGGATTAAGATATGAAATGCATATACTTTAGCTCAGTCTTGAGAATTTATAAAACAAAATAGGCCATTAATAAGAATGGGGCAGAAGTTTATCTAAATTCAATGACTCAACATTTACTGAGAATTATTACTTAATTCAAATTAATTTTTTAAGATATCGAAATGCCAATTAAACATTTGGTATGTAAAAACAAGGAGAACAGATTTGATACCTTTAATATTACATAGAAGTGATTTAATAATTATCCAAAAATGATTCCTCCAAATCTTGGTTATGTAGGATTTATTTTGTTTTTGATGAAAAAACACCTAGTCCCTATCTAATTGTTATGCTCACCTGTTGAGAACACAAGGATTCTTTTGTGGCCTGTCAATTAAATAATCTTAGATTTACTGCAGATCAAACTTTCCATTATAACATAAGACCTTTAAAATTCTCATTATTTTATAAGAATTATCTTTCAGGATTATAGTTTTTAGAGTGCTGAATAAATTTATAATGTTAACCATATAATACACTGTTTCCACTTCTTTTTTAAAAAATAGATTATATATCCTATTTAATTACCTTTGACAATAATTCCAGGAATTATTAATTTTAGTGCTTTTTAGAAATTTAAGTTTGGGGATATTTCATTATTGCCACAGTAACATCAATATGGTAACTTTTTTTATGCTGAATAAGTTAATGAATATGTTCAATGGAAATTTCTTCAGCTATCTGTGAACTCCTAAAGAATTCCGATATTTATTTCTATGAAGTTGGTAACATTTCTCTACTCACCTTTTTTAGATGGCTTGGGTGGTACAACTGGGCCAGGTTCTATGTTGTCATAAAAATTATTCATGGCTTTTGGATCAAAGTTTCCTGTAAAGAAAATCAAATCACCAGGCATTTAGGACTCTCTCTCCTGCTATTTGAATTTTCTGTTATTTATGTAAGAAGAGAAACTGTTTTCTAGGGTTTCAAAACTCATTATTATCATCCTACCCTCCTCCCACTGAAATTGTTTTCCTTCTCATTGTGAGAAAAGATCCAAGCAAACTACCACACCAGTGTCCTGTCTACAACCTATCAGCTAAAGGAATATTTTTCTAACTGTAAAGCTAAGTCTCTTCAGGCAGGATTAAGCATGTGGCGCATGTAGGGAGGTAAATGAAGAAGAGAAATGAAAGGATGGCTGAACTGTTTTCTCTTTCTGTTTGTTTTGATTTTAATAAACAAACCATGAGAAAAATTTAAATAGTGAAAGCTCACTTGCACGTCTTTCATAATTTACCTTAAAATTTTATCCATTATGAATTCAACTAGGGAAGAAGCTAAATATATAAATTTACAAAGATTAATCAAGTTGTAATGACAGCAGTAGCTCATGGATTTCTATCTTCAAGAAAAAGGAAATCTTAAATGCTGCTTACAGATTTATCAGTGATAAAAGATGATATGGTGCCAATTTCAGAATAATAGAACAATCCCTGAGAATTTTGTCTTGCCACAAAGTTTTCACCTCTCCTAAAATGTTCACTCCTTGACCTAGTGTCTATTTCAGCCCCAACTCCTGCCGTGACTCCTCTAAGGTCAGTTCTGGTCCAGTGTCAGCTTTGGGTCCTACCTTCACTTCTGTGAACCTATCATTGCGATCTGCTTGTTTGCACAATTCCAATTAAGCTTTATAACTGTACCCTTGCTTATTTACAGAAGATGCTATATTGTACTGATGGTTCAAAGACATTGGATCTCTTGATTTATAGACTTTTCCCAACAAAAGTCTTCCTCACCAAAACCAACAATAAAGCTGCTTTTCATCAAATCATGCACTGATTTACATCTAGTCTAAATGTTCCCAAAAATGTCTAGATTCCTTCTCTCGCTTAAAAGTTTAGATTGGAAATTCAGAATAAAATTTTTCCAGAACATGAAAGAGTAGAGTTTAATATAAAATGGATATATTTGGACCCTTTATGAAAGGAGATTTAGAAACGCTTAAGCACCAAAAAGAGCTCTTCGTTGCCCAATGGAGACCAAAAACACACCTTTTCGCTTATAAAACCTTAATAGTGGTTTACGTTGCAGGTACTATTTATTACAAATGCTTTTATCCATTTGGATATGCTATTTTAAGATAATTTTCTGAAAGTAATTCCTATCATGGCTCATGAAAGCCACAATGCTATTTGATATATTAATTGGATCTTTTTATACTTTAAGATGCTACATATGTATTTCTTCAATTACTTAAGTTATAGCTGATGTTCTAATTTCTAGATCCCATAAGGCTTACTATAAATATCCTAACCAAATGTTTGAGTGTCTCTTTGCTTCAAAGAACACAGAGCAAAAAAGAAAAATTGATGAAATCTTCTAATATAGTAGCAATAGTTTGTATAACCCCCACATTATGCATACTAATTCTTTCATTGCTTAAAACTAGTAGGCTGTAGAGTGACTAGGCTTCTGAAAATGACTTTAAGGGTACCTGACTAGATTGCTCAATTTTCACATTCAAATTGGCTTCTGCCTATTGTTCAGATAGTTCCATATCTTTCAGGTTCCCCTGCTTCTACTGTTTAATCTTGCCTAAAAATGGCAATGGGGTACTTTGTTATATACTCTTAGAATACAGTAGAAGCTCTCTTAGCTGCCATGGTAAGGGGGGGCCTGATTAAAACAAGGAATTGTTAAGAAAAATTACATGTCAACTTTAATCTAACAAAACATATAAATATAGCAATATTTTCAATATTTTAATGCTGGACCAAGACCTTTTCCTTACGTGTCTGTTGACTGAAGTTCTTTATTGTCTTTCTTACATAAACTACACCTATGATGACCTAAAATGGGAGCGGGCAAACTTTTTCTGTAAAGGGGCAGATGATAAACATTTTAGGTTTTGTGGACCTGTAATACAGTCTCTGTTGCAAGCCCTCAACTGTGCTGTTAAAGCACAAAAGCAGCCCAGACAATATGTGAACAAATGGGCATGGCTATGTTCCACTAAAACTTTATTTACAAAAACAGGCAGCAGGCTAATTTGCTTAACTCTGATCTATAATTTCTTGTTTTGATTTCTTTAGAATGGAGCAAGAAAGATACTTTAAGAACATTTAATTTGAGGACAGAATCCTCTTAGATTTTTATGATTTTCCCCCTTAACCTTTTTCAGTTGTTTTCATCCATATCTAATTCAGTCCCTATTTTTCTTAGTGATTTGCCTTTGATTCTTTAAAAAGCATTTGCTTTTGGTTTTTATAGAAGAACTTCTCCTATATTCATGTCACTTTAAGAGACTTTAAATTAAATTACGGAAGTACAGTAACCGGCATAAACAGGTTTGGGAAGAGGCACAACTGACTCTTGCTAAGTAGACAATTCAACTGATGGGAGCGAAAGCACATGGACACGTCAGAATACAGCCTCCTAGTCAGGAGTGTGCAGTGGCTGTGGACTCAGTCAGTTTATTTTACAGAGGAAATGAAGAACATCTCTAACCTGGTGAGCTGGGTAAATGGAGTCAGTTAAGAGAGCTTCTACTTACTGTGTAGTACACTTCTATAAGAAATCCAAAAAACAAAAACTCTAAGATATAGTTGGATGTTTTCATGCAACAGATAAAATACTAAAAAGTGGCATATGGAATTTATTTTAAAACTGAGAAATCTGATATTCTGATTTGGGATCCCTATTTTTACAGATATTTTAGATGAATATCACATACTATGAATCTACTAAGTTTTAGATTTAAAACCCATGAATTTATAAAATATTCACAGTAAATCACCAGGGAGGATAAATGCAGAGTAACAATACAGAACAATCTTAATGATAAGAACTTAAGAATGAAACTGCCAAAGTAAAACTATTTTTTGATCCCTCAAATCTGATCTATTGACCATGGGGTGGAGGGATCTCTTTACCAGGACTGTAATCTTATAATGGATAAAAACTCTCTCTTAAACTTGTAAAACAAAAATGATTGCTATTTAAGCAGCTTAAAACACCACACTATTACTTATGGTTTACCAAATAATCAAGTCTATACCTCTAGATTGAAGGAGGTCAACTTCTTTCAGTGTACAGTCAACATTTATCTGGAGTTGTCTGTTCATGCTTCTCAATCTTGTCATTTCCTCAGGCTAGTAAGAAAGGACCCAAAATAGCAATTGTGGGAAAGTCATTATCAAGCCCAACATTTAAGAACTGCTATTCATGTTAATTGTTCTGATTGGTTATTACCAAGAATATGGCCTTAGTCCACAAGAGGGCATGTTTAAGAAATCCTATACGTTACGTTTTTCAAGGAATAGTCAGGTATAAAGGGGACATCAATATGGCCACATATAAACAAAATCTGCATATAATGTGGCAGACTATAATACTAGACTATGTTCTATCATACAAAATACTACCATTTTAATCACAGAGCACTGAGAATATTTTATTTCTGTTTTCATGATAAGGGAAAACTGTAAGAATCAATCTTTTAAACAAGCAATATCCATGATTTTAGTCTTGTCCAGGCTGGTAAAAATTACAATAGTACTAATTTTAATTAGCACTTACTAAGTGCCAGGCACTGTGTTCACCAGAATTCTCTCATTCCTTTCCTCAAAACAATATTTCGAGGTAAATACTAATATCAGTCCCAATTTATAGATAAGGAAACTAAGGCACAATGAGGTTATATGATTTTCCCAAAGTTATAAAAGCTAGTAATTGGTAGAGCCAGGATTTACACAGAAGTTTTCTATATAAATTGATATAAGAAATCTTTTTGTCTTCTTTTTTTCTAGATCGAAGTAAGCAATTAACGTAGTACATGAAAATTTCAGGAACAAATGGACTCTATTCTTTCTCCAACTGTGTTTCCTTCTGCCTCGACCTTTCCAGCCTAGCCTACTCCTTAGGCCTCTCAGGGACATACATGAGACACTGAAATGTGAAGAGAGCCCTACTCTTCAGTTAAATAAAGCTTTTTGGAAGACTTTATTTCCCCTGACATTCTGAATTTCTTTACTATTTACATATATATAGTTATTTTAAGTTAGGGTTTAGACTCCAGAGGCATGGGTACTGAAGTCTTCAGCACAGGCCAGGTGTTAACTCAGTTACTAAGTTGATTTCGACTATATATAGTAAAAGATAAATATCTGCTATGATAGGAAGACAATAAAATCCTATTCTGTTAAAAATATGTATTTTGCTAAAAACTAAATATATTAATATAACAGTGAAGAAACATGTGCAAAAAGGCTATCTTAATCAACAATACTGCAAGATCTTATGCTATGTTAGGAGGTATCATCAAATACCTGGGAATGCCCATTACATTAACAGGTATCAAAAGTTTACAATAAGTGATATAACAGGCAGCATATAATAAGAGCTATATGCCAGGGGAACACAAAAGTCATTTAGAAGTATTTGTTAGGGATTGCTTTTCTTTTCTCATTCCTACGGGCAAACTTTATGTGACATTAACCTGTAAAATGTATATACCCTGTCTACCAAGTAATATTAAACGAGTTTAAAACATAACTGAGCATTTATATTAAAGATAAAACACTTGTTCAGGGGTTTCAAAGAGTTATGCTGTCTTCCTAGGCATTTGTGAAAGAACCTATTTTCTTTACAGAATCATATTGGGGAAGTCAACTACCTGAAGGACCTTATCCTTACTACATATTTTGGGGTTGGGGGGGATGTTGCGGCCATGGTGGTCCCAAATAGTGAAGCTCAATAACTAAGTACAGAAATACAATAACACACTTTATAGTCAAGAGGCTATTGCATATTTGCTTATAACAACAACAACAAAAAGCTCTTGCCAACAGGCTCATTTTGAAAGACAGCAGAAGCACTGGAACTTACTAAATGAACAGTTTATCTGTAAGATTCCTATGTCCGGGCCGGCCCCGTGGCTTAGTGGTTAAGTGCGCGTGCTCCGCTGCTGGCGGCCCGGGTTCGGATCCCAGGCACGCACCGACGCACCGCTTGTCCAGCCATGCTGAGGCTGCGTCCCACATACAGGATGTGCAACTATGACATACAACTATCTACTGGGGCTTTCGGGGAAAAAAAAAAAAAAAAGAAAAAAAAAAGATTCCTATGTCCTTTTTCATAGCTTCTGATTAAATTGAGGGGGGAAAAAAAGCTGTTTCTGAAAAGTTACTACCATTTGTCAAAAAATACACTGTATTTTCATGGAGGAAGGGTTTCAAGATTGGCTGTGTGTAATTTATTAGAGTTGTTGTAAAATACCAGGATGTTTATACCTGACATCTCAAAGTAAAAAATTCTAAGTTTTTTTCAAAAGGTGGCCAGAAATACCTTAAGTCAACTGTTTCAGCACTTTAAGAAGTTGTCTCACAGAGACCAAGGCCGAAGACCAGTGATATTTTTTGGTGGCTTGGCCCCAAAAAACTGGGGACTCAAAGCTGTGGGTTAGTCTAAAAACCAAATTAGAACAAAATGATTGGGGGGAAAAACTTGGGGCAGGGGGTAATTGGCAGCTCTCTGCTTATTAAAATCTTATTTCCCCTTCAAAGTATAAGTTAAATTTCCCTCCTCCTCCATGAAACTGTCTCATCTTTGAACCCTATTAGCAAAAAGCTACTTCTATCTCAGAACTCTGAAAGTACATAACATCATTACCATTTAGCTAGCCAGCACTTCTGATTTACTGTCTTGCATTATCTTCTCTCTCTCTCTCACACACACACAAATACATATCTTTTCACATACAGATCTCTTTAAGAGATGACATCTTCCACAGCATCTAATACAATGCTTTGCAAATACCAGATTGAGAAAAATGATGGCCCTCATGCATCTTGCACTTCTGCCCTCCTTGGAAAGATTATTTTAAATCCCTCTAGGTTTCTGCAACTGCACATGTCACTGGTCACAAATGTGCATTCCAGTCTCATTAGGCACACACGTTTCTAACCAATTTTTTATACACTGCTTGATAAGAAATTAATTTGTTTGAAAACCTGAAGGTAGCAATATGTGCTAAGTAGCAAAAAAAGTCAATTCTCTATTGCATAATCCTATATGAGTAGGACAATAATAAGGATAGCCATTTACTGGGCACCTACTCCACACCAGGTGCTTTACATACATTGTCTCTTTATTTTGACAAGATTAAAATGTACTTGTTAGAATTCCCTTTTATAGATAAGGAAAATCAAATGCAGAGAAGTTAGATATAGCCAGCGAATGCCAGAGCTATTCTGGCTCCACAGCCTATGTGGAAACACTTTCAACTATGTCATTGTGCCTCACGTGAGCCTCTATGAACAAAAGGGGAATTTGAACTAAATATTTATTTCTTGATTAATTTCCTACATAATCTACCCTTATGTTTATACATGCTCCTAAAGCTAAAGGAAATCAAAGATTTGCAAAATGCTTCAGATTTGTGTATATATATAGATATCTCAAGTAGATTTTTCAACATTTATAAGACTTACTATTTGTTGGGCATTGTATAAATTGTTTACTGTATATTATCTTATTTAATCCTAATAAAAATCCATGAGATGGGTACTCACGTACTATAGATAAGAAAACAAGCACAGAGAAAGTTACTTATCCAAAGATACGAGTGACACATAAGTAGCAGAAGTAGGATTCAAATTCACACCTGAATTGAAAGCCCACTGTCTTCACCACCACATATAACTGTCCCTCAGCCATGCACTCCTAATAGTCCTCCATTTTACTTTAGGCCTGGCAGCAGAAACACATGGGAATCACACACTCAAATTTCTCATCTGTCAAATATTATCACCCACATGAGCTACCAATTTCTGAAGCTGGGTGATGGCTACAGGGGGGCTCACTATATTATTCTGCCTATTTTATATATCTTTGAAATGCTCTATAATAAAAAGTTAAAAATAAATTACAGCCCAGGGCAGCAGTTGCACCAACTTCCCTCTTTTTCTAAAGAAGTCTCATCAATATAAGTTCTCATCTAAAAGCCATGTTTTTTTGAAGCACTAACCTATACTACATTAGACAGCTCTCCACTTCTAACAACAACAAAATCAACAGGGCTTTATTTAGTAGGGATTATCACACAGCAAGAGGTCACTAAACAAAGCTTATATGATTATTCTAGAGAAGATGACTTCCATGCTAAAAAGAATTTGTTTATGCCTAAAGGACTCCAAAGTGCCCAACCACCATAGGTGGATTCCCATATGGGTTATGTTCTTCAGTATCACCCCCAATCAGGGGATTCAGTTAAGGTTTCAAGTGAAGAAAAAATGAGGCAGAAATGTGATTTACACTAATATCACCTTTCAGTTAAAGATAGTTTTGTAATTTTCCAAGTGTTTTAAGTAACTAGAACCCTCCCTTCTTACTTCTAATACAGACTATACTTAGGAATTTAGTCAACATTAGAAAAAATTTCATTAAAAATATTAAATACGCCTATTTCTCAATAATCTCCTTCTCAAAAACTTTCACTGGTTCCCCATTACCAGCAGAAAAAAGTTCAAACACCTTAAGCTTAAGGTCTAAGCCCCACTCTACCTATGCACATTAACCTGTTAAGACATCAGAAATCTTAGCTTAAGTGGGAGAACTCTATTTGCTGCCTCCCTCAAGTCAGTCTCTGTCTTGACTTCATTACCTGATGTTCTTTTTCCCTTCTAAAATGCCTTCTCCTTTCCTCTCTGCCTATATAGCAATATTATATCACTTAGGGAGTGGTTCCTCATCTTTTTTTCCTTCAACCTAATAACCTTATGAAAATCAGATGAAAGCTACAGACTCGCTTCCATATAAACACACGTATGAAACTCTGCATATAATTTCAGGGATTCACAGATCTCCTTTGAAGCCACGAACCTCAGTTAAAAACTTCTCTAAAAACTTCTCAGACATGCTGTCTGCAAGCAGCCTGACATATATGCCTACTTCTCTAAACTTGCAAATTCTGAGAGAGGGATTACTCTCCGTTTAGAGAAGGTAGAAAAATAAAGAATGGCTCTGTGGAAAAAGTAGAGGTTAAGGTGAGCCCTGAAGAACAGAGAGGATTTATACACGCAGAGCTTTAGAAGGGCATTCCAACAGGAGGATAATGTGAGAGAGCGGAGAAGTGCATTGAGTATATACAGAAACTACTTGATGTATGAGTTCTCTCATTACCTGTAAGCATACACAGCACTTACCACTGTATTATAGTTATCTGTTGATGGATCTATTTCTCCCACTAGCAGGTATGCAGTAAGTACCTAGCATAGGACCACATTCATAAACTGTACAAAATGCTTGTTGGATGAATGAATGTTGAAAGGTGAAATGATAGGTTGGATCATAGAAAGCTTGTGATGTCACAAGATTTTATAAGACTGGTTTCAAAATTTTCAGAATTGTTTAAGATATTAAGAATTCATAAATATTAATCAACATGTTAAAAATATATTATCCGAATCTTTTCATTAGAGCAGTTCCTGTTAGGACTGCCATCAATACTGTTATCTTAGTCTTAGTTTCTATGATTATCTACACTTAACAAAATTGCTCTGCCTTAAAGTATTCTATAGTCAACACTTTTCCAAAATTCATATTAATCTCATTCTAACTAATTTGAATTAATATACTTAGAAAAATAATTTTTAAATGTTTGAAAAAAATATATAATGTGCTTAGAAGAATAAATGAATACATGAGAACAATTTATAAAATATGTGGTCAGGGTGCACTTTTCTATTTTGACAGAAAGCAATTTATTGTAAACGAGATGCTATACCTTGATTATAATTGTCAGTATTTAAAAATACTAATGAGCCTATGGAATTTATACATGTGAAAAAAAATAAAGCATCAATTTATTTTGATGAGAACTACCAGAGGCAAAGTCCTTCATCTATTGTTTAAAAAACGGAAACAAAACTCTGCCAGCAACAGAACCTAAAAGAAAAACAAACGGCCTGGACAGCCAACTTGCTCACCTTCTTATCCACACATCCCAACAGATCACTTACCGTTGGGATTGCAGTGGTGCAGCTGACCCTTCTGAGCCGTCTCTGCATCAAGTCATGCTCCATACCGTTCACTTCAGCCTTCAATCGCTCTAGCTCCTCTTTCTCAAGTTTCAATTGCTTTGCTAACCTCTCCATCCTTGCTCGCTGATGTAACAGCAAGGCTATAGCATTACAGATAAAGTCATTGCAGAGAATAACATTGAACAAGTGACCGGGAAATTTTTATATGCATTGCTAATTATAAAATACCCACAAGGAACCCTGTCATCCTACTTGAGTTGGCATTTATTCTCATGTCTTCCTAATGCTATTCTGCCTCCATATCTGCTTTAACTTAGCTCTTGTAACTGCTGCCAAAATGACATCATCTATACATCCCTCTTGTTCTGTAGTCCTTAGTTTCCCTAAGATTCTCTTTAACTATACCTGTGTGTGTTTTAAACAGGCTCAATACCAGGCATATTGAATTACAATCATAATCACTTCCCTTCTTATATACTGAAAGAATAGTAAATTCTCAGATATCTTGAAATAGACTTCTAACATACTCTATTCTTTATATTTAGTTAAGTCCACTATTAACTAATTCAACAGTGTTTTTCATTACTAATCCCACTTCTTATAAATGTATATTACTAATAAATATCATTATACCCTTCAGGCCATCTCTTTAGAAAAGATTCAAATTCTTTCACCTTGATGAACATTAGTCCACTCTCTATGAATCTCTTTTTCCCATTGTGTATTTTGTATTTTTGACAATATTGATTTCACTTGTCTATATTCTTCTCCCAATGAATGTTTTTCCTAAAATAAAGTCGTATTTTGTCACTATTATCATGTCTACGTTTTCATATTTTAAAACAAAGTCTATAGAGGACTCTGAAGCACTAACCCTATTCTTAATAGTAATGCTATTGCCCAACATTTAATAAATACTAAATGTTTAATTTAAACTATTTTATTTTGAATAGGAGATTGCTGCCTCACCACAAAGATTAAATTTCATAAAAGGGCAAAAATTACCTTGTGTATAGGCATAGTCATCTGATCCAGAACTAGAACTCCTCTGATATTTATGGCTTCCCTTTTCTCCCCCAGAGCCTGGTATCACTGAAATGGGCTGAATAGGTTCTGGGGCCGCAGAACGCTCTTCTTGGTCCACTAAATTTAAAAGATTTTCAGTCGTTGCTCGACCTACGGTAATTTTAAAAACTGTAGTTGGGTTTGGCATCACCCGAGGAGATGGTGATGGAGCGCATGAAGGTCCAGTTGGCTGTGTATATGTAATATACACAGGATTAACACTAAATGGAGGTTTTGGTTGACTGGATATCCCTCTTGAAGGAGAACTTGAAGGTGGCGTGGTGGCTGTGTACAGAGAGTGCTGATTCCGTGGAGACGGTTGATTACTGATAGGTGAAGGACTCCTATTAATTGCTGTCCCAGGTCTTTGAGAAGGTTCAACAGTAATTTCTATCTTCTTCATGGATCCTTTGGGTAAGCTAGATGTTGTGTATGGCAGATAGGCTACTGAATGGCTTCCCTGTTTCTGATAGTTAGGAGGTCCTTGTTGATACGGATGGGGTGGAGTAGTTGAAGGACTAGGCGGCATAAAGACATGGGAACTTGGGTGGCCCAACTGGGAAGGTTGCACTTGATGCTGTGGAGAGCTGAAGGGTGAAGGACATTGAGAAGGAGGTGGTGAATGGTAAGCAGCTTGAGGAATCTGCTGTTGTTTGGGAGAATACTGAGGAGGCTGATAGTTCTGTTGATGCGGATAAACAGGTAAAGGACGTTGGCTATAATGAGGCACTGGGCCCTGTGGTGAGGACTGCCATGGTGTACTCTGAGGAGTTTGTCTTCCTGGTGAACTCTGAGATGTCTGTCTAATGTAAATAGAACCAGGAGACCCATAGAGACTGCTTGGAATTTGTGGAAGAATTTGTAAAGCTCTTGGTACAGTCTGTCCAGAAGGTAGGTTTTGGGATACTGTAACAGTAATTGGATTTGTACTATACGGAGGTATGTGCATGTATGAAGGAGGTGGAGGCGGTGGTGGTGAAGGCCCTTGCATAGCAGATGGAGTCATTCCTGTTTGCATGGAAGATGGCTGTTGAGGTGGCTGTGAAGGAGGAGTAGCTGCACTTCTGTTCTGTTCATTCATAAAAAATGGATTGTAATTGGGAGTAGCAGCCACAACAGCTGGAGCTGAGTGTGGTTCCTGAACTAAGCATATCAGCTGTTTACCCGCTGCATGCTGTGGATCAATGTGTCCATCACTTGAGCTATGTACCAGTGTTCGACCACCATTAAGTTGAGCTCCATCTCCTGGGTGGTAGCTACTAGGAGAATGGATACCCAGGTTAATATGCAAAAGGCGATTTCTATTCATCCTGTTGTCATCTGGACTATGGTATTCCATATATAAGTATTTGCTACTCTCCTGTGAAAGGGCTCGGCAACAGGCTTCAAGATTGTTGTTATTCTAGGGAGAAAAATGGCAAAAGTAACATTGTCAAAATTAACAAATCCTAATAGTGGAAGTCAAGCTTTGACAGAGAGTTATGCAAATACGACTGTCATAGAATAAGTAGAGAACAGCATTTTAAGCACAAAAAGCTTCATGGTCATCTATCCTGAAAAGGAGATTCCAAACAATTCATATTATTTCACAGACATTTAGCTCACATGACTAGTACTAGCGCTACTGCTACTGCTACAGAAATGTAAAGTACCTACTAATGAACATTGTGACTCAACCCCAACTTTTCTGATTCCAAATCCAGGACTCATTTTATACTGTTGCATCTCAACAAATTAAAATGTTGGGCTAATCTTGGATTCACCACAATTGCTGTAATATACAAGTATAAGTAATATCCATCATTAATATTTAAACTGATAAACATGAAAATAACCATGCTTTAGTTTTCAAAAGGCCACAAAAGGTAAAACCACAATAGGAGAAAAAAATTATAATAAAATTCCTAAAGAGTCAAAACAATAAAAATTCTAAAGCAGCCTTCACTTTTCTTTTAAGCAAAGTTATAACTGTCTGTATCATTATGAAAAATTAAGCTAAACAAAGAAATCAGTAAAAGAACAAGTCCACTTTTTGAACTATGGTTCCATAACTTTACCAAAGCTATGGTAATTTAACACAAAACCAGGTCTTGACTGCCTTAATGAAATTCATTCACACTCCCAGAGTCTCAAAAGTTTTTACCCACTGAAAGGTAGCCTGGTAAACTTTCAAAATCATTTAAGGATTTGAATTTTTTGAGTTATATACACACACAAAGATGGTAATAGCAAACTGACATTTTAGATGTTCCAATCAACAGTAGTCAAACTAATAAAAGGTTCCCTCTTTTTTAAATTTTAGGATATTATAGGGTAGCTTTCCATTAAAATACAGAATTCGGAGCTATTTTATTAGCCTAAAACACTATTATTCATTGCCTTGGAAATAACCTATGAAAGTTTCTCAATCATTGTTACCTTCTCTGTAGTTCATAAATATACATAGATACGCACATACATACATACTACTATATATTTATTTTAGGGAAAAATACATTTTATATAACAACGAAACACTTCACTTCTCCTGAGAATCAAATAAGGTTAAACCTAAAACAGGAGATACAATGCCACAACCTGAGAGTGAGGAGAATGCTTAGGGTTCATTTACTCCAACTCAAGTCATTTACAGATGAGGAAAGAGATGCCTGGGAAGTTACATGGCTTGACAACAAGCACTTAACTAGTTAACTGGAAAGCCAGTTCTACATTCTTGGTCTTCTGACTCCCACTGCTCTTTCCATTATGACAGTAATTTCAAAGGAGAGGATGTTAGGCCAAAAGCACATTACTATACTGAAGCTTTAGGAAGTAGAAGAGATTCAGTCAAGCAAACCTTTGCAAAATGAATTCTCAGAAATTTAAACAATTGGCTTTATCAAAACTCAATAGATAACTTTTATCCTTTTCCTTACATAAAAGTCTTTGATACTAAAATTCAAATACTTCTAAAAATACTTTCCGAGCCACAGAAAAAAATGTAATTGTTGAAACTTAAGAAAAAAAATAATGAGAACTCAGTTTGGGCTTTTTCTTATCCTTCTTGAAAATCATGCTGATCAAGGGAGAGAAGCTAGATATTAAGCAAATTTGGAGCCAAAGGATTCAAACTGATTGCCAACTAGAAAATGCCACTGACAAATATCTGAAGAAAAAAATATAAAAAGTGAAAATAAAAGTATCTCCTTCCAGTTGTTTATAAACCTATAGATTAAGGGGAGAACAAAAACTAGAGTTTTATTTGAAACCTGAAGCAGTCATGGACACTTCGACATTTTTATTAACGATCCTGAAATTTCATGTTTTCTACACTGAATTAGGCAGCCTAACAAGTATCATCACAAAAAGGATCCAAATTCAAAATGATACAAAGCTGGATTTCTCAGCCTATTCAAGTGCACGTCTACAGTGACAAGCTGAATAAATTTTCTTATGAAAAAAAATTTAAAACCACAAATATAAGATATTTAAGTATAATCTTTACAGAAGTATTTTAAAAAGAATACCACCAGAATAGATTTAAATGTCATATTTGACCTGCTAAATGTCTTTAAAAGAATGGATAAATAATTTATCAAACAATAAATATGAAGAATAAAGAAATCAAAATTGTTTAGTTGGATAAAGAGGTCAGAATTTTTAAGAAGACATATGAATGAACACTCTTGAAAGGACTGAGGCAAATAAGCATCATACTCCTAAAAAGTGATCCTCAATTGAGGGATGATAGCCCAGAGAGGCTTTAAGGCCTGTGTATGAAAGGCAAACTAGTGAGTCTCATATTTTAATGCAAACAGAAACTTTCCAGAGCCAGCAGGTGGTAAGTCTCCATATCAATAAACTCTATTAATCCCAAAGGAACAAAAAAAGTAAAAGACTTAGGATAATGTAAGTTATCAACAGATGTTCACTGAGTTGAATTTAAAGTTCCATTCCTTCAGTTTACTAAGTGAGATGAAGACAATAAGCCATGAAAAAATACAGGTAATAAAGGGCTAAATAAAATTAAGTTTAAAAAAAAAAAAACAAGGTTAGAGCTAGGTGGGGCTCTAGGATAGGTGAGGAAAGTGCCTGCTAGGAAGTGGTTTTAACTAGAAGCCTCACTCATGCTTGGTTTCACATCAATGGGAAGTACCTTTGCTCTACCAGAGACCAAAATGGGGCTAAAATAAAGAACGTACATTCAGACTGGGAATGTGTGTTAGAAAAACCAAAAGCAAGTTACAGCACAAAAACCATAAGCCCAAAGGTCTAGACCTAGTAGAAGGGCTTGCAAATAAAGGAAGCACCTCTGTTACTACCACTGTTCGGTGAGTATCTATTTCTGATTAATCTCAACTGTATATAGACTTAGGTTATATCTTGAGCCACTCACACTGCAATAAGGTACAGTTTGCATATTATGCAGTAAGGGAGAATTTGAACTGATTGTGTGTGTGAGGAAGGCCAGTGGGCAGGATAGAAGTGCTGCTCCCAAAATCAACCAAATAGGGAAATGCTATAACCCCAAACATACTGAGATCCTGTGAAGGATGATACAAAACTCAACAGGGGGAGTGTTAGGCCTGTTTCTCTGCTGCCCCTTGAGTGGGAAGACATATTCTATCAGAGATGAAAGACTTATTTCAATAAAAAACAAGACTAAAGAATGTGATGAAACTAAAGAAAGTGGCCTTACACTTAAAATTAGATATTAGTAAGCATTTACCAACTAGAAAAACAGTAAGAAAAGGAGTGGACTCTCTACAAACTTTTAAAAATAAGCTCAGGGCCGGCCCCATGGCTTAGCGGTTAAGTGCACGTGCTCCGCTGCTGGCAGCCTGGGTTCGGATCCCGGGCACGCACCGACACACCGCTTCTCCGGCCATGCGGAGGCCGCGTCCCACATACAGCAACTAGAAGGCTGTGCAACTATGACATACAACTATCTACTGGGGCTTTGGGGGGAAAAATAAATAAATAAAGTTTAAAAAAAAAAAAAAAAGCTCAAACGAATATAGTCTAAGAAGTTATAATGATAAATTTGAGATTCAAAGTTCAATTCTAAGGACTTGGGAACTGATGACACAGCCCCAAAAATTTAAGGAGTGAAATGTGAGGAGAGGAGAATCTTTTTTTTTTTTTTTTTTTGCTACATGCCTCTACTCTTTTCTCGCAATCAGTGGTTCTCAATGGGGGAGATTTTGTCTCCCATGGGACACTTGACAACGTCTGGAGACATTTCTGGTTGTCATAACGAGAGGACACTATTGGCATCTAGTGGGTGGAGGGCAGGGATGCTGCTAAACATCCTATAATGCACAGGTGAGACTCGAACAACCAAGATTATCCAGCCCAAGATGTTGACAGTGCCAAGGTTGAGAAATCCTGCTCAAATGCCGCCCCCACCCCACAACATACACAAGGAAACTTAACTGAGCTCTAATCACAACACAAAGCCAGCTCTAATAAAGAAAACTGTAACTTAACATCACTATCATTGGTGGGCAATCTACCTGTAACATGCATTGAGACACCACACCCTCTGGAATCTCAGGGAAACGTTGTCGGAGGTCATGGAGAACCTGCATATCAAGCTGTGGACTGCTTTGCGCCATGCCAGAGCAAATGGTGGTCAAGTTTCTCTTAGGAAATGGATGCTAACCGGCCTTCCAATAGTAATGATCTTCCAACACTGCAGTCATTTTCTATTAAAAGAAATTAAAGTATGGTTAAATTTAATTACATATTTCACTTTATTCAAATAGAAACCATCAATATGTTAAAATGGAGAGAACTAAAATAAGTATACCTAATTCCAAAGTTGGAAAATTGACAAATTTAGCCAAAGACTTTTCTGATGTAATATAGCCAATCACTGGTATATAAAAAAAAAAAGCCAAAAAAAAATTTCCCAAAACTTCAGTTTCATTTTAATGTTTAAAGAAACAAAAGCAGCAGCTAGATTAAAAATACAGAGTATTATTCTTCCGCAACCATATTTTTCTAGGCTTGAGAAATCCTACTTGTGTATAATCACTCATGTTTTCCCAAAGGCTACCACATCCCTCTAAAGCAGAGTAATCCTTTTGCCATCTAAAATAATAAAATAAGGAAACAAGGACTTGATAATAATACCACAAAGCACACTTGTCCTGTATGCCTTATAATCTCCCTATACTTTGAAGCCAAAAGGTTTGAATTTGAAGTCTGAGTAAAGGAAACTCAATGTCTAAATGAAACAACGGGGCAAAGAAAAATGAAAATGGAGAATCCTCTGTTTTCAAAGATGATACTGGTAGCCCATTATCAGCCAGACCTGCCTAGCTAAGCTTTCACCTAGTTCTAGTACAACTGGCACAGGTGCTAAGATGGCAGGATTTGGGGGTAGTTTAAGCAGAGGTAACTGACTCCCAATCTCACTGGTACTCGTCGAATTGAGCACCCATGTAAGTAAGGCAACTACAGTCATGTGCTGTATAACGACGTTTCAGTCAACAACAGACCTCATATACAGACTGCGTATATAAGGCTGGTCCTGTAAGATTAGTACCATATAGCCTACGTGTGTAGTAGGCCATACCATCTAGGTTTGTGTAAGTACACTCTATGATGTTCGCACAACGACGAAATTGCTTAACGACGCATTTCTCAGAATGTATCCCCATTGTTAAGCCACACATGACTGTAGCGAAGTAATAACGAAATGATAAATCAACTGGCAGCATCAAGGGTCAATTACCCGATCCACTTTTTAATCTATATTTCCCATTTCTAAAAGGGGAAAAAACATACAGCGTATACCATACAATCTCATAATATTTCTGCTGTGTTCACTCACTAGATAGTCAAATATCTTTAAGAATGAGAAGTAAACACCTGCATATACATAGGATGCATGGAAACCATGATAATAAGATAACATGTCTAAACCACACACATAAGGGAGGATCATCCCACACCAAATCTTCTATTTCCTGCAAATAGGCCCCGAAACTTTAAATCATACCATTACTTGGGGCAATGTAGAGAACTAGAGAGAATATTCTAAAAATAAAAAATGTTTAAGGAAAATATTGAATTACTTCTGCTGGTTTATAATTAAGTAGATAATTAAAAAATAAAAACCATGTAATCTCAAACTTGACTTTCATTATAGGCAGGGAATTTCATGTGGCACGCAATCTACTGACTTCTACTGGGCATCTAGCTCTCTCTCTTCTTCCTTCCAAGCCAAGGCTGTCAAGAGTTATGTACACTCTGTGTCTACAAGGTGGCCACAAAGCCCCTATGTATAAGACTCTGTCTAACCACAGGTAAAAAGAGCTATTAGGGACTGCTTTAATGACTTCCAACCATCAGATGTCTAAGAAACATAAGGAAAAATTAAAATGTGGGAAAATACAGATAACTTTCAATTTGCACATATAAGGACTTTCCGCTCACCTTGTTATTCTCCCTGCAATTCATTCCTCAGTCTGCTCTAATCTGGCTCATATCACTGTTCCACTGAAATACTCTCTCCATCATCTATCTGCTGCTAAAACCAGAGAATATATCTTCTGGTCCCTATGCCCTTTGACCTCTGCAGCATCTGACACTACTGATCATTTCTTCATTTTTTCAGCCTCTGTGACATCACACTAGCCTCGTTTCTTCCCACCTCTCGTCACGTTACTGTTTCCCTGGTTTTTGTCCTAAGCTTCCTCCTCTTCTCATTCTACATCCTTTTGCCCAGTGATCACATCCACTACGCAAGTTTCAATAACATTTACAGGCTGATGATTCCCAAATTGGTATATTAAGCATCATGCTCTCTCCAAGACTCCAGACATATAGCCAACTGCCTACTACACAGCACCATCTGGATATGCCCAAAGATATTAGTCAATATGTCCAAAAAGGAACTCCTCACCACAACCCTTCCCCATATGCTCTCTGTTCTCTCCATGAATGTTACCACTATTCACTCAGTTAACAAAACTAGAATCCAGGGTGTGATCCTTGACTTCCCATTCTTGCACAACCAACTAAACAGAGTGTGAAAACAAGTAGGTCATGGTTCGCACCCTGGTGCTGCCATTTAGTAGTCTCTAGGAAAGATACTCAATCCTTATGCCTTTGAAGCTTCATCTATAAAACGGAAATAATAGTAGGGTTGTAGTAAAATTTAAATGGCAAACACTAATAAGTCAGAAAGCATTAGTTATTATTTACAGCATGTCTGAACATTCTCATCAACATATAGTAGCAACCTCCTGCTGCTCTTCCTGCTTATGGTCTTGCCTTCTTCCACATCACAGCTAAAGTATTTGTTTTCTAAGATGCAAATCTGATCACGTCCCCTTCAATCTCTGCATCCCAGCCAAATAGAACCATGTGTGATCCTGTGCATGGATGTCCTGTGCTGCCTCCTCTCAGGGCCCATGATCATCCATCTGCCTGAGGTACTTTTCTATCTTCCTCCTTCCCTCCTGTTTCTCCAAGCCACATTGATCCTGTACATGTCGGTATTGGTGGCACCTCCTCTGAGGAGACTTCCACTGACATCCCCTCTTAGTCCTGCTACCTGCCATGCCTCTCCCTCTACCTATGCTGGGCTAGAGGATCTTCCACTACGCTGCCAAAGCAGGCTGTGCTTATGCTCACAGGAGCACCAAACACACTATACTGAAGCCACTTATGTATCCAAAGGTCTCTCATATAAAACTGTAGCTCCATGTGGAATGTGCTGTTACGCCAGAGAGTGAGGAAGTACTCAAAAACTGATAGGAGAGTCAGAGGCTCCCACTGGCTAAATCTGTGACAATTTGAGCACCAAAATAATTAAAGACAGTAATGAATTATAGGCCTGTAGAAAAGAAAAGCCATGAGTCCATATCAATAATAAGTAGATAGTTAAATACACACATACATAAACGGAGAAGGGAGGGCTTTTGCTTACACTGGAATCCAACTGGTAACTGTGCAGAAAGTGCTGGAGCTGGAAAAATCATTTTGCAGCCATCACAGTACAGACTACTTCAAGCAAGAATCATCAATGGATGCTAAATCTAGGGCAAAATCTGGATGAAGAGTAGAATATATTAATGGTCTTAAAGTGTCTCCCCAAAGAATTGCTTATTAGTTGCAAGGGGGAAAAATTTAACTATACAGTGGATAAATCGAACAATATCTTGACTGGGTAATCCAAACATCACCAATGAGGGACAAATGGACAGCATACACCTCCCGATGTGATACCCTGAGAAGAATATATCACTATATAGTATTCTGGCCAGAAATGCATAACCCGAAACTACTCATGAGGAAACAGATAAACCCAAAATTAGAAATGTCCTATTAAAAAGAAAGCAGGGAATAAGGTGGTGAGAATGTCATCTTAAAATTGCCAATGTCATAAAAGGCAAAGGCTAGAAAAATATCACAGATTAAAGGAGACAGAGCCATATAACAACTAGATCCTATACTAAATGGAGAAAATACTATAAAAAAATTAATGGGTCAACTGACAAAATTGAAATGTGGACGGTAGATTAGGAAAAGTATTCTATCAATGTTAAATTTATTGAATTTACTAAGCTTACTGACTTGATAACTGTGCTGTGGTTATATATGAGAATATCTCTACTTTCAGGAATTAGACAATGAAGAAGCATTTAGAGGTAAAGGGCGTGACATATGCAACTTACTCGCAAATTGTTCAGGGAAAAATATATATGTACATGTGTGCATGTACACAAACACGCATGCACACACATGCACATAGAGAGAGGGAACAAATTATAAAGCAAATAGGGAAAAATGTTAACAACAGGTGAATCCGAGTAAAGGATATATACAGTGTTCTTTCTACTATTTTTATTCTTGTAACTTCTGTAAGTTTGGAATTATTTCCAAATAAAAAGTCAAAAAAAAACAAAAACCAAACAGAAAGCCTGTAATTCTATTCAGGGGCTATGCCTTGTTCACCACTGCATTTCCAGAGCCTGACCTAGTACCTGCTCAAATATTTGTTAAATGATGAAGAATCAATTTTACAATACTAAACCAATCTAGCTAGTAAGATTTAAAAATATATAGACGAACCTTGCCCCCTACCTCCTGCACACACCCTCAATAAAAATTTGGGAGGATCAGGGATCACCTACGTAGAGTGATTTGTGAATGCTTAGGACAGAAGAAAAACAGGTTTAGGCTATGGATAATGAGTATATTTTTCCAGTTTGCCCCTTTTAAAACATCCCAAATCTGAAATGCTAAGAGATTCTACCAGATTAACAATCTAGGCTTTAATTTAAAATGTAAATTATTTCAAAGTCCTTAATGTTAGTTTGACTTTTTTATCAAAGTTTGAATTATTCACCTTTTTGATCAAAGCAAACATTACCTGCCATTTTCACAGTAAGGTGATCTATAATTCGCACTAGCCACTGGAGTCCTAACTAAATGAGTAACCTTGCCAAGTCACTGAAGCTCTAAGGCAGCACTGTCCAGTAAAAACAACGCAAATTATTTAAATGTTCTAGTAGCCACATTAAGAAAGTAAAAAGAAATGGGTGAAACTAATTTTAATCTCTTATTTAACCCAATATATAAACAATACTGTTTACTGTTTTCACACGTAATCAATACAAAAATCATTGATAAGATATTTTACATATTTTTTTCAAATTAAGTCCTTGAAATCCAGTGCGTATTTTATAATTAGAGCACATCTCAATTCAGACTAGCCACATTTCAAGTACTCAGCAGCCAACTGTAGTTAGCTGTGGCTACCTTATTGGACAGCATAGCTCTAAGGCTTTAGGATTTTCATTTAAATGACAGGCTAAGACATACAACTCTTAGATTCTAATTCAATATCTCTTTTAAGGGTATACAACTGACTAAGACAGGGCCTAGCACAGACCAGGTATTTAACGAATATTTGTTAGGTGAAATGAAAAAAAAAATGGAATTCGTTGAATATTTAATGATAGGAATGGCCTTAGGTAATCAAATCTGCTTGTGTTTACAGAAATGATAACAGCTTTCCTACCAGGAATGATTCCTCAATATTTGAGGGGCTAACCACATTCAGAACACTTGATGACTATTTAATCATTGTCAATAAAGAGCTTCTGAAGCACCCAAAGGCTTAACTTGAGCTTTCCTAGTGGCTTCAAAGAACAGTTTTATTCATTTCTCAACCTTAATTTCAAGTCTTTAAAATATAAGGGCAATATAGTTGCCTTTTTATGAGGAAAAAGAAAAGGCGACAAGGGTCAACAAGAACAAAGAGGCTTCGGCTGTCAAGAGCTTGGGCTTCATATATCTCAGAGACCCTGGGAGCCGCTAGCTCTCAGACAGCTTTGTCAGCCATCAGAACCTCAAGTGCTACCCAGGCCAAAGTTACCATTAATTTTATCACTATTAGTGTCAGCTACCATTTACTAAACAACTATGCCCTGAAAGGTAGCTATTATTATCTCCATTTTACAAATAAGAAAAAAACCTCAGAGAATGGGCATATGGCAGAAACATGACTCAAATACAAGCCTGCCTTCTCCAAAATCTGTGTTATTTCCACTATGTCATTGGTAGGTATCAAGGACATTCCCAGTAGAGTGACGATGAGTGCCCTTCTCTGACTGGCTGGGAAAAAAAGACAGCAAACCCTCATCAGTTTATCATCCAAATAGGAGGTTACAGGTGTATGGGAGGTGGAGGGCTGAGGGGGAAGGAAAGAATCCTTGTAGAAATAAGCTGTTTTAGGACATACAAGAAGCAGAGCTAAAGGTAAGAAGTTGCCATTTTTTAAAAATGGTTACAAATACTTGCCTTTGAAAAAACATATTAAGAAGCATCTTTAAAATCGAAGCCAACAACTTACACACTCACAAGGATGGCTATCATCTGAAAAAATGATTAATAGTAGACCTACTTTTCACAAGTAGGAATCTAAACTGATAAAAATGTAATCTCCCTAAGGGATTATGTCTGTAATCTTAATAGTGGTTAGCACTCTGCCCTGTACAAACATTCACTCACATAAGCACTAACTGACATGGATAATCATTAAGTATTTCAAAATATATAACACTCTCAAATAAACTTAATAATTTCTTGATGATTATTAAAATGTTAAAATACTTCTTTTAAAAAAGCAATTTCCTTTCTGCTCACTGGGAGATTAAGCCAACAGATAGTTAACAAATAGAATATATTCCAGCCAATGAGATGGGCCTGTTTCCTTAAAAAACACTTGAAGTTTTACAGTAAAGTACTACACTATATTTTTGCATTTAACCCCATAGAATACAACTAAAATAGAACATTGTCATATAGGATACTATAGATTTGGATATGGTGCAGATCAAAATACAATCTATTCTAGTCCATATACATCAATGTATGCAACAACTAGGCAAGATACATATGGACTTTGTTTCTTAACAACTTTATAATAAAATGATGGGTGATGAGTTGACACCTTAAAACCAGGCAGAGGACTCCAGCAGTATCTGAACTGTACTGGCTAGGCTAGGATGTGACCAAACTCCTGGAACACCCTTGAAACACCTCCAGTAAAGTATAGATGGCCACAGCTGTGGAATGTGGAGCTATGTAGGCAGTAACCCTAGATCAAGAAAGCAGAAACATGGAAGGCATAAATTCCATGATCGTCACACAGTTCTGAAGCCACCTAAACCAGGAGACTGTAGGGCGGAGCCTTTACTGCCCGTCAGCTTTGTAGGGACTCTTTTAATTTCTGAAGGCCGGAAGGAGAAGGGGGTCCAGGATGGTATGCTTAGTGGTAGAATCACTCCGAGGCTTCCTCCAGTGATGCAGCTACCCACCTAATTCAGGACTGCCAGCACCACAAGGCACAGGGGGTTCTGTTCCTCAAAAAGCAAGTGCTGGGATTTCTCCCAACAGAATTCTTCCTCCCAGTCGGAGAGGAAGCCCCCCCTCCAGAGCTCTGCTCCAATGCCGCAATTCTCCACACTCTAGAAAATGACCTCAACACCAAGTGCTTTGTTTCCACAGCCTTTTCTGAGCTCAGCAAATGTGCAGGGCAGTGCTGTTGTGACCCTGACTGTTTACCTCTGCCAGAATTTTACCTCACTTCCTAAAATAATTATACCACAGGTTACAAACCAATGGTCTGTGGGCCGCATCCAGCTCACTGATCTGCTTGGTTTGGCTTTGGCAGTGTTAAAAATAAAAAAGTTGAGCCACACTTTAAAATAGGGAAATTTTACATAAAAATGTGGATATCTAGCCTTTCTCTGAAAAATCAGAAGATGTAGCAACAGTAGGCGACAACTGGCTGAAGCTGAGACGTTGCTCCCCTGTTTAGAAAGGACATGCTCTCCAGCTTGCCTAGTTCCTCCACTCCCTAGGATGTCCTAGACACTGAGGCCTGGCCTTGCTTCATTCATTGATATACTTGCTGGGTCTGTCACACCTGAAATGTGTTCGACAGAGAGGTTTAAAGATAATACTTTATCAGTCTAGTCTAACTGTGTCTCAACAGTATGTTATTGATGAGGTAATTTGGGGTGCAATAATTCTTCATCATGCAAACTTGTTTCATGTGTTGCAAGGTTCTTAGCATCCTGGCCTCTCCTATAAAATCCCCAGTAGCACCCCCAAGTGGCCCCTAGAGAAGCAACAGTATCTCGGGCTGACAACCACTACCAGCATGTTAAGTTTGGTGAGGTGAGCATTTCCCAGGTTTGAAGAAAAGTTAGCTTTGTCTTGAGAGGATTTTCAAGATTAAAAATAAACAAATCATTCATTTTTCTGATTGGTCTGGTCCAAGTAACAACTGTTGAACAAAAACATGTATACTTTATAAATCTTTGGAACTTTCATCCATCTTCTTGCTGCATTAGAGTTTCTAATTTTAGATAGTATTTGTTGAGCCATATCTATGTACCAGACACTGTGCTAAGTGCTTTATCTCATTTAATCTCTGTTATCATCCCATGGGAGACGTAATAATATCATCCACTTTTTACAAATGAGGAAATGTGAGGCTCAGAGAGGACAAATAATTTGTTGTGGTCACACAGTTAACAAGCAGCAAAGCTAGGATACGAACTTGAAGTCTATGCTTTATTCTCCTGTTCTGTTGGCTACATGATAAGACTTTGATGATATCACAAGTCTTAAAGACAGTGTCAAGTTTAAACCAAAACCTGCTTTTAAAACAGAACAGTTTTTGTACCAAGTTGTGAATTCTTCAAGGTAAACAGCAACAAGAAGTAGCTTACACAGGAGCATAACAAATGATCTTTTACTGACAGAGGTAAGGGTTCCAATTTCAGGATTTTTCATGTATACATGTAAAGGTGCTACCAAAATAACAACAGCGAGATAGGAATATGATAGTTATTATTTCCCCTAAATGAACTTTCCAAATAATTTCTAAAACTATCGTCCTATATGATCATTACAGTGGAAACCATTTTGAAATAGTCACATATTCACTGCATCTATCTCATATTGTTATATTCTCAAAAGAGATATACTATGGATCAAAATAATGTTCATATTAAAAGAATCATCAAAAGCATTTTCAAGTTAAATATAGCCCCCCAGAAACAAACAGAAACATATTCAAATTAAATTTAAGCTTAGCACCCCCCCCCAAGTGAATATCTGTTTGCCAGCTGTCACCTATACAGGACATATCATACATGCCACTCCCTGCCTTCCTCCACCAACCTCTCCAACGAAAATAAAAATAAAGGTACTTGAGATCTCCTCCCAACTCGGAGGTTGGTAACAAAGAGGTAAAATATTAAAAAATAAAGTTTAATAACCTTATATAGTGGTATATGAAAAAAGAAATGGGAAAGCCTTGATTCTTATTAGAAATATTTTGTTCAATTAAGAATACTGAATTGGTGGTTGGGAAAAAATGGTATCTAGGTTAGAGAAATCCAAGGTTTCCTTCATAAAGTGACTAAAAATATCTCTAGAACATTCTGGAAAAGTAAAACTATAGAGAAAGTAAAAAGACCAGTGGTTGTGGGGAGGAAGAGAGGGTTCATGGGTGAAGCATAGGAGATTCTTAGGGCGGTGAAATTATTCTGTACAATACTATAATGGTAGATATATGACATCAGACACTTGTCAAAACCCACAGAACTTTGTAACACCAAGAGTGAACCTTAAAGTATGCAAATTTTGAAAAATATTTTAGGAGGTCAGATGATCCCAGAAAGGAATGGAGACTGTATGACAGAATCTAACTGTATTATAAATGTATGAAACAATATCACTGTAGGCGATGAGGGAGGAAAATGCTGATCTAAATAACTTTGGAAACGAGTGGAGTCTATACGACTAAAAGCAAACGGAACTGTACATAAGCATTGTATTCTAGTAACAAACTACAGAAATGATCCCTGAAAGAATAGTCTATAAGCATTGTACTCTAGTTGATAAAATTGTATCCCATGGGGGTACAGGTTAACAATTCTGATATATATCTATACATGTATACTAGGATTGAACAACTAAGTAAATGAATGGTGAATGGTAGGAGCCAGGTTTCTCACTGTTGTAGTGGGAGGTTACAGACAAGCAAGGGGAGAAGGCTAGAATGATAATGGATTAGAGTTGGAGACATCAGTATGAACTCATGTTTAGTTTAACATCGATACAAACAGATATATAGAAATGGATACAGAGAAATATTTATAGATATGCATAAATGTACAGATAGTATATACACAGGATTTCAGCTAAGAGGGCCTAAAAGCAGCAACACCCCACTAGTCATGAGCACACCTAACACCCAGATCTTGATTTCCAATAGCATTCTCTAATAAAAGGAACCCGGGCTTTGTGGAGAAATTGCTGATTCTAGAACTGGGATAAGGGATATACAGGATGAGCCTGGACTACCTTGTAGTGCCAGAAAGTATGGATGTGCTCAAAAAAGAGCCCCATTACAACTGGGGCATGTCTAAGTGACACAGGAGCCAAAAGAAAGAGCTTCTAATGGCCAAAGCTGGAAACATTTTGAGCCAAAAAATAAAGTAGTATTGGATTACGACTCAAAGGATAAAATAAATATCCATGAGCCCATACTGATATAAATAAATAATTGAATGAATGAATAAATAAATAAATAAATAAATGCAGGAGAAGAGACAATCTCCCATGCAGAAGAATTCCCAATAATCTATGTATTAACACCCTTCAGGAGATGGAGCATAACTTCCCACTCCTTAAGTGTAGACTACACATAATGACTTTTTTCCAAACAGCACAGTACAAAAAGAGGTTTAAAAAAAAAAAAAAAAGTAAATTTACAGTGGAGAAACCTGACAAGCACCTTCAGAGCCAGGTGACCAAAGTTAACATTAACAGTGATAAATCATGTTGATGGTAAGTACTCTTGATATGATGTGATGAGAATGTGAGAACGGCACTTTACCTGTGGTCATCCTCCCAAAAACCCATAACCCCAGTCTAACCACGAGAAGAACATTCGACAAATCCCAACTGAGGGACATTCTACAAAATACCTGATCAGTTCTCCTCAAAACTGACAAGGTCATCAACCCAAGGAAAGTCTGAGAAACTGTCACAGCCAAGAGGAGCCTAAGGAGACATGACGACTAAACATAATATGGTATCCTGGTGGGATCCTGAAACAGAAAAAATAGATTAGGTAAAAACTAAGGAAATCTGAATAAAGCATAGACTTTAGTTAATAACAATGTTTTAATACTGGTTAATTAATTGTAACAAATGTACTATGCTAATGAAAACTGTTAATAATAGAGGAAACTGGGTGTAGGATACATGGGAACTCTGTATTATCTTCTCAATTTTTCTGTAAAAATTAAAACTGTTCTAAAAAAATAAAGTCTATTTAAAAGCTTTTTTTAAATTACCTCAAGATGGTTTATGAGCCCTGGCACAGGAGTCTTACACACATCTCCAGCTCTGAAAGCACCTTCTTTTCAGTAATCTGGAAAACTGACAAAATGAGGAGATAGTCATCCTTTTGTTAACTTCCCAACTCAATATGGAAAAATGACAAAAACTCATAGACTTCTGGTGCCTTAAAGTAATAACAGAAGACAGGATGCTAGACCATACTTTTAGGGCAGGTAGTTCTTTCCCAAGTATCATCATAAGCTGAATTTTCTTCTTTTCCTTTAGGTCACAAATATCTTCTACAGTAATTAAACTCTACATTATCCCACAGAAGAGAGCAGTTCAAAAAGACAAAAAGATAGTCCATCGCTTTTTTTCTTAAGGCTTTTGTAGCACACCTGGTTGTGACTTACCATCCTGAGCCCCCCGTTCTATTTAGAAAAGAAAAGATGAAGCCTGGTCCTATCAAGCATCTATAAAATTTTCAACTGCATAGCCAAAATAGTATATAACTTTTTAAAAAATATTATATAACCCATTTCTGTTCCATGAAAAGCAATTTATATCTAGAATAGTAACCTTAATAGCTTATTTTGACAGACAAGCATTCTCTCTCCACATCATTTAGAAATTATCTTCATTCTGAATAAACCTAGTAATTCAAGGTTAACTTTATCATTTTAGGGCAAATACTGGCTTATATCAAAAGCCATCGTGCGTATAACTTTCTAATTAATCTCCTGACTCAACCTCCTTTTATAACCACAGTAGAGCTAAAATGACATAACCTGTTTATCTACTGTATATTTTCAGTGCTTTACCATACTTTCTATTTTTTAATTTCTGTTACTTTATCTTAAACATTATCCAAAAAATAAACTTCAACTATGAATAAGCAGTACTGTGCACCTACAGGAATGCTGTTTTCTACCGTGCATAATAGCTTTTTCTAATCTCTGATATGACAACGCAAACTCTAGCCCACATTCATGTTAACCTTCTCCTATCAACTTGAATCAACACAACTTTCTTCCCTTCCTAAATGTCTACAGAAGTCACTGTGTGTTATTACTACTTTCAGCACTTGAAATAATGTTTATTAACTTTTTATTCTCCTCTAGGCTTTATCACCATAAATCTTGAGAATGAAAGCCAAACATGCTCTTTGAGCTATAGTGCCTTGTGCACACTAAATACTTAGTATAAATGACAAAATATAGGACTTTAAAATAACTGGAAATCTAACTTGCTCTGGTTGAGGTGTTCCAAGGTCTTTGTTCAGGTCAACTCTTAAATGACATTATTTAAAAAGAAAGACAGGACAACCTACTGGTAACATATGCCAGAGGCAGACCATCTCCACATTTTATTACTTAAGGAGATTACTTAGAACAGAGTTTTTCAAATGGTGGACTGTGACCTATTAGTGAATTGTATAATAAATTTACTGGGTGATAACAAGTATTTAAGAAAAAAAAAAAGAAACAAATATAATAGAAAATATCAGAGTGCTTTACACATAGTATGGTAAATATTGTTTCAAAAAACTTGTTTGAGGTGTTTACCTACTAGATCATGATTAAAATGTATTTCTTACTGTGGGTTGCTTTGAGAAATAGTGACAGAATATGGTGAGGTGTTCTAGGTTACATAAGAAAAATATTCGCTACCTTTCCTTTTTTACTTTTATCTGAATAGATGGCAGCTTTCTAATTAACAAAATGAAGTTATGTGAGAAATGTCTGGATATGAAAGCTGAAACAACTTAATTCTTTATGTTATGAATTTTTGTGTGACTTTATTTTCCTCAAATGCAGCCTTGATGTGTTTTTTGTAGCTCTCACATAGTATTGGAGGCTCCTGCCTTCTAAAAGATTAAAAAAATGAGTAACCAGTCTCATTAACCCAGAAATTCAAAATCACAAACTGTGGGAATTTCCTACTGGAAGAGTTGGAAAGATTAACAAAAATGCCATTCATAACCATTTATTTAACAATGTCTAACCTGATAATACTCCTGAATTCACTGTTCATTCATTTAATAAAATACGAGCATTTAGCTTGGAGATACAGGAGGCCCATGCCCTTGAAGCGAGAGAAACACACTGATAGTTATAATAGAGTGGGATTAAGTCCTAAATTGTAAGAAAAAGAAATAAGTTAGGACAAGGAAAAAGAGCACCAAGGAAAGCTTCATGGAAGAGAGAACATTTAAGCTGGGTTGCAAAGAACAGGATTTTTAAAAATAAAAACAATAGAATTATAAAGCTAGAAGGAACCCTACACATTATCTAATCCAGTCATTCTCAACTGAGGGCAATTTTGCCCCACAAGGCAAATTTGGCAATGTTTGGAAACATTTTTGATTGTCATACTGGGGAGAGGTGCTATTGGCACTTGGTAGACAAAGACCAGGGATACTACTAAACATCCTACAGTACACAGGACAGCCCCTGACAACAACTATCCAGCCCAAAATGTCAACAGTGCCAAAGCTGAGAAACCCTGAACCCAACGTCAGTACAATCCCCTTGTTTTACACAAGATAACTGAAGGCTAGACGGATTTAAAAACTTGCTAAAAAGCTAAGATTATAAAACAGGCCTCAGAACATCTTGTCCACTGTTTAATTCACAACACACACCCACATATGTTATTATACTACGAAACAGATGTTAAAAAGAGTGGGAACATTTTTATAAGGTGGAAAAACAAACTATCTAGAAATCAAAGCTGATATCGTTATATAGTCTTTCTTGATATAAATCTACCAATGGCTCAAAGCAAGAATTATACTACAATATCATTTTAAAAATTATATCATTTGTTCATTAATACTAGATTTATCATCTATACAACTGAGTTATTGAATATAGATCTGAGAGTAAGAAAAATTACAATAAATACTAGAAAGTTGGAAGTTCAGCATACGCACACACACCCAGTTACTCCTTGGCGCAGGTCTTTCAAGCTCCACCAGCTTTAGGCACTGAGTGTCTGGGACCTGGATGGGATTAGCCCCTTTCATTCCAAATCAACTGCTAAATGACCATTCCATTTGCTGGTGAGGTTTCTAGTAGCAAATAAATTGTAGAAAGAACTTGCTTAGGGTCCTGATTTAGGGCCTAAATCTAAACATGAAATCACCTGGACATCTTTTATTTTCTCATCCTTGCTCTTAAATGCACAAAAGGGATGGGGATGAGGGGGTGGGGTAAACAAACATGTTAACAGCAATACAGATTAGTTTTCAAAAAGTATTTTGCTCTAATATGACTACAAAAATACACAGACACAGATATATACTCCTTACCTCTAATTTTTCAATTGGTGAAACTTCAACTAGGATACCTTGTCCAGTTTGACACGCAACAATTCACCATGAAAAACTTGAAGAAAAGCTAAAGACACTGTCCTAAAAAAATGAAAGACCAAAGAGGTAAGATTCAAACTGAAAGGTTTCAAGAAGACAGCGTGACCAAGTGATATAGTATACGAATAAAAGGTCATGAAAAAGAAAGCCATGTGTACACCTATACTAACTGAAATGTTAGTGAATGAAGTTTATGTTCGATAGATACTACAAGAAAGTTCACCTGACTGCCTGAGTCACCTTGCTCCCCTTTCCGGTCAGTGACTTCTTCTTCTTCTTCTTTTTTTTTTATAATTTTATTTATTTATTTTTTTTTTCCCCCAAAGCCCCAGTAGATAGTTGTACGTCATAGTTGCACATCCTTCTAGTTGCTGTATGTGGGACGCGGCCTCAGCATGGCCGGAGAAGTGGTACGTCGGTGCACGCCCGGGATCCGAACCTGGGCCACCAGCAGCGGAGCGCAAGCAGTTAACCGCTAAGCCACCGGGCCGGCCCCCCGTCAGTCACTTCTAGTGCCTAAGGCACAGCTGGCAAAGCAGAGGGGACGGCCAAAGCTTTTCTGAGATTTTGGCTTGAGAGAAAGCTAGCAAGAGGAATTTTAGTTGCATCCCTGGCAAACCATCAGAGGTCCCTGCAGCTCCCTATAATATACTAGTCATTAAATTTTAATAAGTTTGATTACAAAACTGTCCTAAGGCCCTTTAAGGGCCAGAGGTCTTTAAATTTAAACAACTCCATACTGAGTCTGATTTATTCTCTGGTAGAGTAGAGGAACTTTTAAAACTTACACACCCCAAGTGAGCACCACAGCCTCACTGCAAGGCCCAACAGCAAAGAGGGTGCACGGTTTTTTTCTTTGTCACCTCACTACACCTCAATAGAATCGGAACTGCTCACTCAGGACTGGGAGGCCCTCCATAACCCAAGCTATGAAATCATTCATCTACCATTTAAGAATAACTTTAACTTCCTCAAGAAGGAACAAAAGTACTTATCATAAGCCTTAGTGAATTAATAGAGTCTTAGCTAAAGAAGAAAGCAGAGTCTTCAGTTCCTCAAGAACTGACTAGATATTTCAGGTTAACCAAACAGCCCTAATGAATGAGGAAAAAGTTCTTCCATAGAGAAAAATTTCAGCTAATAATGGCAGAACTGACCAAATTAGAACAATCACAATTTTGCAACTTTTAATTGAACAGCTAATCCATGCAATGGTAATCAATGGATGGTAAAAGCATTAGGTGAAAAGTGGACCTTTATGAAGGGAGCAGGCTGTCACCCTCTGATGAATCAAACAAACCGACTATAAAAAAAATTTCTTTTAGGGGCTGGCCCCATGGCGGAGCGGTTAAGTGTGTGGGCTCTGCTGCTGGCGGCCCGCGTTCAGATCCCGGGTGCACACCGACGCACCGCTTGTCAGGCCATGCTGTGGCGGCGTCCCATATAAAGTGGAGGAAGATGGGCACAGATGTTAGCCCAGGGCCAGTCTTCCTCAGCAAAATGAGGAGGATTGGCATGGATGTTAGCTCAGGGCTGATCTTCCTCACAAAAAAAAAAAAACAAATTTTTTTTAGACAACTGGAAAAACTTGAACATGGACTAAGTATCATATATGCTATCAAGGAATCATTATGAAGTGTGTTGTATATAACACTGCATTGCAGTTATGTAAGAAAATGTGTTGTTTTAGAGACATTATTTAGAGATTAAATAATGTCTTGGATATGCTATAAATTCTCAACAAAAAAAGGGGTGGTGGAAGATGAAACAAGCATGGTGAAATGTTGACGACTGCAGTATCAGAGGCTCACTGAACTTTTTATTTGTATACATTTGGAAACGTTCATGAATAAATGTTAAAAATAAAAACAATCAACTAGGGGTCACTCTAGAGTCCTTTAAGGAGAAAAAAGCAATGTATTCAAAATCATACTTAAAAGCTGATGATTTTCATTATTTTGTACAAAGACTGCAGAAAAAGAAGCTAGAAATATAAAACTACTAGGAGGGTTCTTAAAGTAGTCCAGAGATAAAATCCTTAAAAAGGCAAAATCATTATATTTCAATATTAATTTAATATTATTATTATTATATTAATTAATAACTATAAATGTCAACATATTTTGTAATTAATTATATTAATAATAAATATAAATTTAAATATTTATTGAAAATATTACATGCAAGGCCCTGCAATAAGTGATAAAGCAAAAGTGTTAATGGACTAAAGCCTCCAATCAAAAGACACCGAGTGGCCAAATAGATTAAAAAAAAAGACCCATCTATATGCTGCCTGGAAGAGACTCACCTCAAAAGTAAGGACTCACACAGACTGAAAAGAGAAAAGATGGAAAAAGATATTCTATGCAAATGGAAATGAAAGAAAGCTGGTGTAGCTATACTCATATCAGACAAAACAGACTTTAAAACAAAGACTGTAGTAAAGGACAAAGAAGGGCATTACATAATGATAAAAGAGTCAATCCAGCAAGAAGACATAACATTTATAAATATATACTCACCCAACATAGGAGCACCAAAATATATAAAGTAAATATTAATGGAACTAAAGGAAAAAAGTGATAGTAATACAATAATACTAGGGGACTTTAATACCCCACTTACATCAACAGATAGATCATCCAGGCAGAAAATCAATAAGATCATCCAGGCAGAAAAATCAATAAGGAAACACTGGCCTTAAAGGACACATTAGACCAGACAGATTTAATAGATATATACAGAATATTGCACCCAAAAGTAGCAGAATACACGTTCTTCTCAAGTGCACATGGAACATTCTCCAGGACAGATCACATGTCAGGCCACAACACAAGTTGCAATAAATTCAAGAAGACTAAAATCACAACAAGCATCTTCTCTGACCACAATAGTATGAAACTAGAAATCAACTACAGGAAGAAAACTGGAAAAATCACAAAAATGTAGAGATTAAACAACATGCTACTGAACAACCAGTGGATCATTGAAGAAATCAAAGAAGGAATCAAAAAATGCCTAGAGGCAAATGAAAACAGATACAACACACCAAAGTCTATGCGATGCAGCAAAGGTAGTTCTAAGAGCGAAGTTCATAGCAATGCAGGTCTATCTCAAAAAAAACAAGAAAAATCCCAAATAATCTTTACACCTAAAGGAACTAGAAAAAGAAAAGCAAACAAAGCCCAAGGTCAGTAGAAGGAAGAAAATAATGGGTTAGAGCAGAAATAGATAAAATAGAGAATAAAAAAATAGAAAAAAGGTCAATGAAACTAAGAGCTGGTTCTTTAAAAAGATAAACAAAATTGACAAACCTTCAGCTAGACCAAACAGGAACAAAAGAGGGCTCAAATAAACAAAATCAGAAATGAAAGAGAAGTTACAGCTTATACCACAGAAATAGAAAGGATCACGGAGACTACTACGAAAAATTATATGCCGACAACCTAGAAGAAATAGATAAATTCCTAGAATCACACAACCTTCCAATACTGAATCATAAAGAAATAGAAAATCAGAATAGACCAATTACTAGATAAGGAGATTGAACTAGTAATCAAAACCCTTCCAACAAATAAAAGTCCAGGACCAGACAGCTTCACTGGTGAATTCTGCCAGACATTCAAAGATTTAATGCCTACCCTTCTCAAACTCTTCCCAAAAACTGAAAAGGAGGGAACACTTTCAAACTCATTTTATGAGGTCAGCATTACTCTGATAGCAAAACCAGACGAGGACATCACAAGAAAAGAAAATTACAAGCCAATATCTTTAATGAATATAGACGTAAAAATCCTCAACAAAATATTAGCAAACTGAATTCAACAATACCTTTAAAGGATCATACACCATGATCAAATGGGATTTATTCCAGGGACACAAAGATGGTTCAATATCTGCAAATCAGTCAATGTGATACACTTCATTAACAATATGAAGGATAAAAATCATATGATCATCTCAATAGATGCAGAAAAAGCATCTGACAAAATTCAACATCCATTTATAACAAAAACTCTCAACAAAGGAGGTATAGAGGGAACACACCTCAACATAACAAAGGCCATATATGACAAGCCCACAGCTAACATCATACTAAGATCAGGAACAACACCAGGATGTCCACTCTTGCCACTTTAATTTAACATAGTATTGAAAGTCTAGGCCAGACTAACTAGGCAAGAAAAAGAAATAAAAGGCATCCAAATAGGAAAGGAAGAAGTAAAACTGTCACTATTTGCAGATGACATGATACTATATATAGAAAACTCTAGGGCCAGCCCGGTGGCTTAGCGGTTAAGTGCGCACACTCTGCTACTGGTGGCCTGGGTTCGGATCCCAGGCGCGCACTGACGCACTGCTTCTCCGGCCATGCTGAGGCCGAGTCCCACGTACAGCAACTAGAAGGATGTGCAACTATGACATACAACTATCTACTGCGGCTTTGGGGAAGAAAAAAAGGAGGAGGATTGGCAATAGATGTTAGCTCAGAGCCGGTCTTCCTCAGCAAAAAGAGGAGGATTAGCGTGGATGTTAGCTCAGGGCTGACCTTCCTCACAAAAAAAAAAAAAAGAAAACTCGAAAGACTCCATCAAAAAACTGTCAGAATTCAGTAAAGTTGCAGGATAGAAATTCAATACACAAAAATCTGTTGCATTTCGATACACGAGAAATTAAGAAAACAATCCTATTTACAACTGCATCAAAAATAATAAAATACCTAGGAATAAATTTAATCAAGGAGGTGACAGACTTGGGCATTGAAAACTATAAGACACTGATGAAAGAAATTAAAAATGACATAAATAAATGGAAATATAGTCCATGGTCATGGACTGGAAAAATATTGTTAAAATGTCCATACTACCCAAAGCAATCTCAAGATTCAATGCAATCCCTACCCAAAATTCCAATGATATTTTTCATAGAAAGAGAACGAACCATACTAAAATTTGTATGGAACCACCAAGACCCCAAATAGCCAAAGCAATCTTGAGAAAGAAGAACTAAACTGGAAGCATCATGCTCCCTGATTTCAAACTTTATTACAAAGCTAAAGTAATTAAAACAGTAGGGTACTGGCATAAAAACAGACACATAAATCAATGGAACAGAATAGAGAGCCCAGAAATAAACCTACGCATATGGTCAATTAATTTATGACAAAGGAGCCAAGAATATACAGTGGGGAAGACAGTCTCTTCAATAAATGGTGCTGGGAATTGGACAGCCACATGCAAAAAGTGAAACTGGACCACTATCTGATACCATACCCCAAAATTAATTCAAAATGGATTAAAGACTTGAATGTAAAACGTGAAACCATAAAACTGCTAGAAGAAAACACAGGCGGTAAGCTCCTTGACATACATCTTGGTAATGATTTTTTGGATCTGATACCAAAAGTAAACGTAACAAAAGCAAAAATAAACAAGTGGGCCTACATCAAACTAAAAAGCTTCTGTGCGGCAAAGAAAATCATCAACAGAATGAAAAGGCAACCTACTGAATGGGAGAAAATATTTGCAAATCATATATCTGATACGGGAATATTATACAAAATATACAAAAAACTCATACAACTCAATAGCAGAAAAAACAATCTGATTAAAAAATAGGCAAAGATCTGAATAGACCTTTTTCCAAAAAAGACATAGAGATGGCCAACAGGTACATGAAAAAATGCTTAACATCATTAATTATCAGGGAAATGCAAATCAAAACCACAATGAGACACCACCTCACACCTGTTAGGATGGCTATTACCAAAAAGACAAGAAGTAAGTGTTGGCGAGGATGTGGAGAAAAGGGAACCCTTGTGCACTGTTGCTGGGAACGTAAATTGATGCAGCCACTAAGGAAAACAGTATGCAAGTTAATAAAAAAATTAAAAATAGAATTACCATATGATCCAGCAATTCTACTTCTGGGTATTTATCTGAAGAAAATCAAAACACTAATTCAGAAAGATATATGCACCCCTGTGTCAATGCAGCATTATTTACAGTAGTCAAGATATGGAAACAACCTAAGTGTCCATCGATGGATGAACGGAGAAAGAAATTGTGGTATATATACATACACAATGGAATACTACACAGCCATAAAAGGAATGAAATCTTGTCATTTGTGACAACAGGGATGGGCCTTGAGGGCATTACGCTACGTGAAATAAGTCAGATAGAGAAAGACAAACGCCGAGTGAGCTCTCTTACATGCGGACTCTAAAAAACAAAAACAAACTCATAAATACACAGAACAGAATGGTGGTTGTAAGAGATGGGGAGTGAGGGTGGGAGAAATGGATGAACTGAGGTTTTTTTAGTTTAAATAAATTCAACAAAAAAATTTTTTTTAAAAAGAGCAGGGGCCAGCCCCGTGGTGTAGTGGTTAAGTGCACGCGCTCCACTGCTGGTGGCCCGGGTTGAGATCCTGGGCGTGCACTGCTGCACCACTTGTCAGGCCATGCTGTGGTGGTGTCCCACATAAAGTGGAGGAAGATCAGCATGGATGTTAGCTCAGGGCCAGTTTTCCTCACCAAAAAAAAAAAAAAAAAAAGAGGAGGATCGGCATGGATGTTAGCTCAGGGCTGAATCTTCCTCAGCAAAAAAAAAAAAAAAAAAAAAGAGCAAGCAGGTATATTCCTTAACTCATTTTACAAGGCCACCAAAACCTCACAAGGACAGTAACAGAAAACAAAACTAGAGGCCAATCTCACTTAAAAACAAAGATCCAAAATTCCTAAGAAAAATAAAAAGAAAATGTGATAATGACCAAACTGGGTTTATTTCTGGAATGCAAAGTTGATTTAGCAGTAGGAAATCAATTGATATAATTTGATTCAAGGAGCAACATCATATGATTATATTAAGAGTAGGGAAAGCATTTGATAAAATCCAGCATCATTCATGATATAAGCTCTTACCAAGAACAGAAACTTCCTTAATCTAATAGAGTAACTGGGAAAAAATTAAAGCAAATATCATATTTAGTGGAGAAATGTTGAAAGTTTTCCCTTTGAGAAAGGGAACAAAACAATGGTGCCCTCTATCACCATTTCTATTCAATATTATAATCTAAGTACTAGTTAGCACAGTAATAAACAAAAGTATTACAATTTGAAAGGAAGAAACAAAGACTATAGAAAAACTACTAAAAGCAACAAACGTTTAGCACAATTGCTAGACTTTAGTCGATATACAAAAGTCAATTGTATTTTTATAAACAACAAAATGAAATTTATAAAAATTTACAATATCAAAAAATATCAAATATCCAGGAATAAAACTCTCAAAAGTTGTGAATGACTTTCTGGAGAAAATTATAAAATATTATTGAGAGAAATTAAAAAGGATCTAAATAAATGGAGCAGCATTTCATGTTCATGAATTAGAAAACAATATGATAAAGATGTCAATTCTTCCTAAATTGCTCTATAGATTCCATACAAATACAATCAAAATCACAACAAGTTTTTTTTGTGCGTGCATGTGTGGTCTGTGGAAAGTGACAAGATGATACTAAAATTCATATTAATGTGCAAAAAGGGGCCAAGAATAGCCAAGATGCTCTCAAAGGACAACCAGGTGGAAGAACTTGTTCTAGTGAACATCAAGACTTATCATAAAGCTACAGTAAAGAAGACAGTGTGGTATCAGTGCAAGGACCAATGGAACAGAATAGACTGCCAAGAAACAGAACCCTAAACATAGGGATATTTGATTACTGACAATAGTAGGGAAAGATAGTGTGCTGGGACAATTAGCCATCCATGTGGAAAAAAATAATATTGTCCCCTTCCTCACAGGATGCACAAAAATCAATTTCAGGCAGATGCTAGACCTATACGTGAAAGCCAAAACAATAAAGCTTCTGGAGGATGGGAGAGAATAGGGAAGGATATTTTAAACTGAACCTGATCTGATGTCTAGTTTAAACATAAAGGAAAATAATGATAAATCTGACTACATTAAAACTAAGAACTCTGGTTTATCAAAAGACACATTAAAAATATAAAAGCAGGGGCGGCCCCGTGGCTTAGCGGTTAAGTGCACACGCTCCGCTACTGGCGGCCCGGGTTCGGATCCCGGGCGCACACCGATGCACCGCTTCTCTGGCCATGCGTCGTGGCCATCGCGTCCCACGTACAGCAACTCGAAGGATGTGCAGCTATGACATACAACTATCTACGGGGGCTTTGGGGGAAAAAATAAATAAATAAAATTAAAAAATATATATATATATATAAAAGCATGCCCTTGCAACCAGTAAGGGCTCATTTCTAGCATATAATAAAGAACTTCTACAAATCAGCAAGTCAAAATAGGCAAGGAAGTACATGACACATTTTTGAAGCAATTCCACCCAAAACAGCTATGAAAGCACAAACCTCAGTCAGCTAGATTTAGTTATAAATACTGACACTTTCCTTGAGATTTACAGAGTAAAAGGTTTTATTATATATTAACTCAAAAATTTTTTAGATGCCCATATTAAAATAAACCAGTTCTCCCATTCTTTCTCTAGTCAGAATTCCAAAAGAAATACTTATAACTGAAAAAGTCCTTTTAGGAAATCTGGCTACTCCAATGTCAGAAAGACATTCTCCAAAAACTGAAACCTACCTACATATCTGTGAACAACAGAATAATATATAGTGTTATATTTACACGATAGAATACACAGTAATGAGAGAACAGTCTACAAGTACACACAATGTAGATAAATCTCACATTCATAATGTTGCACAAGAGATCACAGTAAGATTCCATTTATATAAAGTACAAAAGTAGGCAAAACTAATCTGTGATGATAAAAATCAGGGAAATAATTGGGGGATAGGGTGGTAAGTGACCAGAAGGGCACATAAAGGGGCTTCTAAGTGGCTGGTAACGTTCACTTTCTTCATCTGGGTGCTGGTACACAAGTGGGCTCAGCAGTGAGCTGTTCACTACTGATGTGGACTTCTGCACATATATTAAACTTTAATAAATTTTTTTTTTTTAAAGATTTTATTTATTTATTTTTTCCCTCCAAAGCCCCAGTAGATTGTTGTATGTCATAGCTGCACATCCTTCTAGTTGCTGTACGTGGGACGCGGCCTCAGCATGGCCGGAGAAGCGGTGCGTCGGTACGCGCCCGGGATCCGAACGCGGGCCGCCAGCAGCGGAGCGCGCGCACTCAACCGCCAAGCCACGGGGCCGGCCCTAATAAATTATTTTTTAAGTGTGAAGGAGTATCTATTTTTCAAAATTGGTTAGGGGACATGACAGCAAAAATGTGTGAAGTCCACTGCTTCAGGTCAAAGCCCAGAAATCAAATAACTAACAAAAACTAAAAAAGCAGGTATTGGACAACATGCTAATTACCAAAAAATATTCATAGAGGTGTCAAACCAACTAGTGACTCTCAAACTTACAGTAACATTGGTTAGAAACTATTTCAACTCAAAAAGATAAATTGACTTATATCTAGATTTAGTGACTAGTGTTGATTCATAAAGATCTAAGACAAGCAACTTGATCTTACAGGTTTTTATTAAATAGGAGGGTCTTTCAAATCTCAGAAATTAACTAATAAATTCACACATCTAGTCAAATCTCCTAATTTTACAAATGAAGAAACCAAGGTCCTTTGAAGTTGAGTGATTTGTTCAAGGTCATAAGCAGCTCTTGATAAGTAGAAACAATAGAAGTTATTTAAGTTCACACCTCTCCCAATTTTCTGTCAGTTCTAGGGGATTTCCACCCACCAAGAGCATTTATTTACTGGCAGTGTGCCTCAATACATACCATATTCAATTGAAATATTTTTATCCAAATGTTACCAATTCAAAATTAATTTCTTTGCCATCCATGACTAATAGCCAAAAGCTATTTCTGAGGCAGAAAAGATAAGACTTACTGGAAGTAAAGTTCATGATGTGCAACCCAACAGATAACTTTCTGTTTACACTAAATGATGACTTGGACATCAAACTTAAGGCATATGTGATAATTTAGAATGACAATGGCACCTACAGCATATGGTACTCCTGAAAAAGACTTAAAAGAATCAATCATGACCACAAACTGAAACCAGTACATATAAACAAACAAATGTGCTAAATTATTGACATTAAATTATTGTACTAACTTAATATTAATTTCTTATTAAATCAATCATAAGTACAAAAAATTAATTTCTCCCATTCATTCCAATTAGCTAGTATATCCAATATGAAGAAAGTATGCTTTCTATCCAACTTTAACATTTTTAAAAGGAAGGATGAGTTGTCATTTTGAAGCTAAATTCATTAAAAGTGAACAGTACATAAAAGAACTCATTTAGGGCCAGCCCCGTGGCTTGGCGGTTAAGTGCGCGCGCTCCGCTGCTGGCGGCCCGGGTTCGGATTCCGGGTGAGCACTGACACACCGCTTCTCCGGCCATGCTGAGGCCGGGTCCCGCGTACACCAACTAGAAGGATGTGCAGCTATAACATACAACTATCTACTGGGGCTTTGGGGGGAAAAAAAATAAATAAAATTAAAAAAAAAAAAGAACTCATTTAGTCCTGTGAAAACATATTTTTAAATTATAAAAATGCTTTAGTCTCCACCTTATCCCTATAGCATTCTTTCCACTATCATAGGTCTCTCTACTTTTATTTCAAACTATAAAGTTCAGTGCTAAGACAAATCCCTGCATGTGCCATCACCAGGGGAAACCCCTGGCCTTTTGAGGACCTGCAGAAAACTTAAATCAGAAAATGGCTTTATGTCCACAGAAACTCATTCACTAAAGAACAGGAGATCTCAATGATATAAATGCAAACAATTAAAAATGACTTAACAACTTAATGCAACATGGTATCCCACATTAGCAAGAAAACTGGTGAAATCGAATAAAACTGCAGTTTAGCTAATCTTAATATACCAATGACCGTGTTTTAGTTTGACAAAGGTACCACAGTTATGTATACCTGGGTGAAGGGTATATGGGAACTCTGTACTATCTTTGCAACTTTTCTGTAAATCTAAAATTATTCCAAAATAAAAAGCTTACTTAAAAAGAAACGATTTAGCGAAAACTACCAAAAGTTGACAAGTTTGTACCTCTATTCTGACCCAATCAAACGTCCACAGTCAGTATCTTCAAGTAATGTCTCTCCATTCCCACAAGGTCTAAATAGGAGATGGGGGTGGGTTCACAGAAGAAATGCTACCTATTTCTCCAATATTACTAAATAAAATAAACCCCAGAAAAGCCTCTCAAAAAAAGGTGCTTACTTTTGGCAGGGATGAAAATAAAAAGCTATGAAACCATTTCTCAGTGGATAAGGGAGGAGAACGATCCTATTTAAGTACAATAGATATGGGCGTGGAGAGCCAAGTAAAGGGGGGTAATTCCAGAGGTCCTAAAACAGTAAAGCTTAATAATAAATATATAACATTTCTTATGCATTCACCTATAGGCCAGGTGCTGTTTTAAGTGCTTTATATATATTAACACATTTAACCCTTCCAAGAGCCCTGTAAGAGAGGCAGTTCTTTTTTTTTTTTTTGTGAGGAAGATCGGCCTTGAGCTAACATCTGCCAATCCTCCTTTTTTTTTTTTGCTGAGGAAGACTGGCTCTGGCCTAACATACATGCCCATCTTCCTCCACTTTATATGGGACACCGCCACAGCATGGCCTGACAAGCGGTGCGTCAGTGCACGCCCGGATCCGAACCAGTGAACCCCGGGACGCTGCAGCGGAGCGCGCGCACTTAACTGCTTGCACCACCGGGCTGGCCCTAAAGTATTTTTTTTTCTTTCTTTTTTCTTTTTTTTTCGTGAGGAAGATCAGCCCTGAGGTAACATCCATGCCAATCCTCCTCTTTTTGCTGAGGAAGACTGGCCCTGGGCTAACATCTGTGCCCATCTTCCTCCACTCTATATGGGACGCCACCACAACGTGGCTTGACAAGTGATGCCTCAGTGCGAGCCCGGGCTGCCAGCAGCAGAGTGTGCACACTTAACCGGTATGCCACCGGGCCAGCTCAGAGAGGCAGTTCTTATACCTGCATTTTACAGATGAGAAGTTCTGTAAGTGATGGAACAGAGATTTGAGGGCAACCACTATACTATACACCCTGTTGAGGAGCCAAGACAGGAAAAAGCTCCTGCCTTCTAGAGATCAAGTCCCACTACTCACCCTCTCCTCAGCCTCCACCAGAGAAGAAAGCCCTTCTGCCCAAGGCTTGAGAGTCCTTGCTAAGATTGTGAAGGAATGTGACTCCACTGCCCCATCTTCAAGATTGTTTTCATAATCTTTCAGTACCTGATGCTCTCAGCGCATGTTCTTGTTGAGACACTTATACACAGAAGTTAGTTTTTAGTACTACCAGTCTTCAAATTCAGATACGTTGGGCTGGACTGCGAATCTGAAGGCCACATATGACATTATTTCTGTGGGAAAATGGTGCTGATTTCCAAAAAGAAAGTCTTATAAATGGACCACTTAAAAATTGAGACTCTCTCTACAGACTCTGGTCTTATAGATGCCAAGATAATAAAACAAATTTTAATAAAAACACTATGGTTACTCAAATAATCCAGTTTTGCTCATACATCAAAGTGGCATAGTTCCTCATACCTAACATAATAGGAATGGTGGGGGGCCAGGCCCTTGGCTTAGCAGTTAAGTGCACGCACTCCGCTACTGGCAGCCTGGGTTCGGATTCTGGGCGCGCACCGATGCACCGCTTCTCTGACCATGCTGAGGCGGCGTCCCACATACAGCAACTAGAAGGATGTGCAACTATGACATACAACTATCTACTGGGGCTTTGGGGGGAAAAAAAGGAGGAGGATTGGCAATAGATGTTAGCTCAGGGCTGGTCTTCCTCAGCAAAAAGAGGAGGATTGGCATGGATGTTAGCTCAGGGCTGATCTTCCTCACAAAAAAAAAAAAAAAAAGGAATGGTGTTACTGAAAAAAGTCAGCTTAATATTTTACGGATTTCCTGCACTATTGCCAATTTTGGATATACCCAATAGTTAATATACTGCTCTCCTTGGCCCCCCATAAGCTTTGCACTAAAAAATTACTACTGAATAAACAAATATATCTTTCACACACACACACATCCAAGAACAGAAGGGGTGTCATTTCAGAAGGTAGCTAAAGTAGTAATAGCAGCAGTAATAATGCCAATGACAATGTAATAATAACAAGAACTAACTCTTTTTGAGCATTTACCATTGCTAGGCATGTTTTAAATACTAGACATCCTCTGGCTCATTTAATCCTCACAAAAGTCCTGTGAGGTAGATATCACATTATCCCAATTTCAAACATGAGGAAACAGGACAGAGATTAAGCAACTTGCCGAAGATCATCACAAAGCTAGCTAAGCGTCAAAAGTAAGATCTGAACATTTGAACATTTTACCTCTAGAGATCATATTTTTAACCACGGCACTCTGTAATTAAATAATTTGGTAAACTCTTTTTTTTTAATTGAGGTAACACTGATTTTCATAAACTCTTAAACAAAGGGTGCTTACTCAAATTCATTTTTAAAACAAGAGTGGTTTGGAGACACAAAAAATATGCCCATCTTGCCTTTTATTAGGAATGTTCTTCAACCAAGCTAAAAACTGAACACATTTATGGAGAACAAATTTAAGATGTATTTTACTTCACTTTTACCACTTTGAAATCCATCACTTAATTGTTTGAACACTACAAACAGTGGTAACAGTATGTAACTTCAACAACACTAATAAAACTTTATTTCAAAATCTTCAGGTAAAACACACTGTCCACATTTACCATTAAGTAAACTAGTGTAAAATAACTGCACAAGTTCCAATACCCTTGAAAAGTTTCAAAACAGCAGCAAGAAAAAGTAGGAACAAGATATTCCTTTCATGACAAAGCAAAACTGTTCTTTCCACAACACTGTAACATCTGCTTTAATGACAAACATTAACCTGAGATGGACTGAACTTCAACTGTATTTCAAAACACGTGCTTAAATTCAGAAATTCCTCACTGACAATCTAAAAAGGCTATCAACGTCTATCTCCTAGAGGAGCCATCTGATCCACATAACACATCTAATTTTGAATAGCTCAAGGTGCACTCCCTACCATCCCACTGAGTAATTAACAAAAGCACACAACCTCCAAGAACTTCTGGAGTACAAGCTGATTTTTTTAAATCGTCTATTTGAATCTCAGAACTGGCCTTCCCAGGAAACAAAGGTCTATGTGCCAGGTTTCCAAATCAGCCCACAAAAGCTTAAACACCCATAAGGTTACAGAAGGATAATAAAATACCAAACCTGCATGGGCAGTGTTTCTACAGGAAAACCCATTTAGCATTCAACTTAAAATAAAAGCAACTACCCCACCCCACTCAATCCTGGAAGTAGAAAAGAATTCTTCCCTCCCCTAACTAGGAGTCTGAGCTCCCCTAGGACCACAGGCCTAGGCTTCCATGATCAAGGTAGAGCAGGAGGAAAGGCAGCAAGTTAGGACAAAAAGGCAGAACTTCGGTGGGAGGAGATCCTGAGATAAGAAAGGCAAAACCTACTTGGGACAGACGGATGAAGGGTGGGATGGCAGCTAAAATGAGAGAGGAAGAAGTGTGGGGGTCACGGTGGGCTGCAGAAGAGGACAAGGGAACAGTGCCCGCTCCCGCAGCAGTGGGTTTTCATAAACTCTCCTCCTTATCGCTTAGGAGAGGAAAGGAAAAGAAAAAGAGAAACCATAGCAAGGGTCCTAACACTGCCTCCCTCACTCTGGCTACTCTCATTCTCCTTTTCGGAGAACTGAGTGGGTTAAGGGGTCTTGTCCAAGTCCCTCTTGACCCTCTAGAGCACAGGGATTCAGAGAAAGGGAGTAGACTTAGAGGAGTTTCGTTGCCCTCCTTGTCAGCATCCACTCTGCCCAAAGACTTCAGTGTCAACTGAGAACTATGGGAAGGCTCCAGGTACCAGCAGGAACAGTGTCAGAAAGAGAGGAAGGAAAATTAAGGTGAGAAATTTGAAGCAGGAGGGAAGTGGGATGTTGAAGGGTCAGACAAACAAATTAACAGAACTGCCAATGAGTTAAACTATAATAAATGTTCTTAAATATTTAGGATTAATTCATTTTGACAGTTCCAAACACTTCATCAGGTCCATTTCACTTTTAGACAAATGAATATTTGTGGCCATGATAATAAATTGAGGTTTATTATGGGGAAGGTATAAAAATAAACTTCTAAAGACATATGAGACAATTTCCTGGTGTCTTTTCTTTATATAGTGGCAATATAAGTCATCTCAGAGAGGCTTTTTTATTTACTTGGTGAGCACTCAGTTACATTATCATTTGTCAATTTTTTCACCCCAATAGCCCAAATACCATGAGTAATTACCTTCACAAATAAGTATATTTAACTCTTTCTTGGGCATATAACGATAATGAAAAATTTGCTCATTCAGACCAAACACTGTCTGTCAGGACTCTAAGGTATTACTTCAAGCAAAGCTCCAAACTCCATATAACATATACACACGCAGATGTATCCTGGGGAGCAGAGGACTTCTTTTTCCTCTAATGCCCACTGTTTCCAGGAGACATGGTTACTTAACTGAAGGCTCCCAAACAACTTACTTCTTATAAGATGAAGCAGCAAATCCCAAATTCCATAATAAGTTTTCTAGAACTTCCAGCCAGGGATAATTGATTCGACAGGCAAACCTAACCAAATAACCTGCTGAAGGATGAGTGCCAGACACTTAACCACCTTTCCTTTTTTTAAATTTCAGCAGCTACTCTTGCAGTTGAACTCTCTCTTGAGCAGAGATAATGGCAAGGATGGCAAGCTCAGCAGCACATCAAAGATGCAAGAGCAGAGACTAGTGGGGGACAAAAGTGACCAACGGCCGTGCACTAGCAAGATGTTCTTCCTGTTTCCCCAACACCTCAGATACTGCCTGGGAAACTGGAAGGTGTTTTACTCCCTAGCCCCATAGAAGATTATGCTGGATCCCAGAACAGCTGCCATTATTTTCTGCAAACCGCGAACCGGGTCCGAAACCCCTGTACTAAATTAAAGAGAAGGAAAACAGTGTCTGTTATCAAGTACTCTACTCGTTGGAGAAGGCAGGTGGGTGGGTGAGTAGGTGGGTGGGTGAGTAGGTGGGTGGGTATGTTTATGTGTACCTCCAAGCTATGATAAAGCAAATTCAAACCCCTCTAAATAGTTGGTATTTTATTTTAGTAATGTAATTTGGAAAACTATACAGGACCAGAATAAACAAAACATTTCATCTTTGAATTATCTTGGGCATACTGAAACTGGATGCAAAATTACTAAAAACATCTGAATTTCAGATAGCTCACTAGCGGCTACTAGGAATCCTTAGTAATCAGCAAACTTCTGCTAAAATGTTACCTCTGGCTAGAAAATGGACATAGCTGAAAAGAAAAAAAACGACATTATCTTCAGTCAAGGACACTGAAAGCTTTCTAGATTACCAAAAGAACTGAAAGGTTTCTTTGAAACAAAAATTTCCATTTTCATAAAATTTGTATTAATCAGCACGTACACTTATGCAGAGCATAGTAGAAAAAGCACATATTCTAGAATCAGACACACATGAGTTTGAGTTCTAGCTCTGCAACTTAGCAGCTATACGACCTCCTCAGAAAAGTTAGTGAAAAATACCGGGGTTAGTGTCGATATCTGTACAAGAGGGATAACATTATCTTTAGCACAGGGTAGCTATGAGCATTAAATGCAAACATACGTAACTCACCGAGCCCAGTGCCTGAATATTCTCAATGTTAGCTCCCTTCGCTCCACCACAAACTGTAGAGTGTGGTATCTATAATTGAGAAAACTGTGTCAAATAAATGTGAAAGAAAATTCCGAGTGACAGAACATTGATTATTATGTTCTGTCAAATGTAAAGATGAAAATCACATATCTAATATTTACCTTCATTAAAGTCTTTCCCTTGATTAAGCTAGTTGTAGGCAAATGGGGGCTGGGGCTAAAGTTGAAAAACTTCATATCGCACACTGATTTAAAATTATGTATGTGTATGCTTGCATTCTTCCAGTGTTCATAAAAAGACACCATCACAAAACTTTCCATGGGTGATGATGCCCTTTATAATTTAATACTGTGAAAAATTAAACTCTCATCTCAAAAGCCCTTTCTTGATCGAAATGTTTCTTTCTTCTTACAAATGTTCTTGTATACTACTGCAAAACATTTGCAAAACAAAGAAAAAAAGTAAATCCCCTTATCCTTCCAAAATGAAAAAGTGTGCAAAAGAAGCTAAGTTCGTCAAATTCTTCTTCTTCCCCATCAATTCTTGTTTTTTTACAAACCAGAAGTAAATACATCACAAGCGAAAATTACTGTCTGACAAACCACTAATGAACATATGGAACTGACAATCCCTGTCTGAACCAAAGATGACAAGTTTTCTTAAGCAATTTAAAAAAATCACGTTTCAGTAAGGAGAGAAATGCTTTTCACCAACAATAAGAAATTTTGACCTCATATGCAGCTTACTTTATAACTCACCTTGTCCCCCCTTCCATCCCCCCAAATCCTGCTTTTATGCACTTTAATGAGCTGGTACACAGTACTAAACTATATAACTCCAACTGGGAATAACTGTAATCTGTTATTGGACCTCAGAGAACTGCTTATATGATCTTTAAAAGAAGGGAGACAATGTTTTCTCCTTAGTCCACACCTGCCAACAGTCATTTGCAAATCTCTTTTAGAACAATTATTACTATTACTACTAATCTTCCCCATGTCTCTCAAAACCTCAACAGCCCCAACCTTGGTGCTTTTAGTTCTCATCCCGAAACGCCTTGCTGGGGCTTGAAGCCCGTCCACAGAGGTTCACTCTTGGCAATGTCTGGGGTCCGGTGAGGAAGGACATCATCCCCTCCGTTTGAGGAGCCAGGGCCAACCCAGGCCCCCGGCCACTCCCTCTCTCCTCGGCCTCCCGGGGCGTCCGGGGCGGTGCGGGCGCGCGAGGCCCTGCGCAGACCTCCCGCAGCCCCGCAGTTCCCGGTGTCTGCCGCAGCCCCAGGCCGGGCGGAGCCCCGAGCCACCCGCAGTCGCACACACGCCCACCGCCCGGGCGCGGGGTCACCGGGACGACCCCAGGGCCACCCCCGACGCGCCGGGCAGGTGCCGGGCCTCCTCGAGGACACTCACCCGGCACCCGCTGCTCCCCGTCCGCCGCTGCCGCCGCCTCGCCCTCACGCCCGCCGCCTGTTCCCGCGGGGGGTCCGGGCCGGCGCCGCTTCCCCGCCCGACCCCCCCTCGGGTGCGCGCCGCGCGGGGCCCGGACCTGGTGAGAGCCGCCGCCGCCGCTGCCGCCGCCCCCTTTCCTCCCTCCTCCCTCAGTGCGTCCCTCCCACCGAGGCCCGCCTCGTAGTTCCTGGATCCGGTCTCAGCGAGAGCTTGGCAAGAGAACCGCCGGCTTCAGGGTTCCCGTCGTGCGCCGTCGCTCGCCAGGCACAAAGATGGCGCCGCCGGGGACTGCCGAAGGCGATCTCGCGATGCTTCCTCCACAGCAATCGGAGGGCGGGGGCCCGTGGGAAGGTGGTCAATTAGGGTAGCCCGAGCTGGCTTCGGAGCAAACGCTCCCATGTATCGGAAATGGGCGGTATGGATTACTGCAGAAGTTATTGCGCCTGCGCGCGGCCGGGCAGTGACGCATGCCCAGAACGGTCCTTGGAATAAAAACCCAGTTCTCCGTGTTTTACCTGTTTCCTCTAGAGGCCCGGGGCGGAGGAGCAGGGGGCGGAGAAACCAGGAATGAAACCGGGGAAAGGGCTGGTCAGGAGCCGGCGGCGAAGTGAGAGGCGTCCCTTAAAGGCACGGACATCCCTCTAGAGCCCGAACGGCGAACACGTTTGGGCGTCCCCGGGAGTCCTCCAACCCTCTCCGTCTCCCTACCCTCCCTGTCTGCGAGTATTCTTTGCAGAGTCTTAGCTGCCCCTTCATCCTCTTGTTGATTCGTGTTATTTATTGAGAGCTTGCTGTGTGGTCGGAGCTGAGCGTGCAACTGGCAGCCACAGCCCTCCCATTTCTCACATCACCGTCTAACTTTCTCTTTCATTTTGGCGCTCCATGAGCCTTCCACATCTCATACTATTAACTACTTCTGTTCCTGTTTTATTTCTCCTCGCTCATTCATTTATTCATTCATTCAAACGTGTGTTGTTCAGCGTTTCCTACGTGCCAAGTGCTGAGGAAACAGATGTGCTCTGACCTCAGGGAGCTATTGGCCTGGGATGGAGGTGGCTGAGAAAAAAACAATGATGACAGTTCAGCACAGTAAATTCTTCGATAAAATTGAGTACAGAGAGGAGTGACAGACAGTGGGGGCAGGGTGTTACGAAGTATATTACAGAGAAAATTCTTGAGGGCAGTCTCACAGGCATAGAATTTAGTCCAGTGAATTAGTCAGGATGATGTCAGGAAACAAACAACCTCAATTATTTTAACAGAGAATTTAATATAAAGCATTATAAATTAGATAACTGAAAAAGCGAGAAGAGCACTCAATATATCACAGAGATAGCATCTGCAGGAAGCAGCTGCTATGCCTAGAGCTAGGAGGACCAAGGAATGAGGTTGGGATTATTACAATTTAGACATTTAAAGGAGGGGTCTTGCGGAGCTGAAACTCAGACCTCTGAGGAGGGAGCAGCATCTGCTGGTGCTGGTGTCTTTGAGGGGGAGCTCAGGATGCCTGTCTGCTAGTATAGGGAAAACAGTGCTGGATCCAACTGCTGCTATGGAAGGGAACTGCTACTGTCTTTTTGTTTGTTTGTTTTTTAAGTATTTTTTTTATTGAGGTAACATTGATTTATAACATTATATAAATTTCAGGGGCACATCATTATATTTCGATTTCTGTATAGATTACATAATGTTCACCACCCAAAGACTAATTACCATCCATCCCCATACACATATGCAAATCACCCCTTTCGCCCTCCCTTCCCCTCTGGTAACCACTAATCCAATCTCTGTCTCTATGTGTTTGTTTGTTGTTGTTGTTATCTTCTATTTATGAGTGAGAGCATACGGTATTTGACTTTCTCCCTCTGACTTATTTCACTTAGCATAGTACCCTCAAGGTCCATCCGTGTTGTCACAAATGGCCATATTTCATCCTTTTTTATGCTGAGTGTGTATAGTGTGTATATATACCACATCTTCTTTATCCATTCATTCCTTGATGGGCACCTGGGTTGCTTCCAAGTCTTGGCTATTGTGAATAATGCCACAATTAACATAGGGGTGCATATGTCTTTATGCGTTTGTGTTTTCATGTTTGAATAAATACCCAGCAGTGGAATAGCTGGATGGTATGGTAGTTCTATTAATTTTTTGAGGAATCTCCATACTGTTTTCCATAGTGGCTGCACCAGTTTGCACTCCCACCAGCAGTGTATGAGAGTTCCCTTTTCTCCACATCCTCTCCAACACTTGTTATTTCTTGTCTTGTTAATTATAGCCATTCTGGGGGCGTGAGGTGATATCTCATTGTAGTTTTGATTTGCATTTCCCTGCTAGTTAATGATGGTGAACATCTTTTCATGTGCCTGTTGGCCATCTGTAGATCTTTGGGAAAATGTCTATTCAGATCTTTTGTGCATTTTTTAATTAGGTTGTTAGTTTTTTTGTTGTTGAGATGTATGAGTTCTTTATATATTTTGGATATTAACCCCTTATCAAATATATGGTTTGCAATATCTTCTCCCAACTGTTAGGTTGTCTTTTTGTTTTGTTGATGGTTTCCTTTGCTGTGCAGAAACTTTTTAGTTTGATGTGGTCCCATTTGTTTGTTTTTCCTTGCCTGGTCAGACATGGTATTTGAAAATATGCTGCTAAGACCAATGTCAAGGAGTGTACTGCCTATGTTTTCTTCTAGAATTTTTATGGTTTCAGGTCTTACATTCAAGTCTTTACTCCATTTTGAGTTAATTTTTGTGTATGGTGTAAGATAACGGTCTACTTTCATTCTTTTGCATGTGGCTGTCCAGTTTTCCCAACACCATTTATTGAAGAGACTTTCCTTTCTCCATTGTATGTTCTTGGCTCCCTTGTCGAAAATTAGCTGTCCATAGATGTGTGGGTTTATTTCTGGGTTCTCCATTCTGTTCCATTGATCTGTGTGTCTGCTTCTGTGCCAGTACCATGCTGTTTTGGTTACTATAGCTTTGTAGTGTATTTTGAAGTCAGGGAGTGTGATACCTCCAGCTTTATTCTTTTTTCTCAGGATTCCTTTGGCTATTCGGGGTCTTTTGTTGTTCCATATAAATTTTAGGATTCTTTATTCTATTTCTGTGAAAAATGTCATTGGAACTTTGATAGGGATTGCATTGAATCTGTAGATTGCTTTAGGAAGTATGGACATTTTAAACATGTTAATTCTTCCAATCCAAGATCATGGAATATCTTTCCATTTCTTTGTATCTTTTTCAGTTTCTTTAAACAATGTTTTATAGTTTTTGCCACTGTCCTTCTGAGAACTTCCAATCTCTCTCCAGCCTGGAGATGAGAATGAGACACCTAGAGCAGAGCTGAACTTGACCCACATCCTTAAGCAAAGCAGCTTTGGTGTTGAGAGCCACTCATTTTGGAAGGTGGATGTGGTCAGAAAGGGGGCCATTGACTCCTGTCACACATCCCGCTTAGTGGGGACCATCGTGTTAAAACATTTGTATAAAACCTGTTCAAGGTCAGGGTTTTATACCAAGCAGAGCTGCCCCAGCCAACTCACAAACCCATGAGTGAGAAATACATGTACATCATAGTATGGCACTGAGACTTTTTGCTGACTAAATGCAAAAGTGGACTAATACAGCAGCTCTGTTCCACAAAGTGAGCAGGAGTTAGTCTCCTTCTGTCTTCTTGTTCCACCATCTCTAGAGGGTTCTCCTGGTATATTTGGTCCAGAATGGCTCAGCACCATATCACATTCCAGTCATCAGGAAAGGGAAGGCTTACCCATTTCCTTTAAGGGCATGACCCAGAAGTTGTTAACATCACCTATGTTCACAATCCATTGGCCAGAACTTAATCACATTACTGTATCTACCTGCAAGAGAGACTGGGAAATGTGGTCTTATTCTAAGCAATCTTGAACCTAGCTAAAAATTCTATGACTTTAGTAAAAGGCTGGGGGGATAACCAGCAGTCCCATAAAATAATTAAAACTTTAAATCTGATTTAAAGTTATATCTTGTTTTCTCTCCCAGTTGGGTCCTGCCACCAGTGGGGGGCTTGAAGTCAAAGAAGAGGGTATGATCCTTCTCGTTCTGTTACTTAGGCTTCTATTTCTCCTCTCTCATTTTGCTAACCATAGTTTCTTCTCCTCCAAAGATGAAGAGGGTGGGAATGGAGGTGGGCAAGTTATTGCTTTATTGCTTTAAGATGGCTTTGTCCTCTCTGGACGTGGAAGATATCTAAAATTGGCCCTTTCTTGGTTTCTTTTGGGGATTCTTCTTAGGCTCCCACTGGGAAGATTTGATAGTACATCTTAGCACACAAATGATGCTCTTTCCTCTGTCTGGCCTCTCTCTTCTCAGCCCCTGGTGTCTTTTACTTTTTGATGTTGCTATAAGTCCTCTCTTGGTTGTCCATGCCTTCTATGTGACTGGCATCCAAATGCTGGCTCTCCTAAGGGGTGTGATTCTTCAGCACCCTCCTCACATCACAGTTCTTTGAAATAGATTCAACTTCTTCTAACTTTTTCTCAACCTCTGCCTCTTGTGAAATACCCAAACTTCTTACTGCCAGGATCCCCTCACCAACTGGCAGGGCCTTTGGCAGGGCACGAGCAAGAGGCTCAAGTTTTTTTGCTTTCTGTGATAGTCACTTGATCCATGGGACACTCACATATCCTTGCCATGCTGAACAACAGGCATACTGCCCTGTCATTGCTGTTCCAGCAAGCTTCCTGTCTTCTGAATTCTTCTGGCAAGAGGCAGGCAGCAGTGTCTATGCTGACTCCAGTCTCTAAACTCCAAGTGTATGTGGTCGGCTCTCCCTAAAATCCTCTGTGTGAGTTGGACCTATAGATAGCTGCAGTTCAGTAACCAAGCAGCTGAAGGGTGATACATCTGGAAGACACTCCTAACTCAGCTCTCAGAGGCCCCTTGCTGGGCTTGGCCTTCCCCAATGGAAGAGAAAATCTACAACACTCTCTCAAAGATGATAACTAATAAAAATCTCCCTTCTAGTCTTCTCTTCTTTAGGCTGGAGGAAGTGTTTGGATGATAGTCATAGAACCAGTTTTGCTGCCTCTTGGTGAGCCTTTAGGGAAGGGCCTAGAAGCTCTCTTTAGTATGTGATAGAATTTTGCATGTATATTCCTCAGCTGTATCAGATACATCTTATGTACCATTTCAGGTATTTTTGGCCTCACTTGTTGTATCAATAATCTATTGCCATGTAACAAACCACTCCAAAACATAATAGTCTAAAATTATAACCTTTTTATTTGCTCATTATGCAGTAGGTCAGCAATTTGGGTTGGGCTCAGCTGGTCAGCTCTTCTTCTAGTCTTACCCAGTGTCACTCATGGTGACAAGTATAGTGGCTACTCATGGACTAACAAGGGCTGCCTCTCACCAAGTCATCCCAACTCCACAGGGTATGGTCTAAAAGCTAAAAAGTTAGCTTTAGCTAATGGCCATAGCTTTAATGGGCCATTTCATTAGGCTGTCAGCTTCTGAGTGATAACGTATATGATGAGACCCGTGTTTCTCATGGTCATGTGCAACTCCTTTGCGGTAACACGGGTCCATTGGTTTTAGGCAATACTGTATGGGATACCACGTCAATAGATGACCATTTTGTAATCTCTTGAATGGTAGTGCTGCTAGGGGAACTGTGTATGGGAAAGGCAAACATAACAAGAGTATGAATCAGTTCTGGAAAGAATGAATTTCTGCTCCACAGTCATGCACACGCTATGTGGAAGGGATCCAAAGTAATCAATTTGTCCAAGTGACTGGCTAGTCTCCTTGAGAAATGGTGCCATACTGTGGCTCAGTGTTGATTCCTGCAGGTGGTGGGTTGGGCCAATAGTAGCTAATTGAGCCTTGGTGAGAGGAGACCCTTGTTGGACCTGAAGGGTGAGCCTGGGTTCCGTTGATAGGATCCCTTGCTCTTCCTTCTTATGCAGCAAGCCTACGAGGAACCTTGTCAGTGATGGACTACTCAGGCTGCTTGGTGCCAGGCAATCTGGATCTTGGGTGCCAGCTGTTTATAGGCATTGTCTGGGACCTTGGGGCTGATGGGATATTACAGTCCTCCTGTGAGAGGAGGAAATCCCATGGGAAGCTGAGCTTGGGTGCAGCCCATCCCTCTGGGAGAAGGGCAGATCTCTGGTTTTAGTTAGCTTTTTGCCTGCAACCCAGCATCATGAGTTCTCAGGATCACTTTAAGACAAATGTACTCTTCGTACTAAAATACTCTATTTAAATTATGTTAATTTTCACCTCTGTGTAGACCCTTGATTGATTTTTACCTTGTGATTTGGTGATTCTCAATGGTAAAGGGGTTCCTTGTAATCTAAATTTTTCCTTATTATTCTATCCTCTACTTTGCTTCCTAGCTAACCTTCCTTTAGCACTTGCCCCTGTACTGGCCAGTACCCTAAATAATGAGTGTGTCGGAATGCCTTCTGAACTTGCTGGAAGAACTAAAGGCAGCCTATTCTAATTTTCCTTATCATAACCACAAGGAACAATGGAATTGAGTCCTCTTATACCAAAACACTTAAAAGGGGAAAATAAAATTATTAATTAAGTGCAAAGGACAAAGAAGGAAAAGACATCAGTTGGCTATCACCCACACCCTTTCACTCCTGGTCCCAGGGCAGGTCAGGCTCATTGGCTGACATTTCAGTATTCTCTGACTTGAGAGTTGTATATCTGGTGATGGATAATGGGTTAGTGCTTCTTCTGGAGCATAACTCACCTATCCTCAGCAAGACTCTTTTTGGAACAAGCTAGAGAAATAGGGTTGTATCTCAGGCCATCACCTGAACTGGATGGATATAGTACACCAACCTCAGCAACTCCAGCTGGTGACAAGGATCAACCCTGTCACATCCCTACTTTTCCCTGCCAGTCCCTGTTCCTAAACACCAGAGCCCCCATCCAGTAGTCCACTCCCCATTGGGTCATCTCTATCAAGGCTGTCATTTCAGAAGTGATAACCTATCTCTCAGAAGAAAGAGAGGTTATCTGTTTTTTCATTTCTTCGCATTTTTCTTCAGTCTCAGAAGAAAGAGCTTAATTAAAATTGGTTCAACATATTTTTCTTGTTTGGAGTCAAAGTTTAATTAATAATAGGAATAAAAACATTTAGGGGCCAGTTCTCTTGATCCGTACAAAGTAATCTCTAATTCCTTTTTCCAAAAAGTACATTTAAAGTAGAAAACATGCTCAATGTCTACTTCCGAATAAACTCACTGTGACTCTCAATTTTCTTTCCTCAATGCTAGATAAGCTCAACGATGCTCTGAGAGAATCCTCACACACAAGCTCACAGTTGCCCACCTTCTTCAACTCTCAAGTTGAGAGAATCACAAATAGATTTCTTTAAAAAAAAAAAAATCTCTTCTCTAACGAGCCAGCAAGGTAGGTTTGCTACAGATCGAGTGGGTGGATAACGGAGGTAGGAGAAGACAGGAGAGGAAAACACTTGTTGTGTATTGGTTTGATATGATTTCAAATCCACTTATTTATGACTTAAATGAAGTTGTTTTAGTTCACTTGTTTATGACAAAGAAAAAAAAGTTGTTCTTTTAATATAAGAATGAAGTAAATTGTGTCAGGATGTCATCATCTCATCTGTTGTCATTAAGAACTCAGTAGCCTAGCTGCTGAGGGGCCTCGATTGGGGCTTATCAGTAAGAGCACGCAGAGAAGCAACTATTGCAAGAGGACATTTAGACTATAAACACCAAGAGTTGGTGAAAATTATTCGAGAATTTTTGTCTGGGCAAGACACTCTTTGCTCACCTAAATAAACTCTCCAAAAACCGTGGGGCATTAGCTCCTTTTGTGGTAAGGATGACTCCCTTATCAGTAGTGGTGACAAGCGGCCCCATGGAGAAGATTAGCCTGCCCCTCAACACCAGTGCCATCATTCCCTAGCAATGTGCTCTAGCAACGGGGGAGTTTTCACTTTCGTCTTGCACTGGCAGCTGGACATCAGCTTTTGGTTGGTCAAGCCAACTCTCCCGAGTACCTACTCATATAAAAAGGTACACCTCAATTTAATTTGGACTTGATTCCTTTCATCTCCCCTTGCCTGGAACAATAGGGTGATTAATCTATCATTGGTTTGGAGTATGTTATGTTATTTCTTTATTGGCTTATTAAGAGACATTGTCCTGTATGCTATTGGCTTGTGAAACTATTATAAATCCCACAGCAAACTTGAGTTAAATAAACTATTGGCAAAGACAGTCTTAGTCTCTGAGCATAATTTTGCCCCCCAAAACAAAACAACACCGTTTTTGGCTAGGCAGGTACAAGAGAATGAGTGGGTAGGTGAATTGGGAAGAGTTCATATGGAGTGACCTAGCTAAGATTATAGCAATGGTAGAGCATTTGTAGTGGATATTGGGTGCTCCACCGAGATCCCCTCTTCAGGGCAATATACCTATCCCCAAGTTGCTAGGGCTATCAGTTCCTGACAGCTGACATCGATGTCCCTCACTGGGAATTGCCTTTGCTTCAAGGATCTACCTCACAAAAGTTGTGCACTTTCCCAGTGGGTGGCCCACAGCCAATGACTGCTGATGGGGAAATACAAAGACTTGGCATTCTTGCATTAATTTGGGTCAACTCTGAAGGACAATTCCAGCTTCAGAGCTCCATATAAGACAGGCCGAAGCCTTGGTCGAAACCTCATCATGGGTCAATGTCTCCCTCTGTCCAATCTTACTTCCTTACAGGTATATTTCCCAAGAGACTTTCTCAATAAACATTCTGCACTCAGCTATTCATCTCAAAATCTGTTTCCAGGGAACCTAATCTAAGACCTCTGTATAGTAAACCTATGTATACTGGACTGAGTTGTTTTATTGTCTAGCACCTACCAACCCTTCTTCTAGTAATTGTTCCAGATTTCCCTTGGTGGGGGATGGAGGAGACTACTCCCCTTTTTAAGTGTATGTGCCTCTAGTGAAGTTGCCTTCATCTCCGGCTCCAAGGGTAATCAATATTATTCAGTCCTGGCCAATCAGAGCCTCACAATCCTCAGGCCACAGTAATTGGTTCAGGGGTGCGCACATGACTTAGGCAGAGCCAATCAGATGCAGTGAGACTTTTGCTGAGACATCTAGGAAAAACATTCTCACTTTTTTCTAGAGGATGGAAGATCTAGAGTTCCTACAGCCATCTCATGACTACAGTGAGAACTCCTGTCTAAAAATGGTACCAACCCAAAAGAAGTGAACTGCAAGATGAAAGAGAGAGAGAGAAAGAGAGAGGAACTAGATTTGGAGGATATCATTTCAACTCCTGCATCAGTACTTAAAACCAGTCCTGGGGCCGGCCCGTGGCTTAGCGGTTAAGTGTGGGCGCTCCGCTACTGGTGGCCCTGGTTCAGATCCCGGGCACACAACGATGCACCGCTTGTCCAGCCATGCTGAGGCGGTGTCCCACATACAGCAACTAGAAGGATGTGCAACTATGAAATACAACTATCTACTGGGGCTTTGGGGAGAAAAAGGAGAAGGATTGGCAATAGATGTTAGCTCAGGGCCAGTCTTCCTCAGCAAAAAAAAAAAAGAGGAGGATTGGCATGGATGTTAGCTCAGGGCTGATCTTCCTCACACACAAAAAAAACAAAAACCAGTCCTATCCCCTATACTATTCAGTTACATGAACTAATACATTTTCCTTTGAGTAAGCCTGTTTAGAATAAATTTTCTGTTGCTTGCAAACAAAAGATTCTAAACTGATATACCATGAATGAATGAGTATAAGAAATAAAGGGTTTGAACACTGAAGACCATGATTGAGTGTAGGGAAGGCAAAGTGAAGAAAAATATTTATATTCTGTGTTAATAAAATGCATCCTATCTTTTCCTAGTGCTTAGTGCTCAACATATAATAAGTGCTCAAGACCTAAGTGCTCTATAAGCATCTGCTAAATTAATGTAATTCTACAAAAGGAAACAAACCTGGAGAACCTAAGTTGACACAGTAAGTTTGGACAGAGGCAGGATTTAAATCCTTCCTTACCAAAGTCAGTGATATATGGATTAATACTGCTTACAAAATATTGTCACTGAGAGTCTTCTTTGCTCTTGGGAAGACTAGAGCCAACTCCTCAATACATATAAAAAATGGCTTCTGGGGCCGGCCCATGGCTTAGCAGTTAAGTGCGCACGCTCTGCTACTGGCAGCCCGGGTTCGGATCCCGGGTGCGCACCGACGCACCCCTTCTCCGGCCATGCTGGGGCCGCGTCCCAGGTACAGCAACTAGAAGGATGTGCAGCTATGACATACAACTATCTACTGGGGCTTTGGGGGAAAAAATAAATAAATAAAATAAAATAAAAAAATGGCTTCTGTTTCAACCACTTTCTCACCCAGATAGTCTTAAGGTCTTTCTGGACCACAGAGTTTCCTTTTCATAGTAAACATGGAATAGTACAAAGAGACATTTAACAGATGAAAATTGAGATTAAGAGAATTGCCCAAGGTAATAGGTAACTGTCCAGCCAAAATGGGAATTCAGCCCTTGCCTTCCCAAATGGAATGAACTCTCTGTCAGGAACAGTAGAAACAGCAAGTGTCATTTACTCATAGCCTTAGGAATTCATTCATTGCTCAATATACATTTACTGAGGCAGGTTTTGAAGATACAGAGATGAATAAAACAAAGTCCTTGGCTTCAAGGTATAACCAGTCCGTTGGAGAAAAATGCCACATAAACAAATAAGCATAATGGAATGAAGTAAATGAAGCTATAGTTCATACCTTTGGTGTTCTAGAAACTATGGGTCTCGAGGAAGTCTTTGGGAGGGTTGGGGTTGGGAAAAGTTATAGGAAGGAGAAATTTGTCTAGGGAGATTATCCTTAAAGAGGTCATGTGTAAACTCATAACAGAAATGAGCAAATATATGTTTAGTTGTTATTAATGAAATAATAAATATTTAAAATCAAATTTTATCATTATTTCAGTTTTACCAAGGAGAAATTATGTAGAGAGTTTTTAAAAACTTCTCCTTTTGGTACCTAAAAAGATAATTTGTTGGGGCTGGCCCAGTGGCGTAGCACTTAAGTGTGTGCGCTCCACTTCAGCGGCCCGGGGTTCACAGGTTCGGATCCTGGGCAGGCATCAATGCACTGCTTGTCAAGCCACACTGTGGTGGCGTCCCACATAAAGTAGAGGAGGATGGGCATGGATGTTAGCCCAGGGCCAATCTTCCTCAGCAAAAAGTGGAGGATTGACATTGGATGTTAGGTCAGGGCTAATCTTCCTAAAAAAAAAACCATTTGTTTACGCTCAAACCTCATGCTCCCAATCAGAGATTGGTGACATCACAAGAATTCTTTCTTTTTTTTTTTTTTTAAAGATTTTATTTTATTTTATTTTTCCCCCCAAAGCCCCAGTGGATAGTTGTATGTCGTAGCTGCACATCCTTCTAGTTGCTGTATGTGGGACTCGGCCTCAGGATGAACGGAGAAGTGGTGCCTCGATGCGCACCCGGGATCCGAACCCGGGCCACCAGCATCGCAGCGCGCGCACTTAACCACCAAGCCACAGGGCCGGCCCACAAGAATTCTTTCTTAACTTCTTATTCTATAATTTTCTGACCCATTGTCATGAGCCTAAAGATGTGGGAGGGAATAGCTGGGAGGTGGTAAATCACAGTGCATGAGAGTGGGTCCTTGTGATATTCCGATTTATGGTAAGAAATATATATTTGGTCCTTGTCCCCATTCCTGGCACAGAGCATCTAAAACCTTTGGAATTTCCTACATGATAAGAACTATAAAAGTGCCTTTTGTTATTCATCACAAGTCCCTTTCAACCACACCTGATATTATGTTAATGAGGTGACTTTTGGAAAGCCCCTAAGGATGGGGGCTGCTTGCCAAGGGAACCAACCTTGTATTTAGAGGGTTGGAGCTTTTAGCCACACCCCCAAACCTCTGGGGAAGGGAGATGGGCTAGAGGTTGAATAAATCAGCAATGACCAATGATTTAATCAATCATGCCAACTTAATGAACCCTCCATAAAAACCCAAAAGTACAGGGTTCAGAGAGCTTCCTGTTTGGTGAACATGTAGAGGTGCCAGGAGGGTGGCATGCCAGAGAGAGCTCCATGCCCCTTCCACCATACTTTGTCTTAGGCACCTCTTTCATCTGGCTGTTTCTGAGTTATATCCTCTTATAATAAACTGGTAATCTAGTAAGTAAATTGTTTTCCTAAATTCTGTGAGTTGTGCTAGCAAATTAATTGAGCCTGGGGAGGGGGTCATGAGAACCTCCAATTTATAGCCGGTTGACCAGAAGCACAAGTGACCACCTAGACTTGCAATTGATGTCCGAAGTGGGGAGGGAGGGGGCAGTCCTTTGGGACTGAGCCCTTAACCTGTGGGATTTGACACTATCTCTATGTAGATAGTGTTATTGACTAGAATCTTAGCCATATGACTACATCTAACTTCATATGCCTAGGAAACAGATTAGAATGGATTTTGGTGGACAGCTAGTAGACTCCACCAAAATAGTGTATGTAAAATCTTTTGCTCTTATCTTTATATTCTTACTTGCCTTATCATTATATCAAACATTTTCCATGTTTCTTCATAGTCTTCATTATTGTGGTAGATTTTATTGTTGTTGAAAATATTTGCTGCCCCTTTCCTCTGGGGCCGTATTTACAGAGCCAGTCCCTGGTGGTCCTCCCTGTAAGAGCAGTATCTACTTCATTGATATCAGGCTTGGTCATATGACTTGCTTTGGCCAGTGGAATTTGAACAGAAATGACATATCCCACATCTGAGCATAAGCTTTAAGAGCTATTGTATTATTCTGTTCCTGCTTTTTCCACTGCCTTGAGACCAGCATGGGCCTGGTCCTTCCAACTGGGTCCTGGAATGAAGCAGGGCTGCAGCTAACCTGCAAAGGATAAATAATTGAGTAAGAAATAAACCTGTGATAAATCAGAGATTTGGGGATCATCTGCAACTGCAGCATAATCTAGCAAAAGCTGACAATAATTATAATGGCTGCATTTTATTCCATTGTGTTATGTACTCTGATTTTTTAGTCCATTCTCCTAATATTGAACATTTAGGTGATTTCCAATTTTCTGCTATTATAAATAATGCTGAAATGAACATCTACGTGCACATTTTTTTGTGGTTGTTTTCGTTAAATTATTTTCTTAGGCTACATTTTCAGGGGTAGAAAACTGGATCAATGTGTATAATCATCATTATTGCTCTTATTCCCAAAAGGAGTGTATTGTCTGTGTATTAGGTCAGGTTCTAGCAAAACCCACAGAAACCACTCTAGTACTTCTAACAAAGCAAAAATAAAACAGGAAATTGAGTTTACAGGTAATGGAGAAGCTGAGAAGTCAGTGGTGAAATAACTCAGAGATTGGCAACAGCAGAAAGATGCTGCCACCCTAGGGATGGAGGGACACTTGGATGAGGTGGTATTAGCAGAGCCCAGAAACCAGAGCCATCCAAAGGGAACTAGAAGCATGACTGGATCTGCCTGGTCAGAACTGTCCAGTAGTTGCTGGGATCATCAAGGGAGGTTTGGTCTAGCAAAATTTGGACCCATGGATGAGATGCTCTAAGAAGCAGAAAGAGAGAGAAAAGAACTTTGAACTCTCCTCTTCTTGCTCTCCAATCTTCTGCAAGTACTGTCCATTGGGCAAAACTACCCAGAAGCCAGAGAACAAAGGAATTTGGAAAATTTAGTTTCTTGTGATACAGAACAGAGCAAGAGAAGGGCAGCAAGTTATCTGAGAGCAAACTGGACAGTAATGAATGAGTAAACCACGTTACCAGTCTTTCCAGTAGTGTGTGTTATCATCATTATAAATGTGACTCTTTTGGCATGGGAGGTAATATGGTTTAGCAGTTGAGAGTACTGACTCTGAAGTCAGACACCACTGGGTTTAAAATCCTGCTCTAAGTACTTCCTAACTATGTGACCTTTGGTGCGTTGCTTAACCTCTTCAAGCCTCAGATTCTCATATATAAAATGCTGTGAAGATTAAATGATATAAAATACTTAGCATAGTGCCTAGCATGAAATAGGTCCTCAATAAGCATTAGCTAATATAGTTATTAGGTGTAACATGAACTCTCTAGATTAGTTTAATTTTCACTCCTTTGTTATCTATATAGGATAAACATTTTCCAAGTGATTTTCCTTCACCACATGTATTTCCTCGAGAATCAATTGACTGTTCATTCTCTTAACTACAGGATTTAGGTGTCTTTCGTATGAATTTAAATGACTTGTTAATATAGTATAGTTATTAATCCTTCATCTATCACATTTTACATTTCATATTGCTCAAAGCAAAAGAAATAGTCGTTCTTACACAAAGCTGAAAAATACTCTATTTTGTTCTGGGTTTCTAAAATTTGATTATGATATATAATTACTTATTAATTAAGATGTAAGTTTGTGCATAACAGATAAATAAAATTTTTCCCATAAAAGTCTAGGCTAGTATGATGCTCTATAGTGTCAGAAAACCAGGCTCCTTCTATCTTATTCTGCCGTTCATACAGTGCTGCCCTGATTTCCTGATCCCAGATGGCTCTCTTCCACCTCAATATTCCAACTAGTGGGAAGGCAGAAAGGGAAAGACATGTGTCTTCCCTTTAAGGGCATAACATGGAAGTTGCACATGTGCCCTCTCAAATGCCATTGGCTAGAACTTAGTCCCATGACCACATCCAATTACAAAGGAGTCTGGGAAATCAAGTTTTTATTTTAGGTGGCCACACACTCAGCTCAAAATTCTATTATGATAGAAGAGGCGAACAGATATTAGGGGAAAAGCATTGCCTCTGCCACTCTGCTATTCTGGCCACACAGACATCTATGCATGCCCTTCTTCCCACACATAGAACATACCCATCGCCAAGGGAGAGAACTCCCAAGTACAATCCCATCACTACTGAGGGAGCGCAGAATATGCCACCCCAAAAAATACCTATTTGGCATATTGATTATCTTGAGCTGGTCATCTTTAATAAACAGTAGATGCAGAAGAAGCTCTGAAAACTGAGTATAAGTTATCCTCTTGTAAGAGACATTGACATTTATAAGGGAAATCTCCGTTTGTAAGCGTGTCTCCCTCTGTACCAGGAAGGGGAGGGTGACTAAAACTCTAGAAACTCTTATCAGTGAAGAAGATAAGGACTTAAATTTGCATAACAATCTTACCCTTGTTTACTATGCTTTTCCTCATCACCTCCAATAACTGGCACCCCAACATCTTTCTTTTATCTTTAGCTGGAGACGGTATTTAAGGTGGTGTCTTGGGCCATTTTGGGAAGTTACACAGTTTTCCTGGGTCTCTCCCATGTATACAGGAGGTATACATGTTATTAAACTTCTCTTTTTCTCCTGTTAATCTGTTTTTTATTACAGGAGGGTCTCAGCCAAGAACCTAGAAGGGTAGAGGGAAATTTATTTTTCCTCCCCTACACTACGTACATCTCAAAGTCCGAGATCTCTGAGTGATGTGTGATCCCCTATGTCAGGTTCAGATGTGTCTCCTTGTGATCCTGCAATCTATAAAAAATAAGAGAAGTGATATGTCCCATCCAAAACATAATGGTGGAGTAGGAGCAAGGTGACAAGAACAGAAACACCGATATTAGAAAGGGAAAAGTGGAACCACTCAGCAGTCATCAGTTCACAGCAATTATTGAGTCCTACTGGCTTGGAAATGCAAAAGCTCCTTGTCCTAGCATTGGATTAAATTCCTTAGTTAACTTATCTGACAGCCCTTAGCTCTGCTCTCTTAAAGGAACCATTTGTCCATTGTCCCTTATGTTCCTATTCTCTGCCTTCTGGAAGGTTCATTTTCTTTGATTATTATGGTCACATCTACAGTAGGCCTTTCTTGGGGATTGCTCAGCTTTCACAGCCTGTTTCCTGCTGAGCATTTTGAGGGTCCTAAACTGCTTGGAGGTGAAGGCGATGAGAATTTGCAACCCCAAAATATGTCTCTTTGGCATAAGGGTTATTTGGAGCTAATTATTTTCAAGAAACAGTAGACACAGAAGAAGCTCTGAAAACCAAGTAGAAGTTACCTTTTTGTAAGAGACATTTACATTTATAAGAGAAATCTCCATTTGTAAAGGTGTCTCCCTCTCTGCACCAGGAAGAGGAGGAAGGCTCTAAATCTCTGGAAACTCTTATCAATAGAAGACCAGGACTTAAATCTGCATAACAACCATGCCCTTGTTTACTGTGCTTTTCCTGATAACCTCCCATAACAGGCTCCCCACCTCCAACCTCTTCTTTTGTCCTTAGATGGAGATGGTAATTAAGACTGTAGCTTGGGCCATTTCGGGGAGTCACTCAGTTTTCCTGGGTCTCTCCCATGTATACAGAAGGTATACATGTTATTAAACTTCTGTTTGTTTTTCTCCTGTTAATCTGTCTTTTATTACAGGGGGGTCTCAGCCAAGAACCTGGAAGGGTAGAGAGAAAATTATTTTTCCTGCCCTACAGAGGCTTTAATCATCGTAGGCATTTGCCAGGCTTTTGGTTGCTTTGGCTTTCAGATTCCCTGTAACACTTAATAGGCTTCTGGTCTATTTGCTGCTTGTCAATTAGATATAGAAGTAACCATCCTGCACAGTCAGCTGCCCAGCAACGGAGTCTGTCTTGGCCATGAACTCATCTGGAGGAAGGAGGCAGGAAGCAGGAGGGCCTAGGGCTAGAAGGGCTCACAGACCCCAGGAACCGGATGTGCAACTGTCCAAGGCTCTGCCCTATGCCCTGTGCCACAGGGCCCTGAAGCTGGGACTTCCCATGGGGGCCAACAGCTTCGTGCCCCTGGGCGCCCTCCTGTAGCTGCCCCAGTTCCACAGCTTTTCAACTAAAGATGTGCAACGTGTGGTGGACACCCATGGTAAGCAGAGGTTTGCCCTGTAACTGGGGGACCCCAGCACTGACCTTCCCATCCACGCCAATCAGGGTCACTCTCTGCAGGTACCTTAGTTGGAGCTGATGCCCCTGAGACCCCGCAGGCCCTGCCCCGATGCTCATCCATGGCACATTCTGGCAGCACTGGCCATCCATCCTGCTCAAGGATCTGTCCTACTGGGGAAGGACATACATTCACCTGGCCCTAGGACTGTCTGGGGATCCTGGTGTCGTCAGTGGCATGTGGTCAAATTGCGAAGGGGCCATGTTCATCAATGGGCCCCTGGCCCTGGCAGATGGAATCCTCTTCTGCTCTGCCAATGGAGTGATTCTGACTCCAGGGAATGCTGATGTCTTCCTGCTTCCCAAGTACTTCAAGGAGGTCCTGCAGCTGTGCCCTGCCAGAGATCCTCTCTCCTTGGCTGGTAATGAAGAGACAGAGTGTCAGAGTGGCCCCAAGCACAGCTCCAAGGAATAAGGATGATCCAACAATAAAATATATATTAAAAAAAAAATAAATGTAAAAAGATAACAAAAAAGAAACTCTAGTTTGAAAAATAAAAAATAAAATAGAAGTGACCATAGCCCAAGATCTTTTCCAGGCAAATTTTCTTGCTGTTTCACTGTTCTCTGTGCCGACTCATCACCCTCTCATTTAACTTGGTAGCTGCTTCTTTAAGCTCTTCTTAATAGGTTTGGGTGGGAAGTTGATATCCTTAATGTGCTCTTTACCTCTGCTCTGGCTCTCATTCGCTGGTCAAGAAGGAAGGTGCTTGAGGAGCCAAAGTATTATCTTTTGCCGAGTCTTGCCCTTTTTGCAGCCTCTTTAAACCGCTTCACTGTGGAGTTGCAGAAAGCAGTTGACTTTCTCAATTGTATGGGGCTCTGAAATCACAGGCCACAGGCAGAGAATGACTCTTGACAGAGCTATGTTCTCTTCCATTTTTGGTTGCTGTCTGGCTACCTCTGAGTAGGGTCCATCCCTCTGTAGGATGTTGCTAAAAGTAGCAAGAAACAGCAGACAATGCTCAACATTATAAATCTTTCTTATTTACGCCAATGCTATTGCTGCCGATGCCTGTGTGCTGCTTTCCAAGATCTTGTTGACCTTTGTTAATGCTGTGCCTAGCTAAAATTTCTATTTCCTTAGAAGAAAGAGAAAATGGATGTTGAGGGAGAATTAGCACTCTGTCACAAATGCCTATTGATTCAGACACGTTCTTAATTCCACTCCATAAAGTGAGTCAGCAACTTGTAGAAGGCACGGGGCCAGCAAAACAGAAAACTGGCACCCTCAGATTGCCATATCGTGCAGTATCAAAGGGCTCACTATGAAAAAGGAAGCTCAGACAGCTCTCCCCCCACACAGCTAAAGTTGCAGCTAAATTTTAGCTAGTTTTGATATGATTGGTCTAAATGCTCAAAGATTATCTTGTAACTAGCAATGAAGCTGACTTTCTGGACCCTGTCAAAAACTTGATGTTGAAAGTCTAGCAAAACAGCTACACAGTCATTTTAAAAACTGTAAAAATGAGAAAACCTATGCACCGTTATAATTTTTCAATATGGTTGTCAGATTGTTGAAGTTACTTCTAAAATTTTTTAATTCTCTTTTAGATATGTTGAATGTAGATTTAGAGCTTGTAATATATCCTAAATACCTCACGATGTTTCCTCCTTTCTTACATTATGAAATAAACCTTTAAAGAGAATGAAAAATTAATGATTGCCACAAAGAGATTTTTCTTTCTCTTCTCAGCACGTTAATTTTCTTTATTATATGGCATTTTCTTGATGTTCAATTCATCTGATAAATCTACTCCAGATTCCTTCATCTCTAACACCAAAGATACCTTCACCACTTTGCACTGTCAAAATACAAATTAAATAACAATTTTATTTGAGAATGGAGGCAATGACCTTTCTAAACAGAAGTTCTAGAACAAAGTCAAAAGACTTTAAGAAGTTTATATTATTATATTTATTAATATGGGTATGAAACATAAGGGACTTTGGTCTATTTTGTTTACTGCTATTTACCTGGTACGTAGAACAGAACTTGGTGGACACTCAATAAACATTTATTGAGTTAATGAATTAATGGATTTTTCTTTTTAATAATCACAAAATACACTGGAAAATATTTAATCAAAGTAGTTGGAAGAGAGTTGGGTCTTCTTGATTCTAATAAGGAGAAGGCATGATGGGATTATATAATTCAGACTATTAAAATTCATGAAAGCATTCAGACTGGGTGAAAAGGCATTGAACCTCAGTTTAATGTCTCTGAGTATTCATACCAGGAGATAAGAGGAGGGGTACAAACTGTGGAAACACAATTATGTGATACAGTGTCTCAGATGTGTGTCTCTGGTGGGAGATAATGGGTGAGAAGACACTGATTCAAATGATTGGCAACATTAATGTTGAAATAAACATTTTCAAGTGCTCTTCATATAGTCTCCTGGCCTCAAAACGAATTTGAGAAGTGGTTTCTATTACTATTCTCACTTTATTTATTTATTTATTTATTTTTAATTTTTTGTTTATTGCAGTAACATTGGTTTATAACATTGTAAAAATTTCAGGTGTACATCATTGTACTTCTATTTCTGCATGGACCACATCATGTTCACCACCAAAATACTAATTACAACCCATCACCACACACATGCACCGAATTATCCCTTTCACCCTCCTCCCTCCCCCCCTCCCCTCTGGCAACCACCAATCCAATCTCTGTCCCTATGTATCCGTCCATTGTTGTCACTATCTACTACTTAATGAAGGAAATCATACGGTATTTGACCTTCTCCCTCTGACTTATTTCACTTTGCTTTATACCCTCAATGTCCATCCATGTTGTCACAAATGGCTGGATTTCTCCACTGTTGGGTATTTATCCAAAGAACTTGAAAACTCAGCCTCCCTGGGCGCCTATTCTCACTTTAAAAATGTGAAAATTGAGCTCTGGAGAGATAAGTAACTTGTCCAAAGTCTCACAGCTGAAGATTGGTAGAGCCAAGACCTGAAAGTCTTTGATAATCAAGGTCACGTCGGGTAAGAAGTCATGCTTTTGCTTCCTTGGCATTCAGCTACTCTGTGGTTCTCCTGCTGCCCCTCACCCTCTTCTGCAGCATAATTCCCTTTCTTTTTGTTAAGGATATTGTACTAATATTGTAATGTCTTTATGTGTCCTGAGTTAATAAAGGGCTTCTTTTCTCTTCTAGTGTCCAAAGTGATGCACAATATTTGCTGGGTCTTCAAGAAGGAAATAATGATGACTGGAACCAAAGTCCCAGAATTCTTCACAAGTAACCTGCCATGCTACAAATTTCTGGAAGAGCTATTTAGTAGGAACACTCTATTACGGACTGAATGTTTGTGTCCCCCCCCAAATTCATATGTTAACCCCCAACGTGATGGTATTTGGAGATGGGGTCTTTGGGGAGTGATTAGGGTTAGATGAGGTCATGAGGGTAGGGCCATCATGGTGGGATTAGCGGCTTTATAAGTAGAGGAAGAGAGAGAGATCTCTTTCTCTCTCCACACACATGCACTGAGGAAAGGCCATGTGAGGACACAGCGAGAAGTTGACCATTTGCAATCCAAGAAGAGAGCTCTCACCAGGAACTGAGTTGGCTGGCACCTTGATCTTGGACCTCCCATTCCCCAGAACTGTGAGAAAACAAATTTCTGCTGTTTAGATCACCCAGTCTAAGGTATTTTGTTATGGCAGCCCAAGCTGATTAATATACACTCTAGTGCTTTGGCCCCCAAACCTCTATGTGCACCTCTCAGCCCAGGTGAGGTGGACTGGATCACTAATGAGGAGTGAGCACTGTTTTTGCCTAGACTGGAAACTAGCCTAAATGGCCTTCTCATGTGTTCTTTCTCCTGAGCCTGAACCTGGCTTCTGCTCAAGTTTTTAAGAGGATGCAAATAGGGGTGGGGAGCTTCTTCCTAGCTGAGAGGGGAGTGAGAGAAAGAAGGGATGTGGCCCATTGTCATTACTAGTCACCAAAAGAGGCCAAGAGTAAGAATCTCAAAAAAGAGAATCCAGAGGAAGAGAATACATGTACAGACAATCTCTGTACATGGCTTGTACAGTCATTTAACTTCCCAGCTAATCACGGAAGCTGAGGTCATTGATTTCAGGCCTTTATTCTTTTGTAATATAGGTGTTTAGTGCTATAACTTTTCCTCTAAGCATTGCTTTAGGTGCATCCCACAAATTTTAATATGTCATATTTCACTTTCATACAGTTTAAAATACTTTCTAATCTCTCTTTTGATTTCTTCTTTGCCCATGCATTATTTTTTATTTTTTATTTTAAATTTTACTTATTTATTTATTTATCCCCCAAAGCCCCAGTAGATAGTTGTATGTCATAGCTGCACGTCCTTCTAGTTGCTGTATGTGGGACACGGCCTCAGTGTGGCCGGAGAAGCAGTGAGTCGGTATGCGCCCGGGGTCTGAACCTGGGCCGCCAGCAGCAGAGCGTGCGAACTTAACCGCTAAGCCATGGAGCCAGCCCACCATGCATTATTTAGAGTTGTGTTAATTGAGGATTTTCCAGAGATATTTACGTTATTGATTTCTAATTTAATTCCACTGTGGTCATATAACACACTTTGCATAATTTGAATCCTTTTAAATTTATTGAGACTTGTTTTATGGCCACGAGTATGATCTATCTTGGTAAATATTCCACATGTACTTGAAAAGAATGCATATTCTGCTCTCAGTGGATGGAATATTTTATAAATATTAATTAGGTCACATTAGTTGGTAGGGTTTTCCAAGTCTCCTACATACTTGCTGATTTTCTGTTTACTTGCTCTATTAATTATTGAGAGCAGGGTATTTAAATCTCTGACTGTAGTTACAGAATTGTCTACTTTAGCTTTCAGTTCTATCAGTTTTTGCTTCAGGTATTTTGAAGCTCTATTATTAGCTCATAAACATTTATGACTGTTATATACTATTGATGAATTAATTCCTTAATCATTACAAAATGACCCTCTTTATCCTTGGTGTTATTTTTTGCTCTGAAATTTACTTTCATATTAATATAACCACTCCAGCTTTATTTTGATTAGTGTTAGCATGATATATATTTTTCCATGCTCTTACTTTTTTTTTTTTTTTTTTAGTGAGGAAGATTGGCCCTGAGCTAACAACTGTTGCCAATCTTCCTCTTTTTGCTTGAGGAAGATGGTCCCTGAGCTAACTTCCGTGCCGACCTTCCTCCATGTCGCATGTGGGACCCCACCACAGCATGGCTTGATGAGTGGTGTCTAGGTCTGCACCTGGGATCTGAATCCATGAACTCCTGGCTGCTGAAGCAGAGCACGCGAACTCAACCACCACGCCACTGGGCCGGCCCCCCCATGCTTTTACTTTTAACTTATTTGCATCTTTAAATTCAAGTGGGTTTCTTGTAGGCAGCATATTTGGATCTTGCTTTTTCTTTTTCTTTTTTTTTTTTTTTTTTTTTTAAAGATTTTATTTATTTATTTTTTCCCCCAAAGCCCCAGCGGATAGTTGTATGTCATAGCTGCACATCCTTCTAGTTGCTGTATGTGGGACACGGCCTCAGCATGGCCGGAGAAGCGGTGCGTCGGTGCACGCCCGGGATCCGAACCCGGGCCGCCAGCAGCGGAGCGTGTGCACTTAACCGCTAAGCCACCGGGCCGGCCCATGGATCTTGCTTTTTCATCCAATATGATGATCTTAAAAATTATTAGAAGTTCTATACATATTTAGTTTGTATTTCAAACTTTAAAAAATTCCTTATTGTATGTTTGCGTGTGTGTGTGTGTTGGCACGTGTGTATATTTTATAAATATAAGTATGTACAGTTGTTCCTCAGTGTCCAAGGGGCATTGGTTCCAGGAACCCCCCAGGATACCAAAATCCACAGATGCTTAAGACCCTTATATATAATGGCATTGTACAATAAATACAGTCGGCCCTCTGTATCCATGGGTTTCACATCTGCAGATATGGAGGGCCAGCTGTATATATATTAGAGAGTGTGATCAAAAAATCTTTTTACTGATGGGGCAATCAATCAAAAAAGTGTGGAGACCATGGCTTTAAGGGCAATGTGAACAAGTGATCAATACTCATTTCAGGTGAACAGAAATAGAACTGGAGGGTGAGACAGGGCCTAGGCATCACACGACTCTAGCTGGGTGGCACCCCTTGGATTACGTATGTGGATGGTGTTCCTTGGAACTGTGTTAAGCTATGGCTATTGCTACAGGATCCATTTGGAGGGAAGAATTAGAGTCACGTGTGAAAAAGGCTGTGAAGGGTCTGTTCCCAAGCAGACACAAAGCCAAGCAAACTTTGCCAATGCACATCATTGCCCATGTAGGGGAGGAAAAACAATTTTCCCTTTACCCTTCTAGGTTCTTGGCTGAGACCCCCCTGTAATAAAAGACAGATTAATAGGAGAAAAACAAGCAGAAGTTTAATAACATGTACACCTCCTGTACACATTGGAGATACCCAGGAAAACTGAGTAACTCCTTGAAATGGCCCAAGCTACCGCCTTAAATACCATCTCCAGCTAAAGACAAAAGAAGATGTTGGGGGTAGGGGGAGCCATTTATGGGAGGTTTCCAGGAAAAGCACAGTAAACAAGGGTAAGGGTGTTATGCAGATTTAAGTCCTTGCCTTCTCCATTGATCAGTTTCTAGGGATTTAGTCATCCTCTTCCTGGTACAGAGAGGAAGATATCCTTACAAATAGAGATTTCCCTTATAAACATAAATGTCCCTTACAAAAGGGCAACTTCTACTCTGCTTTCAGAGATTCTCCTGAGTCTGAAGCCTCTCAAAAACAATAAGCCCAAAATAATCAAGATGCCAAAGAGGCATATTTTACGATGGCAAATTCTGCTGCCCTTCATCCACGTCTCCAGAAAGATTGTCTGATGGAGGGAGATGTGTATGCTGGGCAAAGTACTGGAGGGGAGGGGACTAGACAGAAAAGATACAGAAACTTGTGTAGGGGTCCCTTTGAGGTCTGTGGCTGAATACAAAGCTGTGCACATGCAGGGTTTAAATACATAGAGTGTCCAAATGACATGAAGGCAAAAGTTTAAAGTATTGTCTCTGAAAAGGAGATATTTTACAAAAGTTAATGCTTACAAAACATGCTACTCAAATTGTTTATTTGGGTAAACAAGTACATTCTGCTGAAGGATATTGGTAATCACCTATTTTAGAATGATAGTTTTGTAACCACGGGCCCATTTAGAGCCAGTTCGACCAGAACCCATCTCTTATCAACACAGTGATTAAGAATTGTCTTTCAGAAAATTTGCAAAGTCATGTAGTCAGAGCATGCACAGAAGAAGAAATCTTGACTGAAATGACCGCGAAACCAAAGATTCTCCTCCCCATGGACCCAAAGGACCGGGACACAACCAGAACTTAAAAGTCAGATTCTTGGGGCTGGCCCAGTGGCATAGTGCTTGGGTTCGTGAACTCTGCTTCAGTGGCCCGGGGTTCGTGGGTTTGGATCCTGGGCGTGGACCTGCACGCTGCTCATCAAGCCATGCTGTGGTGGTGTCCCACATACAAAATAGAGGAAGATTGGCAACAGATGTTAGCTCAGGGCCAATCTTCCTCACCAAAAAAAAAAAAAAAAAAGACTCTTATCAGAAATGAGGGATCTGTCATTCAGGAAGATCCAGTGTTCAAATTCCTTCCCCACTTTACCATAAATGTTTAGAACCTCATTATAAATGTTTAGAACCCCATCATAAATGTTTAGAACCTTACCATAAATGCTTGAAGCCCACCAATCAAAACCTGTTCTGCCAGTGTTTCCATGTGCCAGCCTGTTCTCCCTAACTTCTTAAATTTCACCCCAAATCCTGAGTGAGGGAGACGGATCTCAGGGCACACACTCCATGTCTCCCTGCAGATTGATCTTGCAGAATAAAGCTGATTTGTCTCCCAAAAGCTGTTGCCATAATTAATTGGCTTGTTTATGTGCATCGGGTAAGAGAACCCCATTTTTGTTCAGTAACAGTTTTAAAGACTAAATTGTGTATATAGATTGTCTAAAGATTACCTCACTCAATATCAGGCTTGTTGAATTTTTTTTTTTTTTTTTAAAGATTTTATTTATTCATTTTTTCCCCCCAAAGCCCCAGTAGATAGTTGCATGTCATAGGTTCACATCCTTCTAGTTGCTGTACGTGGGACTCGGCCTCGCGTTGGACGGAGAAGTGGTGCCTCAGGGCGCGCCCGGGATCCGAACCCGGGCCACCAGCATCAGAGCGAGCGCACTTAACCGCTAAGCCACGGAGCCGGCCCATGGCTTGTTGAATTTATTTTGTGAACTTCCAAAAGCAATCTGAAGCCTGATACTTTCCGAGTTGTGGATTGAAGGTGTGAATTTCCCTCAGCCCTTGTAGGGAAGCACTTTTGAATTCATTTCCCTGACATGAGATTGCTCTCCCCAAAGCAGTTTTGGAGGGAACATTAAGTGCTATAGAACTAGAATTGGAGAAATAGGCCCCAGAAAATGTTTTTAATCAGAGCTGTGTGGGAGCCCATTTAATCACTGTGTAATAGAAGACAAAGTGTTAAAGGAACAACGCTTTGTTTAAGGGACTTATTGACTGAGAAGTTCATTTAAACTGGGTCTTCTCGTCTCTGGCTTCCCATTTTGGAAATGTTTGCCCAAGACTGAACTCAATATATCTGTTTGGTAGCTATTCTGCATCCCACCCGTACCACCTGCCCACAGCTTCTTCATCCTTTGAACTATAAATGGAAATTCTCATGTTTTGGTTTTTGTCCTTGCAAGTTATAGTTCTCTCTGACAATTCCCTTTTTGTTTGAGAAAAGCCAGAGTGGTGCTGTGTATTTTCAGTCATATTCTCTTTGGTATCAAATGTCACAGCTGGGTTGCATGAAGGTTTATTTGTATTATAATAGCATTTCCTTTAGATCTCAAGGGGCCTCTATCTCTAAAATCACTTGTCTACAGGAACTTCAGGGAGAATAACTTGACCTTTTTAAAAGTAAACTTTCCAACCGAATATCTCCCTCTGGATCTAAGTTCAGATGGTTCTGTGTGTGTGCGCGCATGTGTGACTTGAGCTTTTAGGTTAATGTAGATTCTGACTTTTCAAAGTGATATAGTGTGTCTTTGATTTCCCAAACAGAGAGATCTTTTGTTAATTGTGATGATGAGTAAACTATAAGTATTGTAGTGGGATAATTTATTGAGATCATAATTTATGCTCTTCCTCCTCCCATTCCAGAAAGTTAGTCAATTCATTTTGTGCTCCTTCCCTAATTTATATTATATTTGTAGGCAGAAATAGGGTGACCAGCTGTCCCAGTTTGCCCAGGATTTGGGAAGAAGGATTTTCTGGTGCGTGGAACTTTCCACACAAAAACTGGGAAAGTCCCAGGCAACTTGGGAAAAGTTGGTCACGCTGAGCAGAAGTCCTGTACAAGATACCACCCATCTTGGAATTTTTTCTAAATCCTGAGTTCACTGAAGAGAAATGCCCCTAAGGGCAAAAGGAGAGTGGGATACCATATTAATGTAAACTTTTAATTAAAATATAACATATATATAAGGCACAAATCATAAGTGTTTAGCTCTACAAAATTTCACCAACACACATGTCACTAGTACCCGGATCAAGAAAGAGAATATTTCCAGAATCCCAGAAGCTCCCTTGTGCATCCTTTCAAGTTGCTATCCCCTTGAATAACCATGTAAAGGAGGAAAAATAATTTTCCCTCTACCCTTCTGAGCTCTTGACTGAGACACCCCTGTAATAAAAGACAGGTTAACAGGAGGAAAAAAAAAAGTTTAATAACATGTATACTTCCTGTATACATAGGGGTTACCAGCAAAACTGAGTAAAACTCTCCAAAACGGCCCAAGACACTGCCTTAAATACTATCCTCAGCTAAAGACAAAAAAAGAAAAAGATGGGATGTGAGGGGAAGGAGGCCACTTATGGTAAGTCATCAAGAAAAACACAATTAGACTGTTATGAGATTTAAGTTGGGCACCTTCTCCGTTGATAAGAGTTTCTTATGATTTAGAGTCATCCTTCTCTTCCTGGTACAGAAAGGGAGACAACCTTGTAAATGGAGATTAACCTTATAAATGTAAATGTCCCTCACAAAAGGGTAAATTCTTTTAGAGCTTCTCTTGTGTCTGCTTTTTCTCAAAAATATGCTACCTCAAAATAATCCTTATTCTGAAGAGGCATATTTTGGCATGGCATATCCTGCTACTCTTCAACTATTATCCTTGTAACCATGGGACCTCCAGGACCAGTCCAACAGACTCCATCTCTTACCAACAGAGTGATTAAGAAATTGTCTTTCAGAAAATTTGCAAAGTCATGTAGCCAGAGCATGTGCAGAAGAAGAAATTTTGACCTGAAATGACTGCAGAACCAAAGATTCTCCTCCCGACAGAACCAAAGGACAGGGACATGACCAGAATTTAAAAGTTGGACTCTTATCAGAAGTGAGGGGTGGATCATTCAGGGAGATCCCGTGTTAAAATTCCTTTCCCACTTTACCATAAATGTTTAAAACCTTACCATAAAAGTTTAGAACCTTACCATAAATGTTTAGAACCTCATCATAAATGTTTAGAACCTTACCATAAATGCTTGAAGCCCACCAATCAAAACCTGTGCTGCCATCATTTCCGTGTGCCTGCCTGTTCTCCCTAACCTCTTAAATTTTGCCCCAAATCCTGAATGGGGGAGGCAGATCTGAGGGCACACGCCCCCTATCTCCCTGCAGATCGATCTCACAGAATAAAGCTGATCTTTTTTCCCAAAAGCTGATGCTGTAACTAATAGGCTTGTTTATGTGCATCAGGTAGGAGAACGCCAATTATGTGTGGTAACATCTTTACTTAGAATACTTTAGATTAGTTTTACCTGTTTTTAAAATTTATATATATGGAACCATACAGTTTGTACTCTTGTTTCTAGTTTCATTCAACATTAAGTTTGTAAGATTCATCCATGTTGTTGTGTGTCATTTAGTTCATTCTTGTTGTATAATATGTTGTTATATAATATGTATCATATCCCATTGTCTGACTAGACCACAATTGACTTATCCATTCTACTTTTGATGGACATTTTGATTGTTTCCAGTTTGGGGCTATTATGAACAGTGTTACTATGAATACTTTTGACGGTAGGGAGAGAAAGGGGGCAGTGATTTGGCAGAATATCAGGGAGGCAGCAAACACTCAAAGGGGTTGGTGCAAGGTGGACATTGACCCTAGGCATGGGAGTTGTCACCTGTGCAAATTCTGTAACCCATGCAGGGCACAAAAGCAGGGGATTGCTGTACCTCAAGGGAAACTCAGTCCTTGACAACAGAACAATCAGCGACAATGGAATGAAAGTTAGGGGCCTACATGGAGTTAGCCAAACTGCAAAGTTAAGGGCACAGTCCTCCAGACTGCCAAGTCTGCCCAAGAATTCTGACACCAACTACAAGTGCAGGTGTTTCTTTTTTTTTTTTTTTCAGTTTTATTGAGAGATAATTGACATACAGTACTATATAAGTTTAAGGTATACAGCATAATGACTTGTCATGCTTATATTGCAAAATGATTACCACAATAAGTTTAGTTAACATCCATTACCTCATATAGTTACATAAAAATTTTTTTTAGTGATAAGAACTTTTAGGATTTTCTCTTTTAGCCACTTTAAAATATACCTATCGATGCAAATAATCAATAATCAATCGATAATTCAAAATTGGGGTGAGTTTATTATATGAGCCAGTTTTGAGGACTATATAGCCTGAGAGAGCACCTTCACCAAGGAAGGAAGCACTCTGAAGAAGCAAGGGGTACAGCGTGGTTATATACCCTCTTTGAACAAGGAACATATACCAAGTATGATAGGAATATCTCTTTTACTATAGTCACAAGATGTTTTGCTAGCACAGCATGTCAGTGGTCACAAGATGAGCACAGCAGGTTAGCGGTCAGCAGGTCAGTGGTCACGAGATGAGCACAGTAGGTCAGTTTGACCCTTAGTTTCTGGGAAGAAATGCTTATCTTTAAAGAAATGCTGATATGAGGGGAGGCAACATCCCTATCTTTAAGGGCATCATTCTTGGCTTTGGGATATTGTAAATGTTTAAAGCAGATGTACAGTGTATGCTGGATAGGCCACATCAGGCCTTTCTGGAAAAACAAGGTCAGGCTGAATTAGTTTTAAACCAAAGGGCTTCCTTATATATATACTTTTCTTATTGCTTTTCGTTTATTAATCATACCATACAGCAGCGTTAACTACAGTTTCCATGCTGTACATTACATCCCCAGTGCTTATTTATCTTATAACTGGAAGTTTGTGCCTTTTGACCACTCTCCTCCAATTCCCCCACTCTCTACCCCTTGCTTTTGCGACCACAAATCTGAGCTCTTTTTCTGTGAGTTTGGTTTAATTTTTTTTTAGATTTCACATATAAATGAGATCATACAGTATTAGACTTTCTCTGCCTGATTTATTTCACTTAGCATAATGCTCTCAAGGTCCATGCATGTTGTTACAAATGGCAGGATTTCCTCCTTTTCTATGGCTGCGTAATATTTCATTAAATATATATCAGAATATATATATCACATTTTCTTTATCCATTCATCCATTGATGGACACTTAGTTTGTTTCCATACCTTGGCTATTGTGTATAATGCTGCAATGAACATGAGGGTGCAGATATTTCTTCAACATAGTGATTTTGTTTCCTTTAGATACATACCCAGAAGTATGTATATATATGTAGATAGATAGATAGAGATAGATAGAGATATAGAAGTATATATATTTAGATATATATACTACTGGATCATATGGTAGTTCTATTTTTAATTTTTTGACGAATCTCCATACTGTTTTTCATAGTGGCTGTACCAATTTACATTCCCACCAACAGTGCACAAGCAGGGGTTTCTCAAAACCATCTTCAGGTTGGATAATTCCCTAGAAAGACTCACTGAAAACTATTATACTCACAATTACATTTATTACAGGAAAAGTATACATTAAAATCAGCCAAAGATGCATAGGGCATAGTCTGAAGGGTTCCAAAGGGTTCCAAACTCAAAGCTCCCATTGTCCTCAGGATACATTACCCTCCTGGCATCAGTATGTAACAACGTGCACAGAGTATTGCCAACAATATTCCATGTGTATTGTCAATCCAGGAAGCTCATGCAAAGTTGGGTGTTCAGAGTTTTTATTGGGGCTAAATTATGTTGGTATGATTGATTGAACTGTGGTTGAATTCAATTTCCAGCCTGACCCCCAATCACATGGTTAGTCTTTATAGTGTGGCCGGTCCACACAGAAAGACCATCTAGTGTGGCTGGCCCCACCCTAAGTCATCTTCTTAGCATAAACTATCAGGTGTGGTCCAAGGAGCTCACTATGAAAAACAAAGACACTCCTATCACATGGAAATTTCCAAGGGTTTAGAAGTTACCTCCAAGAGCCAGGACAAAGGCCAGACCACTCTTCCAGCAAGGCCAAACTCCTTACTACACAGGACCCTTTCCCCTTTTCTCTATAAGACTCCTGGATTCTGATGTAAAAATGAGAGGGGAGTGGTTCCAATATTGATTGAGATCATCTGCCCAGTGGGAATGGAGCCTCAAAACAGAATTTAAGGTGATTTATAGAAAACAAAGCAATGTCAAATTTCCTGTAGCAGAATAGTATTTTGAAATATAAATCAATGTGTTTTTCATTATTGATAATTTCTTTATACCCCCACATCCCCTCCCTGATTAAAATGAGCAGAAAGACAGAAAAGAGAATCATTTATTTTTGTGCTACAAAATAGGCTTTTGAAGCTCTTTGCAGAGCTGATATTTATGAGAGAAAAGGTTTTTGGATTGCCAGACCTTGAGTGGTTTGGGTATCAAAAGCCAAGGCCCTGAAGGCTTCTGGGTATACACAGAAAGATCGGGAAGAAGACCAGATCAATCAGAACCACCTAAAGCTATATAAGGCTCCCCAGGACTACAAGAGAGGAGAGTCAGAGGGGAAAAAGAAACTTACAAATGCGCTCCTGAGAAGGAGCTCTGTACTCTGCCTGCATTCTCTCCACTCCCACCTAGGCAAAGAGAATGAAAGAGCTGAGACACTGTTAAAAGTTGCTTATAGCCAACACTCTCAGTGCCCCATCCAGGGCCCTCCCATCTTAATCATTTCAGTGTGCTCTCTCTGACTCCAGTGTGCTCTGTCTGGCCAGTAGCTGCATCTCTGTGTCTAAAGGGTTTTTTTCCCAGAACTTCTCTGCTTGGTGCAGCAGGACAGAAGTGCCAGGGAATCAACTCGCTGAGAACAGCCCTCAGCCAAAACTCTCATTATAATTATTATCCCTCATTATAAATTATACTGTATCTCATTATTAACACCCCAGCTCTGGCCCCCCTTGGGTGGGATAATTCTGAGGTGTGTGTTTTATACCATTTCTCTGAGTTGCCTCATGGGGTCAAGCTCCACGTGTCCACCATAGTAGTTGGCTTAATAATGCACCTTATCTGTTTTGCCCTTCTGTGCATCACTCCCATCCCCCAGGTGATTTCTGTACAGTTCAAATGAATTAGTTGCCCTTGAATTCTTGTCACGGAGACGGCTTCTAGAGGTACCCAAACTAAGGCACAATTCTTTCCATTGCTTAAAGAGGCAAATGATCCTTGCTAACAGGCTCATTAAGAATAAGGGAAAAGGAGAGGATGGTTCCCCTACACCTATTATATTTCTCTGTGGTTCCCTGCAACAGTTTCTCTGATTAATAGCATCACTCAGCGCAGACCTTCAGGGCAGAGAGTGTTCTCATGTACTTTGTAATTTTTTTGCTGCAGGCTCATTTTCAGTAGGAATTATCTTGCATTAGAGTCCTCTGTGTGCCCGGGGTTAGGGAGGTCTCTCAACTACATGGCTTAACATTTGCTTCTGTTCTGGTCTTACAAAATTCATAGATTCAAGATCAGTTTCAAGTAAGTTTCTCAGGAGAGGAAACTCAAACTCTACAGTAGTGCAAACTTGTACACACCCCAGGCAGAGATCATGCTTGGGGTTCCAGTTTCTTGCAGGCAGCTCTCTTTCCTCCATTGGCCCAAGGAGGGCACCCTGCTTGTGAATATTCTACTTCTACTCTCTAAGGACAAGGAAACCCCTTCCTAGTGCCTACCTCTATATAGAGAGACTAGGCCTGGTTTCCTGATTTGACTTGCTCTTTTAGCCTGCATTCCAGTCCTGTTCTTGCATCAAAAACATAAACCCTGAGTTGTGTCTCCAGGCCCAACACTCCAAAAATTGCCCGGCTTCAATTCTTCCTCACTGCTTTGATTCTAACATCCTGTGTTCTTCTGACAACTGAGGATTTGCTTTTGAGCTCAACTATGTTTTAAAAATATTTTTTCATACCTTTTCTAGCATTTCTATGTGTTAGGAATAGAAGAAGGGACTCCAGCATCTTGCCAGGCAACAACAGTTACCATGACGCTGTAGGGGAGCAGAATTTGCTACTCCAAAATGTGTCTCTTTCATTTGATTATTTTTAAGAACAAAAGGCTCAGGAAGAAACTTTGACTTTCCCCCTAACTGCCTAAAAGAATTTAAGATAGAAGGCCTGTTTCAGGAAGAAGCTATCACCATAGATAACTATAGTATAATATGAACTAGGTGTGGTAGACAGGGAGGAACTTAGCAAGGCCCATTTGATCCAAGTCCTCTCCATGTCCCATTGTCTTTGCAAGGCATGGCAAACATTTATTTACCAGACATTTGCTTTTCCATCTCCGTGTGAATTGCTTTCCTCTCCTTCAAAGTCCCAAACCACTACCCCAATATCCTCTTTTATCTTTAGCTGAAGATGATATTTAAGGTGGTGGCTTTGGCTATTTGGTGAGTTACTCGGTTTTCCTGGGTTTCTTCCATGTATACATGTTATTAAACTGTGTTTGATTTACTCCTGTTATTCTGTCTCATGTCAATTTAATTCTTAGACCAGCCAGAAGAACCTAGAAGAGTAGAGGAAAATTTCTTCCTCCCCTACAATGCAAAGCAGCATAAACTCTCAACATGTTACCCTGCCCACAATGAAGACAATTTTTTGCATTATACAGAGTAAATTAGCTCTTCATAGTCCATTCTGGAATAGGACCTTGGCTTTACTTTTATATATCCCAAAGCCTTCCCAAAGCAAAAGAGCCCTCAAAGAGGAATGTAAGCCTCTGCTTCAAGCACTTAGGCTTTGTTTCAAGATTTCAATTATCTCGGGAACAATACTTTAGGAAGATCTCATGGTCAGTGTACCTGAGATATTCCTTTCCCCAGAAATCTCTGCAAGAGGAAAGCTCTTCTCAAACACATGGCACAAGATGGGGGCCTATCCATGACACGAGCAGAGATAAGCAGCATAAGATATCTCTCTCAATTCTAGAGAAAATTAACCTCAGGGGGTCACAGCTCTTTTTCTGTTCCAATATATATTGGCATGCCCATCTTGAAAGGTCATCTAGTAGAGGGAAAGACCAAGGACTTTGAATCAACCATCATGGTGTCAAAGAGTGATTGTCAAAAGTTAAAAACATGGCTCTCATGCAAATATAGAATGGGCATATGTCAAAGATTTTATTTAACTCATTAGTGTGGGGATTAATAAGATGGTAATCTGGTTCAAACAGCATTTTGAGGACTTGTATATTTATAGTCCACCAGAAAAGGCAGTTTGAAATAAATTTACTAAGTTAGAGACAAAATTGGTTAATGTCCAAAGGGCAATGAAACTGTAATTTTGGGGCTATATTTTTTATTGGACAGAAAAATGACCATATAACTTCAGAATCTGAGCCCTTATTTAATAGCAAATGCCAATTGCACACAGATATATACCCTAGATAATTAAATAATCCTTGGGTGATCCTGTCAACATCCTAAGCTGGCATTGAAAGGATATGCAGGGCCGGCCCCGTGGCTTAGTGGTTAAGTGAGCGCGCTCCACTGCTGGCGACTCGGGTTCGGATCCCGGGCTCGCACCGACGCGCTGCTTCTCCGGCCATGCTGAGGCCGCGTCCCACATACAGCAACTAGAAGGATGTGCAGCTATGACACACAACTATCTACTGGGGCTTTGGGGGGAAAAAATAAATAAATAAAATCTTTAAAAAAAAAAAAAAAAAAAAAAAAAAAAAAAGAAAGGATATGCAACCCAATTTTCCCCTTATTTCCCAAGTTTTAAATAATGTCTCAGCAGTAGCTAGGACATCTAGCTATGGAATATACTAGCTTTGGAGCAATTACCTAAATTCTCTGGGACTCAGTTTTTTCATCTGTAAAATTGAGGCAATAATATCTATCTTGCCTGATTATTTTTTCCTGTTCCTCAACTAATGGAGTCCAAGCAGAGATGACCCCTAGGTAGGTAGAAGGTGGAGTTGGGTGCCTTTTATACTCATGACAGGGAGCAGAGACCTGAGGGTACCAGGGTGTGGGTCAGGAAATGGACCAAAGCAAGGATCACTGTATCTGAGGGATGGAAGCCTAGAAGGCCAAGCAAGTGAAAATGAGCAGCAAATCTAAGGAGTAGTCAAAAGGAGAAGAAACCCAGAGATAAAGCCAGGAATGTGTGTCAGCCAAAGTCACACACAAATTTGGAGTTCAAAAAATAAAGTGATGGGAGAAAGGGGACCAGAGTGAATCTGAACCTGAGCCAGGTAAGGTGGCAGCTTATATTCTATCCAGTTTTGCCAATAGTGTGAGATGGCCTATCCTTGGAGATCAGGGTTACCCTTGGACAATGAATAGGGTAAAGGTTAAAAAGAATTTATACTAGGCACCTCGTTTAGCATCTAAAAATAGCAGGTGCTCAATAAACAGTAGTGATTATACTCTTTACCTAATTTTCTCTCCATGGAGGTTGTAGGTGAGGCAGTTTTCTTTAAAAAGGAACCATAAGAATAAAAGTCTTGGGCTGCCCCATGGCTTAGCGGTTAAGTGCGTGCGCTCCGCTACTGGCGGCCCGGGTTCGGATCCTGGGCACGCACCGACACACCGCTTCTCCGGCCATGCGGAGGCCGCGTCCCACATACAGCAACTAGAAGGATGTGCAGCTATGACATACAACTATCTACTGGGGCTTTGGGGGAAAAAAGGAAAAAAAAAAGTATAAAAGTCTCTATGACTTACTTGTCTAGTATAGAAGGTATTCATACTACTGATGCAAATGAGGTAGACATCTGTCGTTATCGCCCGCTGAGGCAAAACAAAGATGTGCCGCTTGCATCTTCCTTCAAGAAAGAACTTGTTCACCAGCTGCAAGGAGTGTAGTTAGCTAACATCCTCCAACTGCAGTGTCTTCAGGATCCACCTCAGCACATAATTGTGAGGCTCTGCTCTTCCGGGGCAAGCCCTAGCCAATGACTGAGCATAATGTGCCTATAAAGGCCCAGCCCTTTCCGCCCAACATAGGTATTCACTAATGGGCAATCTTTGTTCAGAGCTCCCCACCGGGTTGGCTGAGATTTTGTCATATCTGCACTGCAGTTGGAGGCTCTTTCTGCCCAACTCTACTCTCTCCTGCATTTTTTCATAGGTGACAGATCTGCATTACGGTTTGAAGGCTTTCTCTGTTGATTGTGCTTCCTCTTTCTTCATTTTTCCCAACTGTTAACCCCCACCCAATAAACTTTTTGCACTTTTCACTCTGTCTCACTGTTTGCTTCCCAGAGGACCTGAACTGATGTAGTTGGTACTGGAAGTGGTCTGAGAAGCTGGAGAAAAGATGGGGATTGGTGACTGGGTCACTTGCCAACTGTCCGGCAATGAGGACCCCATCCTGGGTAGTATGTAGGACATGCAGAGTCCCTGACCTATTGTTGTGGTCTAATGGCTAAAACTTGCACTGGTGGTGATTGGGAGAAGGTTCTGATGGAGTGGAATGCTTTGGCTGGTGCAAGGATTTGAAAAGTCCAGAGGTGGGGAGTAGGGGTGGGGAAGGGAGGGAGGTGGCAAAGCATATAAGAACAATGGAATTGTCTGGTTGCTATTAAGTTTCAATGACACCCTACAGAGAGATAATGAAAAACTGAGGGCGGTTAGTAAACAATTGAAAAACAGATGTGGAGGCCAGAAGACCTCTTTGGTCGTTTACAAAGAGGCCCTTGTCTCCCGCAGTGGGAGAGCAGAAAAAGGTGAAAACAAAACTCAAGATTTAATAGTTATATTCACTGACCTTCAAAGATGATTGAATGCTCAGCTGAGGCAGTTTATTATACCAAGGTTAGAGCCCTGTTTGGGGTAACCTGGGACTCTGTTACATGGGATGAGGACATGTGGGTGAATGTCCCTGAAGATTTTGGCTTCCCAGTGTTAAAGAAACCAGATTAGGCTCAAGATGGAGTCACTCACACTAAGCCTCACATCAGCAAAGCAAAACTTTACTAAATTTCTATGCTCAGCTCTCCCAGAAAAGGAAGGCCTAGGTCAACCAATCAGCACTTGCCTGCTCGGCAAAAGTTACCTGACCTGGCTCCAAGACTTCCCTTTGCTCCATATAAGGAAAATAACCCTGGTTTAACCAACCAGTGAATGCCCAGCGTAACTTCCTTATTCCTACTCGTCTTGGTCTATAAAACCCTCTCAAACTGTGCAACTCTTTGGAGCTCCTTTCCGTCTGTTAGATTAGATGTTGCCTGATTCACAAATCACTGAATAAAGCCAATAAGATGTTTAAAATTTACTCAGTTGGGTTTTGTTCTTTAACACCAGACTCCTTTGAACACCGAGAGCCTTCAGAGGCAGCCCATTCCTCTCTATTAACAGCTAGTGTAACCGTGGGCCCTCAAGGACCAGTTCAACTGACCCTATCTCTTGTCAACAGAGTGATTAAGAATTGTCTTTCATAAAAACTGCAAAGTCATGTAGCCAGAGCATGCGTAAAGGAAGAAATCATGACCTGAAATGACCTCAGAACTAAAGATCCTCCTCCTCACAGAACCTAAGGACCGGGACATGACCAGAACTTGAAAGTCGCACTCTTAGCAGAAGCAAAGGGTCCCTCATTCAGGAAGATCTGGTGTTAAAATTCTTTCCCCACCTCATCAAAAATGTTTAGAACCCCATCATACACCTTTAGAACCCTGTCATAAATGTTTAAAACCTTACCATAAATGCTTGAAGCCCACCAATCAAAACCTGTCCTGCCAGTATTTCTGCATGCCAGCCTGTTCTCCCTAACGTCTTAAATTTCACCCCAAATCCTGAATGGGGGAGACAGATCTGAGGGCACACGCTCCCTGTCTCCCTGCAGATCTATCTCACAGAATAAATGCTGATTTCTCCTCCAAAAGCTGATGCCGTAATTAATTGGCTTGTTTATGTGCATCAGGCAGAGAACACCAATTTTGTGCAGTAACACTAGCATGCTCCCTACCTCCAGTGTAGAAAGATATTGTAGAGTCTTCTCCCCCACAAGGCAACAGGGGCCACCCTCAGGATCTGCCCTACTTTATCTCCTGGTTGCCAGGCCAAAAACTAGAATCACGTGGCAGCATAACTCAGCTGGGAAGTGCCAGGTCTGATAAAGGAGTAAAGGGCTCATACCCCCATGGAGCTGCAAGACCTGTCAAGCATGTACAAGCAAGAGCTGAGGGGTACCAATGAACTGGGTTTTGAGGGTGATTGATCAATGGGGCTGAAAACTATGACTGGATAAGGGAGAGTTTATTGACTTAACACCCTGGCAAGGACCCCAGGGGATGAGGCAAACTCACTTTTAGGGTGGCTTCTAAATTCCTGGAGAAAGTGATGGCCCAAGCTGAGCAAAACTGAAATGCCTAAATTGCCATAACAAATTGTAGAGCAACGTATAAAGAGTCTAAGAGAAGTGGGCAGACAGGAATGCATATATTATATGAGACCAGATGACTCCCAGTGGATTATATCCCATAGAAAAGCCCAGAGGATATACCATTCACCACGACCATCAGAAATGCACTGGGGAGCCAGGTATCAGCATTACTAAGACGTTTAGTGGTGGCTTCCTCTGCACGAAGGCCAGGATTAAGTCAGAGAGACTGTCACATAGCTTGGCTTATTGATAGCAAGGGAGGTGATGGGATGGGACTCAAAAGCAATAGAGGCCAGGTGGTGGTGCTTAACCATCAGAAGCTATAGGGGTGCAATTTTTATCATTATGACCAGAAGGTTGGAGAAGCCATGAAGGGGCCTTAACTAGGAGAAAATTGTGAAGATGGTTAAAAAATTGTAGCTCCCTATGCGCAAAACTATAGCTCCCTAGGGAAAAACTGAGGGGCATACAAGAGTACTACTTAATATACATAATCAAAAGGAAGCAAACGTGCATGTGTAGAAGGCTTAAAGTGTTGCTCCAATAAAAAGTCATGACCCATTGCCCATTTCATTGGCCATTGAGCCAGTTTTCAGAATTGGAGCCCATTGAATGAAGGGGTGGCCAGGGAGCCATGTCCTCAGGTCCCCAGGTGGAAGGAGCCTGCAACATTGTGGCAAATATAGACCACAATGATTCCCTCAGTGTTTTCCCAAAGGGACCAGCTGTCATTTACTAAGGTGACTGTACACTTGTGAAAGGGAGCAGAATTTGCCACCCCAAAATATGCCTCTTTGGATAAGGATTATTTTAGGCTGGTTATCTTTAAGAAACTGCAGGTGCAGACGTTCTGAAAATCAAATAAAAATTATTATTTTTGTAAGAGATATTACATTTAGAAGGGAAATCTCCATTTGTAAGGGTGTCTCCCTCTCTGTACCAGGAAGAGAAGGATGATTCTAAATCTCTAAAAACTCTATAAATGGGGAAGGCAAAGACCTAAATCTGCATGACAACTTTACTCTTGTTTACTGTGTTTTTCCTGGTCGCCTCCCATAACTGCCACCCTACCCCAACATCTTTTGTCTTTAGCTGAAGATGGTATTCAAGGTGATGGCTTGAGCCATTTTGGGGAGTTACTCAGTTTTCCTGGGTCTCTCCCATGTATACAGGAGGTATGCATGTTATTAAACTTCAGTTTTTCTCCTGCTAATCTGTCTTTTATTACGGGGGGGAGGGGATCTCAGCCAAGAACCCAGAAGAGTAGAGGGAAAATTATTTTTGCTCCCCTACAGTTGGGAAAGGGAATTATGCAGACATTTTGAGGACTATTGGACATAGTTGAGTTGACATTGATATACAGAGACTCAGAGCATCATCATGGACCCCTGTTAGAATGGAGGCATATGGGGGCCAAAGTGTAGCTTACTGTGTCTCTACTTTTTTTATGGATCCACCTGGTAGTCATTTTCCCAGTCTTTGAATGTATAATTGGGATGGACATACTTGGCAATTAATTTAACCCCCACATTGTGCTCAGCTTGTGTGTAGGGTAAGAGCCATCGTAGTGGGGAAGACCAAGTGCATGAAACACAACTCTTCCTCTACCCTCTACTCCCTCACTCTCACCCCCAGTAGCCAAGGTAGTAACTCAAAAACAATATTGTATTCCAGGGGATGGTAGAGATTATTGCTACCCTTTAGGATCTGAAAGGATCTCATGAATCCTTTAATTTGCTAGTTTGGCCCCTGTAGAACTGGATGGATCCTGGGGAATGATCATGGACTGCTGCATGATAGGCCCATCCACACCTATGGGTAACTATGTTACAGCAGATTAACATGGCATCAGGTACATGATATGCAGCCATCGATTTGGCAAATGTGTTCTTTTCTATCCCAGTCAGTAGGATCAGAAACAGTTCTCATTTACCTGGAGTGGACAAACATACATTGATAGTTTTGCCACAAGGCTTTGTTAACTTGCCTGTCCTCTGTCATCACATAGTCCAAAGAGATCTGAGCAGTCCCACAGAATATGACACCGATCCATTACATTGGTGATATTATGCCGATTGGGAAGGATGAGGAAGAAAGTGGTTAGTAAGCTGGAGGCCAAGGCAAGTCTCATGCACTCCAGAGTGTGGGAGATAAACCCTATACTTCAGTATATGAGAGAGAAATAAACTTCAGTTGGGTTTAAGCTAATGTTTTTTGAGTTGCTGGCACTCACAGCCAATCCTAATTGTGATACAGGATCATTTGCCCAAAGTAATGATGTTTTAGAGTAATTGATCTTAGGAAGTATTTCTGATGATAATTAGATAACAGAACTAATTGCCTATCCATGTTGCTGCAAGTTCACGTCAATAAAGAAACATACTGATTTTTCTATTCTACAATGGGATTTAAAGTGAGAGGGTATGATTCTAGGTTATCTAAGAGAAGTTTACATATAGTCAAGATTAAAGTGAGGGGAGGAGGGTAGAATGCAGACCTATAAAATTAAAATTATTGACATCTATCAGGAGGCCATTTGAACAGACCCTAACTCACACAATGGCGCTGAGGCAGGAGCCCTAATAAGTATGAATAATCATGAGTCAATGTTTAAGGAACAGTCAATTAAATTAAACCTGCAAATAACTTGTTATTCTTAACAGATGTCCCCAAAACTTGTAAAAGAGTAAATTAGCGGCTATTTAGGCCCATGTAAAATATTGTCTAAACAATCTCATACATGAAATTTGTTAAGTAGGAGTGGATATTGAATTTAAATTGAGTGATCAGCAGACCAACATGTCTGTAGTTTGGAGTGAATTAGAGGATTGCCCATAAAAATAATTTGATACTATATGAAGAAGGCTTGCCAGGAACACAATTTAAGAGGGCTTAATACAAATATAGGTAGTTGTCCTTGGATCATAAAAGCTGAGTCAAGGAAGCTGTCTAGGTGTCAACTGAAATCTCAGCATGCTTCTCCAATTTCATTTACCAGACTCAAAATATGGATTTATTATGTCCTCTAAACTGTGTTCATTAGTGCTTACAGAGGCCTAACGTAGGACGATCATATAATTTAACAAGGACATACTTTACCTATGCAATTTTTTTTGACTTAAAACATTTTAAAACATTATTATTTTACTTAAGCAATTTCTTAGGCAGTAAGATGTTTGCAATAAGGGTTAACTGTAATAAGATCCATTGAGGTGACCTCTTCTGTATCTCATTTCATATGGCACCACATTAACCTGGTTAAGGTTTTGTTCTGTTTTGTTGCATCCCAACTAGTACTTGTCAAACCAGAAACTGGAAGGGCGAGGCCCACATTTACCAAAACCTGACACATCATTTAAATTTTCATTGGTCTGTTAGAAATGAAAGGGGAAGTGTCACTCAGGGATTGAGGGAAGTTTCAAGAAACGGCAGGAAATTGCCAATGGAATTTAAAAAACCTCACTCTGGATTACTTTTCTCAACTTTTTAATCTCCCCATCCAATAAGATTAATTAGACTTCAGGACAAGTTAAGTCACCAGTTGAAGTGAAAGAGAATTGTATACTTTCTACAGAGTTCAAAATACCTATAATAAAATATATATAACACTGGCCTCAAAAGAATAGACAATATTTTCCCAAGATTTGTCACACTTCCTATGACTCAGCAAAATGCAATTTATAGTTGTAGATGGTTTGTTGAGAAGTTTTACATTTAGGCAAACACAGCTCTCTCAGGGCAGCTAGTTATGGAGAACCAGCCTGGCTGCTCTCTGTCAGTTGGGAAGTTCAGGTTTCCAGAGACCCATAAATAAAGATTATTAAAACTGATAAAGACTAAAATAAAGAAAAACACAATCTCAGATACACTTGAAGTGTAAATTGGAATATATACTTCTGAAGGGCAACTTGGCAATATACATTGAAGCTTTTTTTTTGGTGAGGAAGATTAGCCCTGAGCTAACATCTGTTGCCAATCCTCTTCCTTTTGCTGAGGAAGACTGGCCCTGGGCTAACATCCATGCCCATCTTCCTCTACTTTATATGTGGGACCTTGCCACAGCATGGCTTGATAAGTGATGCATAGGTCTGCACCCGGGATCCCAACATGTGAACCCCGGGCCACTGAAGCAGAGTGCATGAACTTAACCACTACACCACCAGGCTGGCCCCTATATTGAAGCTTTAAAAAGTGCATTTCTTTTATCTAAGCATCTTCACTCTAAGGAATTTTTTTTTTTTTTTGAGGAAGATCAGCTCTGCGCTAACATCCGTGCCAATCCTCCTCTTTTTGCTGAGGAAGACTGGCCCTGAGCTAACATCCGTGCTGACGTTCCTCCACTTTATGTGGGACGCCACCACAGCATGGCCTGACAAGTGGTGTATCAGTGCGTGCCTGGGATCCGAACCCGGGCAGCCAGCAGCAGAGCACAGGCACTTAACCACTACGTCATGGGGCCAACCCCCTCTAAGGAATTTTTTTTTTTCCCCCCAAAGCCCTAGTAGATAGTTGTATGTCGTAGTTGCACATCCTTCTAGTTGCTGTATGTGGGACGTGGCCTCAGCATGGCCGGAGAAGCGGTGTGTCGGTGCTCGCCCGGGATCCGAACCCGGGCCGCCAACAGCGGAGCGCGCGCACTTAACCGCCAAGCCACGGGGCCGGCCCAGGAATTTTTTTTGTAAGAATATAATCACATAATTGAACAAAGACATTTATAAAATAATATTTATTTTAGTTTTGATTATGACAATGAGACAATGGAAACAAATGTATGACAACACAGGATTGGTTAAAAATTATGATATAAAGGTATAATGAAATATTATAAGCCATTAAGATATTTTAAATATATAATCATTAACATAAAAGATATTCATGATACTGTGGAGTGAAAATAGCATATAACAAAATACTATGAATTCTATGAGCTCAATAATGTTTAAAACCTGAACTTTTTGCATATATATATGCATAAAAGATGTCTGGGAGTTTACAGTAGAAAACGTTAATCGACTATTGCTAGGTGCTAGAAATATTTTATTATGAAACGTTGCAAGCACACAAAGTTATGGAAAATAACAAATACTTGTGTCCCTAACACTTGGTTTTATCAAATGTTGACATTTTGTACTATTTGCTTCAGATACCTTCGAAGTAATGAAACATTTCAGGGACAAACGAAACCCTCTGTATTGCCCCCTCCAACCCACTCCTCTCTCTCCCTCAAGTTCACCACTATCCCGCATTTGCCAAAATGTTATATTTTCCAGAATTATGTATTTAATATAATTGAGAATACAAATATTTTAACTCCATATGTGTATATACACAAATTACATAGTTATTATATATATTACATGTATGTAACATACAACATTGCTTGTATTTTTAAAACTTTATATAAACGTTATTATAAAGTATGGTCCTGAAACATCCTTCTTTCTAATAATAGTATGTTTTTAAAATTTATACATATTGATACATTGCTACATAGCTCTGGGTCATTTAAACAGTTAATATAGCATTCTACTTTTCAATGTACCACAAATTATTTATTCATTTAACTATTGATGCACATATAGGTTATTTCCAATTTTATGCAATTGCAAACAGTGCAATTCAAATCACAGATAAAAATCCTTTTGCATCTTTTTGTAACCATCCATGTAATAATATCTTTACACTATATTCCTGGAAATGGAATTGCTGAGTCTATTTCTCTCCCGATGTCCCAATCTCATAGTTTATATAGCTTTATAATGAGGAGGGATATTTCATAAAGGAAATCTCCCCTCCTTAATTGTCTCCTTTAAAATGGCTTTGACAACTCTTGGTACTGTGTACTGCTATAAGAATTTTAGAATCAGCTCTGCAGATTCTGCAAAAACAAAACAGATGACAGAAACAAAAGCTAAATCAGTCAACCAATTAATCAATCAACCACCACCCTATAATAGCAATAAACAGGCTGGGAATTTTTTGGAATTACATCAAACTAATCACTTTATTTTGAAAGAATTGAGGTCTTTCCAATGTTGAGTTTTCATATCTGTTGTAGATTACGTAATTATTCAAAATATTCACTTCCCCTTTCTGGGAGGCGTCATATATCCATGTCCTTTTGAAGTAAGGTTTGGCCATATGACTTGCTGTAACCAAATTGATGTGAGAAGTAACCTGTATCACTTTTGCATGAAACTTGAAGACCCATCCCATGTCTCCTTTCCCTCTGCAATGCCGCGGATAGAGGCCACCCCTTTAGCCAGCATGCCAGAGTGAAGGCAAACTAGAGCAGAGCCACAACTGTCCTGTGATAGAAATGTCACAAAAATAAAAATCAATTTTGTTGTTGTAAGGCACTGAGCTCTTTGTGTGTTCTTTGTTACTGCTTTATAAGTCAGCCTAAACTGACTGAAGGAGATAATTAGTATCAAAAGTGGGGTGCTGCCATAAAAAAACCCATAAAACTATGGGGCATTGGCTCTGAAGTTAAGTGGTGTTTGGAAAAGAAACAGTTGTTAAAGGCTGGGAAGAAGGCAATCATATTATGAAATGGTGAACATTTGGTAAAACATCACCAGTGATACCTTGGAAAGGCAGATATTGTGCTGAACGAGCCTGTAGGTTTAGGGAGAGAGGGCGAGAAACAATATTAGTAATGTGCCTTCGCTCCTATTGGCTGCATTTGGAGAGATACTGCAAGAGATATGCACAGGCAAGATTTGGCCACTTTGTAAGCAAGAATGAGAGGGAGTAGTGTGAGCCCTGAATTCAAGGACTTCGTAGGAATAGACAAAGCAGCAGATTCTTAACTTCAAAGTCAGCACAATTTAACCTAAGCTGACTAATGTGCCATCCATGAATGCCATCTCTCTCTTCTTTTCTTTTTATTTTGTGAGGAAGATTGGCTCTGAGCTAACATCTATTGCCAATCCTCCACTTTTTGCTGAAGAAGATTAGCTCTGAGCTAACATCTGTGCCCATCTTAGTCTATTATGTATATGGGACCCTGCCACACATGGCGTGATGAGTGGTGCATCAGTCCGAGCACGGGATCTGAACCTGCGAACCCCAGGGCAGCCTAAGCGGAGCGTGTGCACTTAATGGCTCCGCCACCGGCTGGTCCCTCTCTCTTATTTTCTTTAGATATTCTTTTATGTCCTTTAATAACACTTAAACTAATTTGTAGGTACCCAAGCACTTTTGTGATTGTTGCAAATGGAATCTCTCTTCTTAAATACTTCTTAGTTTATGGTTAAAAAAATATATAACTTTTTTTCTCATATAACAGATCTTCACCTTTACCAAAATATTAATGAGTTCCATGATCACTGTTGTTTTTCTTTTCCTACTTCTTCCTTTTAGTTTCATTTTCTTGTTGCTGAAGTTTTTCCTTTAATATTTATTTTAGGGGCAGTCTGCAAGTCTGTGTTAAACTGTCCCTCACTCTTGAATTATAGTTTTGCAGTCTGTTGGCAGACTGTGGTTCTGGTATAGATAATCTGTTTGTTTTTTCTCTCTCTCTTTAGCAGCTGTGGCAGAGACTAACCGTATGATTAACAATCCAGTTTTCCTTTCTTAGGCACAAAGCTAAACTGCATTTCCCAGTCCCCTTGCATCGAAGTGGAGCCATGTGACTAGTAGTTCTTGCCAATGTAATGTGACTGGGAGGATATGTCACTTCTGATATGAGGCAGTCAGGAGCTGGTGTGTGTCTTAGCCACACACTTTCTCTTTCCTTATCTCCTGGCTGGTTACAGCAGTTCCAGTGGAAGGACCGCAGGGATCCCAAGGACATAGAAAATAGAAAGAGACTGGATCTTTGGAAGGTCGTGTGGAAGACTTTTCTTTTTTTCTCCCCCCAGCTTTTTTGAGATATAATTGACATATAACATTGTGTAATTTTAAGGTGTACAATGTGTTGATTTGATAAATTTACAGATTGCACAATGATTACCACCATAGCCTTAGCTAACACCTCCATCCTGTCACATAATTACCATTTTTTTGCGTGTGGTGAGAACATTTAAGATCTACTCTCTTAGCAACTTCCAAGTATATAACACAGTATTGTTAGCTATAATCACCATGCTGTACATTAGATCCCCAGAACTTGTTAATCTTATAGCTGGAAGTTTGTACTCTTTGCCCAGCATCTCCCCGTTTCCCCCAACCCCTAGCCCCTGGTAAACATTCTTCTACTCTCTGTTTCTATGAGTTTGGATTTTTTAGATTCCACATATAGCATTTGTCTTTCTCTGTCTGACTTATTTCACTTAGAATAATGTCCTCAAGGTCCATCCATGTTGTCACAAATGGCAGGATTTCCTTCTTTTTCAGGGCTGAAAAATATTCCATTGTGTATATATATACCACATCTATAAGGCTTTTCTTAAATACCCAATAGATCTTTTTTTTTTTATAATTTTATTTATTTTTTTCCCCCAAAGCCCCAGTAGATAGTTGTATGTCATAGCTGCACATCTTCTAGTTGCTGTATGTGGGACGCGGCCTCAGCGTGGCCGGAGAAGCAGTGCATCGGTGCACGCACGGGATCCGAACCCGGGCCGCCAGCAGCGGAGCGCGTGCACCTAACCGCTAAGCCACGGGGCCGGCCCCCAATAGATCTTTGATATGAACAAGAAATACACCTTTTATTTTGTTAAGCCACTGAGATTTGAAACTTGTTTCTTACAGCATCTAACTTTACTTACCCTGAATAGTAGAGTAGATAACTAAGATTTTCTTTCAATTTTTGATATTTTGCAGTTTCACCACAATATATCTGATTGTGGATTTATGTTTATTCTGTTGATACTCAGCATGCACTTTTTAAAAAGTGAGAACTCAATTCTTTAATACAGAAAAATTCTCAAATAGTATTTCTTCAAACATTACTGTTTTTGCTATTTCCCTCTTTCTCTTCTTCTCTAACCCTATCAGACATATTATGTAACTTCACAATGTATTTTCCATGTCTTTTATCTTCTCTCTGATGCTTTTTTTTTACTGTGGTAAAATATACATAACATAAAGTTTACCATTTTAACTACTTTTAAGTGTACAATTCAGTGGCATTAAGTGCATTCACAATGTTGCACAACCATCACCACTATCCATTTCCAGAACTTTTTCATCAACCCAAACAGAAACTCTGTACCCATTGAACAATAACTTCCCATTACTCCCTCCTCATAGCCCCTAGTAACCTCTACTCTACTTTCTGTCTATGAATTTGTCTATTGTAAGTACTTCATATAAGTGGAATCATACAATATTTGTTCTTTTGTGTCTGGCTTATTTCACTTAACACAATGTTTTCAACGTTCAGCCACGCAGCATGTATCAGAATTTCCTTTTTAAGGCTGACTAATATTCCATTGTATGTATATACTACATTTTGTTTATCCATTATCTGTTGATGCATACTTGGGTTGTTTCCACCTTTTGGCTATTGTGAATATGCTGCTATGAACATTGGTATACAGGTATCTGTTTTCATCCCTGCTTTCATTTCTTTTGGGTATATACTGAGAAGTGGAATTGTTGGAACACATGGCAATTCTATATTTAATTTTTGAGAAACCGTCGAAGTGTTTTCCACAGAGGTTGTACCATTTTGCATTTTCACCAGTAATGCACAAGGGTTTCAATTTCTCCACATTCTCAACAACACTTATTTTCTAGTTTTTTCTTTTTTTTTGATGGTAGCTATCCTAATCAGTGTAAAGTGGTATCTTATTGTGGTTTTGATTTGCATTTTCCTAATGACTAATTACGTTGATCATCTTTTCACATACTTATTGGCCATCTGTATATCTTCTTTGGAGAAATGTCTAAGTCTTTTTCCCATTTTTGAATTAGGTTGTTTGGTTTTTTGCTGCTGAGTTGTAGGAGTCTTTATATATTCTCTCTGACACATTTTGTCTCTTTCAGTGTTGCATTTTGTGTGAACCCTTTAGCACCATCTTTCAATGAACCAGTCCTTTTGTTAGAGTTCAGCCTATTCTGCTCCATTTGTTGAGTTTCATTTCAGTAGCTATAGTGTTTCATTTCAGATAGTGTACTTTTCATACATAGAAGTTCTATTTTCTTATTTATCTTATCTTTCATTTCTCTTCTTACTATACTCATGTTTTCCTTTAAATAATTGAACATAGTTATAATAGCTCTTTTAGAGCCCTTTCCCAGTAAATCTACCATCTCTGTCATTTCTGATTCTGTTTCTGGTGACCAATTTTTTCCTCCTGGTTATAGATCACATCTTCCTGCTTCTTTGCATGTCTAATAATTTCTGATTGGACGCTGAACATTGTGATTTTACATTGTGGGGTTCTAGGTCTTGTCTTTCCTTAAAAAGTGTTGGGCATTGTACTGACAGGCATTTAAATTACAGATCAATTAGATCCCTCTGAGGCTTGTTTTTAGTTTTACTAGGGTGGATTTAGAATAGCCTTTACTCTAGGCCTGTTTAGCCTCTCTACTGAAGCATGATCCTCTGAGCTCTCTACTGAAGGCCTGGACTCCAACAAAAAATTTCTCCAGCTGGTCAGAACTAAACATCTCACAGTCCTGTGTGATCTCTGGGAATTGTTCAGATTATAGCTCCAATTTCTCTTTTGCCCCAAATCAGGTATTTTCATCCTATACATGTGTAGCTTAGTATTCAGCAACAGATTCAATAAACCCCCTAAGTTTACTTTTGGAGCTATTTCTCTGCACATCTCCCTCTTCGCTGGTACTCTGCTCCACAAATTCTAGCCATCTAAGTCTTCCTGAACACTATCTGTCTCTTCAATTTGGCAACTGCTGTGCCTGGGATTCTGCACCACAGTCTGGAAATTCAACATCCCTGCTGTGCCTGGGATTCTGCACCACAGTCTGGAAATTGCCTCTAGGCAGATAACTGGGGTGATTGTATGACTCACCCCATCTGTTTGTTTTTCTTATGTCCTTGTGGTCCTGTACTGCCTGTTGTCCAATGTCCAAAAATTATTGTCTCACATATTTTGATCAGTTTTGTAGTTGTTTATGGTGGGAAGGTATGTTGAGTTCCAGTTATTCTGCAATGACTGGGAGTAGAAACTTCAATCTTTGAGTTTTTAAAGCCACACTTCCTCATGAAGAGAGGGGATATAAAGAAAGATACTTTTCCAGTAATTCAGGTGTGATGTCTACCTGGAGAAAGTCATGGTTAACTGTAGCTCTCCTGAGTTGCTGAGAAAGATAAGTTTGGAGAAATTAAATTTAGTAGTGATGAGAGATTTCTTGGAGACCTTGGAATAGTTCCAGGAGCCACTAGGAGAGAGAGGGTATCTAATATAATACATGCTATTGATATTCTGCCCCATATCCTCTTGGCTTGCCTGAGTCTCTTGAAGCTACGGACATTCCCAGCAAGTTAGTAGCTTTCCACTGAAAAATATCTGTATATCTCTATTCTTTCACCAAGGGCTTTCTCTGGCTTGCTCAGCTTCATGTGGGCACAACCTGTGCAGGGCAGTTGATGGCCTTGGGGACAACTCCCAACCAAGGGGGGGATAGGAGCTGTTGGATAAATTCCTCAGTGTCCGCAACCTCCATTGGGATCATTTTGAGGGGTGTTTCATACCATATCTTAGAGGATCCCCAGCAGAATTGAGCCTTAGTCACTTACAATGATGATCTTATTATTAATACATCCTTTGTAGGCTTTTCTTCCTCTTTTTTCTCACCTTCCCCAATTCCTCACATGTACTTCCTAGGACCATCTTCCAAATAAACCATCTGCATCAAAGTCCTTGTTTTAGGGTCTGCTTTTAGGAAAACCCAAGCTAAGACATCTAATTTACCCTATTTATGGTATAGGCTCTTACCATGATGGACTCTCTCCAAAGATTGTGTTTCTTGCCTACAATTACAAAAGTAAATGCCAAGATTAAATTTATGGATTCAAAGCCATGTTTTTTCTTACCCATTCAGTGGGACTCTTCTATCTAGATCCTAAATGTGTGGTCCATCCTTGCAGTTGATGGAACTGGGCCTATACTTAGGTAGAAAAGCAAGAAGGGGAAGCACGGTATTAGTTTGGTTGCAAATTTCAGAAACCTACTCAAAGTAGCTGTCTTAGTCTATTCTGGTTGCTATAACAAAATACCACAGACTGGGTAGCTTATAATATAACAGAAAGTTATCTCTCACAGTTCTGGAGGCTAGGAAGTCCAAGATCATGGTGCCAGCAGATTCAGTGTGGTGGCTGGTGAGGATCCACTTTCTCTTTTATAAGGGCACTAATGCCATTCCTGAGGTCTTCTCCCTCATGACCTAATTACCTCCCAAAGGCCCCACGTCCTAAAACCCTTCCCTTTGGGGGTTAGGATTCAACATATGAATTTTGGGGGGACACATTCAGACCATAACAGTAGCTTAATTAGAAGGAGCATTTATTGACTTATAGAGTTCCAAGATGTACCTGGGCCTCAGGAATATTTGGAACCAGAGGTATGATTGCCAATATTTCTTTTTTTCTCTCCGAATCCTATCTTTGCTTCTCCCATTGCTTTTACTGGATTTTCTCTCGTTGCAGATCAGTTCTCCTCTCTTCCTCTTTCTCATCCTAATGGCTAATGTTTATTAAGCTTCTATAATATTCTAATTACTTTACATGAAATATTTCATTTTGTGCTCAAGCAACCTTATGATATAGGTGTTCTCATTATCCCAATATTTCATCTCTGTGATTGATCATGAGTAAGTCACTTAAATCCTCTGGGTCTTATTTTTCTAATTTATAAAATGGAGATAATGAGAGTACCTACCTCATGGAGTTGTTGTGATGATTAAATCAGATAATGTAAGTGCAAGATCTAGCACAGTGCCTTGCTCACCGTAAGTGCTCAATAAATATTGGCTGCCATTGTTATTATAGGGAGTCATCATCAAAGTAAGTCGGGTATACGCAACCAGCTCTCCTCCCTTCCATGCACTCTCTTTACAGTAACATTTTTTTTCTTTAAGACTGCATCTGATTTTTAAAAATCAGATTATACCAGGGTAAAGTTGTTCAAAGTAGAAGGAAGAAACATAAAATATCAAGCATTGTGGGTCCAACTGCCCTAGGGATAGCCTGAAACACCATCAAGAGTGAGAAAGGATTATGAAAAGCTCCCTCAACTTATAGAACCCCTCTGATACTTCCTGGAGAACTTATTTCAGATTTCAAGTTGAATGTCACACATTTTCCTCTTCATTTTAATTCAAGACCATGGACTGTTTGGGCTGACTGTGACCTGAATATATTAAGAGTGCGGTCAGTGTTTTTTGAGGAAGTCGTCTTATAGTTAATTGTGTGCGACACAAGAAGAAAAATGAAGCCTGAAACTAGTTTTGATGCCTAAAAGAAAAATCAGCTGCTATTATAGTAGTGCAAGTTTCTGCAAAAGGGAGTCAGGCCCTGGAGAAATAAGGTATTTTGTTAAAGAATATCATGTCCAAACAACTTTGTAAATTCAGATTTTAAGATCATCAACTGTGAACTGCTTTGTTTTTCCTTTTCTCCCCTCAAAGTGTGAAGAACTGCTAAGTTCAAACTAAGAAGATATTATCCATTATGAAGACATTAGTTGAAATGTCACCTTATGTTTTTAAAGAGCTTTAGAGTTTTCAAAGAGCATTTTTTCCATTTCATTGTCTTTACAACCTCCTAAGTGAAGTAGAACATGAGGATTATCCATAAACAACAAAGTGAGTAAGAATGCATGATGATGTAAGAGTAGTTCTTGCCCCATACCAGGTAAAGATTCTATTAGGGTGAGGAAGTGGCAGAATTTGGAGGGGAAATGAGAGAGTTAGAGATCAGTGAGTGTCCCTAAAAGAGTACTGGGGCCTAGCCCCCACTCTCTGGGGTCTGGGGTGGGAGAGGGTGATGCAAGCCTCCAATGGGATCTGAGGGTGGAATTGGAAATGTGCTACACATCTCAGGTGTAGTCAGGAGACTGCAAGCCTCTAAGAGAAGCCTCTCATTTAGCAAGGCACCAGAACAGAGGATACTGACGCTGAGAGATGTCCCCCAACAGAGGTACTTGATGTCAGCCTCACAGGGGCCCATGCACATCAGCCTGGTGTGGGGAAAGCAGCTGAGTGCTCCTAAACCTTTGAGAATCTGAGAAAGCACCAGTGGGCCTGAGGGTCCCTGGAATCAGGATGGAGAAGAATCAGAATTGTATCCTGATGACCACAGGCCATGATGGGATTATGAACTCCAGCAATGAATGCCAGAACTCGATGACAAAGACCAGATGAGCAAGTTAAATTCCCATTAATTCTGGTAAAACACGAGAACTCTACCTAGAAATCCTCTTCATACTGAAGCCTGATTTGTAGTAAGTCACCCAGAAAGAACCTAGCTTATTTCTGAGGAGAAGGAGGAGTGAGGAGTACTAGGTTATTCAAAAGAATTCAAGTTTCAGGGCCGGCTCTGTGGCTTGGCGGTTCGGATCCCGGGAGCGCCCGGAGGCACCACTTCTCCGTCCAACGCGAGGCCGAGTCCCGCGTACAGCAACTAGAAGGATGTGAACCTATGACATACAACTGTCTACTGGGGCTTTGGGGGGAAAAAGCTGAATAAATAAAATCTTTAAAAAAAAAAAAAGAATTCAAGTTTCAAGCTGGAAATGGCTGAGTTACCTTGAATTGGCAAGATTAAGTTTTATACTGCTGACTGCCTTGGGGGCTCAATAGCTAAATTAAATATAGTTAAGGAGAAAGGAAGAAAGTTATATTTTTTAGGTTATTTGAAAGTTTAATTATTTTAAATAAAATATATTTAGAACACAATTATTTAAAGGATTTCTCGGGCCGGCCCCGTGGCTTAGCGGTTAAGTGCGCGCGCTCCGCTGCTGGCAGCCCGGGTTCGGAATCCGGGCGCACACCGATGCACCACTTCTCCGGCCATGCTGAGGCCGCGTCCCACATACAGCAATTAGAAGGATGTGCAGCTATGACATACAACTATCTACTGGGGCTTTTGGGGGAAAATAAATAAATAAATAAAATCTTTAAAAAAAAATAAAGGATTTCTATAGTGATTACACTAAACAGTAAAAAATTATCTCATAGTTAATGTTTTCTAATTTCCAGTAAAATATTTGCACATCAGATTTAAAAGTTACATTTTTACACACTCAAATTTTGGGATTATGAATTCAATATCCATTACCTTTGTGCAGATAAGTCACACATTTCCCTATCTCATGGAAGAAGGTCTTCTGCTCTTGGAAGGATTGCAGGAAGGCTATATCTATATATATCTCCATCTCTGTCTCTGTCTCTATCTCTATCATCCCTATCTCTCTCTCAGGAGTTCCTGGGGTCTTTCAATTAGCTTCATCCCTGGCTCAATATCTGAGCCAATGTATTTTATTTTTTCTTTTAGCTCATCTGTTCTGGTTCCTGTCATTTGCAACCGAGATTCTTGACTAATTAGAAAAATCTAACAAAAACATGCAAGTCTTATATGAATAAAACTACAACACATTATGTTCTAGAAGAAGACCTGAATAAATGGAAAGATACAACAAGTGGGCATCCAAGAAGACACCTTTCTACTTGGGAGGGATCCTCTATTTTGTTGGTGGAACCACTATGGAAAATAGAGGAGGGAAATACCACCTCCTATTATTTATCTGAGGAGGGGATGAGGGAGCTCATGACAAAGGTTCGGCCAATGAATGCTACATAACTTGAATCTTGAAGGAATGATATCAAGATTTAGGGAAGTTTAGAAATGATTCACAAGCATGACGATCATAAGAACCCAGCACCAGCAGTATGTGGTGCTGGTGCTAGCAGCTATAGTCTAACTATAGTGGACATGCCCTAAGATGACCCTCCAATGAGTCATACTCTTGAATAATCCCTTCCCTTTGAGTGTGGGTGGAACCTGTGACTTGCTCCGAGCAAATAGAATAATGCAAATGTGAGGAAATAGTCACTTCCTCGATTATGCTACATTATATAAAACTCTGTCTCAGAAGACTGGATAAAGATATTCTCCTGCTAGCTTGAATAAACAAGCTGCTATATTGTGAGAGGGCCACATGGCAAGAAACTCTAGGGGGTGGGAGCAGCCCCTGGTCAACAGCCAGCAAGAAGGCGGGGACCTCAGTCCTACAACCACAAGGCACTGAATTCTGCCAACAACCATGTGATCTTGGACAAGGACTTGGAGACTCAGATGAGATCACTGCCTTGGCCAACACCTTGATCAAAGTCTTGTGAGACCGGAGCAGAGGACCCAGTTATGCCATGCTGGGTGTCCTGACCTGTGGAAACTATGAGATGATAAATGTATGTTGTTTAAAGGTGCTACATCTGTGATAATTTGTTACACAGCAGTAGAAAACTAACAAGCTAGCTGTACTCTTCCTATGCCAGATGATGTCCATTGTCTCTCAGCTGTACATTCACTGTTCATTTCTCTCTTGTGTACTGCTGGGATTAAAACCCTGCAAACTACATTCCCCAGACTCTCTTATTAGCTGGGTTTCTGTTAGATTCTGCTGATGGAAAGTAATGTTGGAAGATTTGAAGGCAGGGGAGAAGTCTTTTTTTCCCACTTTTGGAGGAGGTCTCTGACAACACCAGAGAAATTAACTGAAGGTAACTGTAGAAAGCTCTGGACCCCAGTAGCATTAGTGAGACTGTGGGATATTGGTTTTCTGCTGAGCAGTAGTGGTGCAGTTTCAATAGTGGTAGTGGCAAAGCAGTGTCTCTAGAAGCTCAATGATGAGTGCAGGCTCGTGGGCTCTGGCCCAGAGGCAGTAGTATCATACTGGTCTCTGACTAACACTCCTACCCATAGTAACTCCTTCTCCCTCTTTCTTTGATCCCCTTTTCCATTTTGCTCTTTAAGCACTTCCAACATCCATGTAACCAATTCCCTGTATTGAATTCCCTCTGCTTGAATACCCAGAGTGGTTTGTGATTTTTCAATTGAACACTGACTGATGCAAAAGCTTTAGTTATGCATCTTGCTGTCTGGCCTCCCTCAGTTCTTGCTTTACTTCCAGACTCTGATTTCCAAAGTTTTGTGGGTTCTATAAGATCTCTAATATCATTGCAATAAATTTCTTTCATATTTAAATTATCCAGAGTCTATTTTTGTTGCTTGCAACCAAATATCCCAACTGTTACAGAAATTTCAATATTGTAGATTGCATTAGTTTTCTTTTCTCTTTTGTTTTTTTTGTGAGGAAGACTGGCCCTGAGCTAACATCTCTTGCCAGTTCTCCTCGTTTTGCTGAGGAAGATTGGCCCTGAGCTAACATCTGTGCCCATCTTCCTCCATTTTGCATGTGGGAGGCTGCCACAGCATGGTTTGATGAGCGGTGCATCGGTCTGTGCCCCGGATTCGAACCTATGAGCCCCGGGGCCGCTGAAGCAGAGTGCACAAACTCAACCACTATGCCACTGGGCCGGCCCCTGCATTAGTTTTCTATTACTGCTGTAAAAATTCCTACAAATTTAGTGGCTTAAAATAACCAAATTTATTATCTTACAGCTCTGTGGGTTACAAGGTCAATATGGGTTTCACTGGGCTGAAATCAAGGTGCCAGCAGGGCTGCATTCCTTTTAGGAGGCTCTAGGGGAGAATCCATTTCCTTGCCTTTTCCAGCCTCTGCATTCCTCGGCTTCTGGTATCCTTCCTCTATCTTCAAAGCCAGCAACTTCTTCCATATTCATATCCCTCACTAACTTGATTCTTTTGCCTCCTTCGGTCACTTTTAAGGACCCTTATGATTACATTTGGCCCACCAAGGTAATTGAGAATAATCTCCCTATTTTAAGGTCCGCTGATTAGCAACTTCAATTCCACCTGCAACCTTAATTCCTCTTTGTCATGTAACAACATATTCACAGGTTCCAATCATTAGGACACGGACCTCTTTGGGGAGACATTAATCTGCCTACCACATAGAACTGTCATTTTCCCCCAGAATTAACTTATAAATTTAATGCAATGTCAATTAGAATCTTGATAAGGTGATTCTTAACTTAATGTAAAAGAGATAGTGTATAGGAATAATAAAGAAGTTTTTGAAAAATATGAATAATGATGGGATATTTGCTCTACTAGACATAAAACATGCTATAGCTAAAGTAATAAAAATACTTTGACATTGCTAGGTGATAGAAGATGGTATTATGAAAACTGGCAATTCATTGGGTTAAAAGTACAGCCCTTCTGTACATCAAATACAAAAATAAATTCCAGGTGAATTAAATATCTAAATGTTAAAAAACCTTAGGAAGTACTAGAAGTACACACACACACACACACACACACACATGCACACACACACAATCTCAGAGTGCGGAAAATTATTTTTAAAAACCTGACAGCCATAAAGAAAAATATTGACATATTTGAATACACGCAAATTTAACATTTCTGTACATTGAAACATAACATAAACCAAGATCAAAGACGAGTGACAGGCTAGGACTATATTTTAAATATTTATATATTAAAGTATCAATATCCATCTTGTATACATATATGCAAAAGAAAGAAAATCCAAGTGAAATAGAATACAGGGACCAAGTTAATAACTTATTAAAGAAGAAAATTAAATGTCTAATAAACAAAAGAACTAATGCTCGGTTGAAATCAGGAAAATGTAAATTAAGCAATAATAATCTGTCTCTGATCAGATTAGGAAAAATAAAAAGTGTGCATAATATCAAATATTCACTAGGATGGTGGACATGGACTCTCAAAACTTATTTGGAATAGTATTTTTTGGAGAGTAAATTTGGGAGTATTTTTGAAAATTAAAACATGTTTACAACACCATATGTATAATTACATTCGTTGCAAAAGTTTTTTTAAAAAATATGTGCATAATTATGTTGTTGCAGTAAAATATTGGAAACAACCTAAGTGACCCTGGATAAGAGGAGGGTTAAATAAAATATGGTACATGCACTCTTTGCATAGTTTTAAAAGATGTGGCAGATCTGTATGTCCTGATACGGAAAGATTTCCAAGTCATATTGATAAGTGAAAAAAGAAAGTTGCAATAAATATGTCTAGAATTATCCCATTTATGTAAAACAATATCTGCATATACATAAGACATTATTATAATATAATACAATATTTTATGTAATATATGTTTGGAAGAGTACACACCAAATTAATACCTTTTTTTGTCTTAATAAGCCTTTTGATTCTTTGACTTTTTATAATAAACATGTGTTTATATATTACATGCATGATTTAAAAAATAATAATTAGAATGGTTTTTTACTTGATTAAAGAAAAGCCCAGGGTAGAGAAAATAGATTGGAAAAAATGTTCCAAAATTTAACAGTAGATGTTTTGAGACAATAAGATCTTGGATGCTTGGATAATACTTTTATGCCAATTTTTCCCATAGGCATGAATATCTGTCAGAAGAGAAAATAATACTCAAAAATGAAAAGAAAGAAAAATGTTTAATGATAACTAATTTAAATTTGACTCTGCTAGGTGGCAACAGCTAAGGTAGTGAAAGGAAAGAAATACTTCAGGCTTTGAAGTCCAAAGGCCTGTGTTCATACCCTAGTTATTATATCTTATTCTCTTTGAACTTGGGCAAATTATTTACCATCTCCAAACCTTAGTTTCCTCATCTGTAAGATGGATTGATAATAACACTACTTTATAGGATTGTTTTGAGGGTTAAATGAGCTAATGTACATAAATAACCAGGAACATGTAGGTGCTCAACAACCATTCATTTCTTCTTCACCAATTTGCCCTGGAGATAGAGCACCCCTCCATAGTTTTGCATTGGTCTTCATTTATTTTTCTCAGACCAACATACACTCTTGATTTGTGTGTAATTACGTCAGCTTAATTTTGTCTAATGCTTTAACGTTTACAAGCATTTTCACATACTATACCATACACCTTGAATCCTCGTATACAATTGTGAAAATCTCATTTTAGCTTCCTTCCACTTGGGTGCTCAGGAATAAACAGAGTGGTAACCATATTACTAAGAATGTTTTTATAATGAGAAAATTCTAGTGCTACTTCAATCCCCCTTGTTTTACAGATCCCTGAGAGCTTAAGTGTTCTGCTTAAGGGGAACTCATCAGCTATATCAGTTAGCTTTTGCTGTGTAACAAATACTGTAAAACGTAGTGGCTTAAAATAACAACCATTTATTTGGCTCATCATTCTGATGGCAGTCCTTATGGTCTGAATCGGGCTCAACTTTTCTTGACTGGGCTCACTTCTATGTCTGGGACCTTGGCTGGGATGGCTGGAGTAGCTAGAGCACCTCTCCACATGGCCTCTTAACCTCCAGTAGACTGGCCCAGGTCTAGTCACATAGTGGTGTCAGGTTCCAAGAGTAGCAAGAGTGAAAGCTGCAAGGCCCCTTGTGGCCTAGAGTTACAACTCACACATCACTTTTGCTGCATTCTTGTGGCCAAAACAAATCATGAGAACAGCTATAATTCCAAGTGCAGGGCAATAGACTTCACTTCTTGATGGTAGAAGCTGTAACAGGGAAAGGTGAAGGATTGGGGGGATTTTTTGCAATCTATCCCTGATACATAGCTAATTAGTGGGTATGCTTTGATGAGAAGTCAAACCTGATGACTGTTGATCCAGCAATTCTACTTTTGGTTATATATCCAAAGGAAACGAAAATGCAATGTTGAAGAGATATCTGCACCCCCACGTTCATAGCAGCATTATTTACAATAGCCAAGACATGGAAACAACTTACGTGTCCATCAACAGATGAATGGGTAAAGAAAATGTGGTATATACATACAATGGAATATTATACAGCCACAAAAAAGAAGGAAATTCTGCCATTTGTGACATAGATAGAACTTGAGGACATTATGCTAAGTGAAATAAGTCAAACAGAGAAAGACAAATACTATATGATCTCATTTATATGTGAAATTTAAAAACAAAAAACCAAACTCATAGAAAAAGAGATCAAATTTGTGGTTACCAGAGGTAGGGGGTGGTGGAATTGGATGAAGGTGGTCAAAAAGCACAAACTTTCAGTTAGAAGATAAATAGGGACTGGGAGTGTAAAAAAAACAAAACCAAGCAAAATAAACAAAAAACCTGATGACTGCTGGGTCCAGACCCACTGCAATATATTTTTGTAGTAAAAAAATATGCTGTAATCTGAATACATTCTTAATTTGCTCTTATTCTCTTAATGTCCTTAGAAATCCATGACATTCAGTCAAAAGACTAAACTGGAGATTTTTTTTTCATATGATCTGCTAATCATGGCATTAGTTATCTCAGAAAAGTAGAATGACTTCTTAGTGACATTCTTAAAGAGTGACAGTAAAACTTGTCTTCTATAGGCTGAATCTAGGACAAAATTGCTGAAAAAGATGAGGGAGTGATGACAGTATACTTAAGGACTTTAATGTCCCTGAATCAGTCACAAATGGAAAGTTAAAAAAAAAAAACAAAAACCACAACACTAAAAAGTCTGCCTCAGGCAATCTCAAAACGTTTGACATTTCATTTATTGGCAAAATGTAGCTTTTTGTAATTAAAAAAGTTTTGACAACTGAAAGTGACTTTAAGACCTGTTAAAATCAGGTCAGTAAAGCTGTCGATGATCTCGAAGTTTTTATCTTAACATTGAGATTGGAGGCTGTGGAGTTTTAGCTGTGCGTGTAATGGGTACTGCAGAGAGAAAATACATCCCAATGAAACGTTTTTAGATTGCAATGATGCATAGGCTTGCAGAAGCCTAGGGAATTCAAAACAAGTTTTAATCATGCCCTGCTTTTACATGGTAACTATAAAAGAAATGAGCCCTGCTAAGGTAGCGTTCGTTGGAAGTAATTTTATTTGATTTGTCAACTCTATCAAGGATATCTTGACTGCAGTGATCACTAGTGTCCACTGGATCGAGATAGCTGCTGACAGCAGTACATGAGGACAATAAAAGGATTAATCATGCCAGCGGGGTCCCGTGTTGTCTTCACCTCCCGTGTTGTCTGGGTTCAACGCATCCCTTATTGTTTGTGTCCACACTAGTGGATGCTCGGATGGTTGAATCATTGCTCATAGTTCACTCTAGATACGTAGTCTATGCGACAGTAATTGCTAAGGAAAAATCGTCTACTTTTCAAACTGCCTCTGAATGATTATCGGGCTGTAGCTTCATTTTATTTGCATGGCTCTGCAGTCTTCAGCCTCCTTCACTAGAGCTCTGCCTACTCTCTTCTCAGCTTCCTGTGTTCTGCCTGTTGCAGGGCTAGGAGAGGAGCGTTCCAGCCTCTTTTCACGTGGTGGGAAAGGCAATTCCCAGTTTGGGTTCTTTGCAAATAAGTCTCTTGAATGCTCAGGTTCAGTTAAGGTTTTTTGTTTGGAAGGAAAGTAACAGACTCTTGTACACTTAAATGAAAAAAGATTTTATTGGAAGGAAAAGGGGTTGCCTACTAAATCGGAGAAAAAGCCAAACACCCTGGCTTTAGAAAAGACTAGAATCAGGAGTAGGAATTAAGGCGAATCTCTCCGAGACTCAAATTCCCAAGGTGGGAAGGGTAGGGAATTGTATTGGTCTGGCTTGTTTGCGCATTGGCCAGGGCAAGGGCGGGGCATCTTGATTGACAGTCCACGGAGACTGTGCGATGGTTGGAGAGGGTGATTGCCCAAGGAAACTTGAGATATTACTTTCCAAATGAGGTGGCAGGAATGCTGGGTGGGCAAAAATAGCAGACGTCCCTACACTTGGAAACATGGAAGCCTTATGGTCAAGCATCCTCTTTGGGTATAGAAGTCCAGGGTTTCGCTTTTTGAACATTCTACCCCTGAACTTCATAGAACCGCTCTGGGTGGCATTCATTTGGGTTCTGGAGACTGCCTGGATTTGAAGCCTTAGTGCTGCCGTTTCCTAGCTGTGTGTTCTTGGAGTTGTTATTTAACCTCTCTGGAGCTCAGTTTCCTCATCAGAAAAATGGAGATAATAAAAGTATTTTCATAATAGTGTTATTATGAGGATTAAATGAATTAATACACCTAAAACCCTTAGACTAGCGTCTAACACCTAAGAGCTGTATACTTCTTAGCTATTATTGGGGAGAGATAATGCATCATTGTATTGTCTAAGATCTTTAACTATGGTTTAAAATATTAATTATGCTTATTAAAATTAAGAAATGGCCTCCCTTTCCAGGATTCACAGGCCACAATATTCCTGTTGGATTTTCCCCATGATGGTGCTGTGCCCATAGGCTGTCACTATATTAGTTTTATTTGCTGCTGTAACAAATTACTGCAAATTTAGTGGCTTAAATATGCAAATTTATTATCTTGCAGTTCTGGAGGTCAGTCTCATTCCTTCTGGAAGCTCTAGGAGAGAATCTGTTCCTTGCCTTTTCAGTTTCTAGATGCTGGCATTCCTTGGCTCATGGCCCTTTCTTCCATCTTCAAAGCTAGCAATCACATTGCTCTGACCTCTGCTTCTGTTATCACATCTCTGCCTCCCTCTTTCCCTTATAAGGACTCTTATCATTAAGTGTGGCCCACCTGAATGATCCAGGATAATCTCTCCATCTCTAGATCATTAACTTAATCACATCTGCAAAGTCTGTTTTGCTTTACATGTTCTGGAGATTAGGACGTGGATATCTTTGGCGGGGGTGGGGCATTATTCTGTCTACCATAGGCACTTAATAATTAGTTGCTACATTTAAAATGTCTAATTATTTCTTATAAAAAATGGTTAAACTTGTTCCCTGAGGTCAACACAGCTCCTTTGTTGTTCTTGGGTAGTATTTTGTTGGAAAACAAAATTGAAGGGTCAGTTTTTTGAGTGAAAGAATATATTAATTATTGAAAGATAGACTTTCTCTGTTAGATATCTCTTGGTGAGATCTTGAAATGCCATTAAGAAAAGGATTTGCTCCCAAATATAGTATTGGCAAGTTTGACACCTTTGAATTAAGAAAATTCAATCCTTGGGGTTTGGATTAGGGAAAGGCCTGTGTATTCTGTTTCGTGTTCTAATTTGCACACTCCATCTTATCTGTGAATGGCTCTGTGTCTACCTCTAGTACAGTGGTTCTCAAGGGGGGGGGGAGTGTGTGGTTTTCCTCCCCTCTCCCACCCAGAGGATATTTTGGTTGTTGATGACTGGGGGGTAGGTGGGTGCTACTGGCATCTAGTGGGTAGAGGCCAGGGATGCTGCTCAACATCCTACAGTGCACAGGACAGACCCCACCCCCACAAGAAAGAATGATCCCACCCAAAATGTCAATAGTGCTAAGGCTGAGAAATCCTGCTCTAGTGAGTATCCCAATATTTCGCCTTGATTATTTGACTAATCTGAGATAGTACCTTACAGATTGTAGGAAAGGGTTTTCTAGTCAATTGAATTTAGATTTTACCAAACCATGTTTTCTTAACATTAAGCAAGTATAATTTGTTCTGTTAAAAAAAAATTAACCAGGGCCGGCCCCGTGGCTTAGCGGTTGAGTGCGTGCGCTCTGCTACTGGCGGCCCGGGTTCGGATCCCGGGCGCGCACCGACGCACCGCTTCTCCAGCCATGCTGAGGCCGAGTCCCACATACAGCAACTAGAAGGATGTGCAGCTATGGCATACAACTGTCTACCGGGGCTTTGGAGGGAAAAAATAAATAAATAAAATCTTAAAAAAAAAAAAATTAACCAAAACATATGATGATTCTTTTAGAAATGTAATGATATAGAACTGAAGAAAATTCTGGAAATAAGAGACAAATTCATTTTAGACTCAGTGTTTCAGCATTTTTTTTTTAAGTCTTACATAACATTGATTTAAATAAAACGTTTATTTTCCTTTCTGTGGGAGAGGAGCATGACTATAACTGCAAATGTTTTTCTCAATGGAGGGTTTGTGAATCTTTTAAGACATGAACTTTCCAATTTTCTACATCCATCCGGCATGCAACTCCCTGGTTTTGTAAAGGCAGTCTATATGCTGGGAGTTTTCTTCTGAGGCTATAAATTCAGAAATTATTTGATATAGATGAGAAGACAGTGTAAAATGGTCTTCTGGTCTCTACCTGACTGGAAGACACAGGGTATGAACACCTCTCTCAGAGACCTGAAAGAGAAAAGGAAAGAATGAGCTATCTTTCAGTTCATTGATGAAGGTGATTTTAATTCAGAGCTGTGACTTTCTCCTGGCAGCTGGAAGCCTGCAGCTGGGTGAAAATCAACCAGTGCCCTGGAGATGGCAGTAGCAGGCAGGGATGGAGATCTTTTGCTAACCAGCCACAGCCAGAACTGCAGGCTCCTGCTTCGGATCTTGGTCTGTGAAGACGGGCAGCCATGATGGATCCTTGTGGCTGCGGAGGGCTGATTTTGCTGATGGTTGTTACAGTGAAATTCCACCTTCTCCCTGTCTGAAGTTTAGTTCTCAAGTGCTGCCTAAGTCCTTTCTGAACAAGGTCTTGTGTAAGTGAGTGAATACATAAATAATATTCCTAGTGCCTGTTAAGCCCTACCACATCTGCTTTGTGGTTAAGCCCTACCACATTTGAATACCTATTGAATTGCAGGTACAATACTGACAGGCAGTGAGGTAGAAAAGGTGATAAGAGCGAGTCTTTGCGCTGGAAAGGTTTAAAAACACACAAATCAATGATTTCAGTATAATACACTATGACCAAATAACCCAATGTTGTGAAAGCCAATGGGTCAACTTAGCCCAGCCAGAGGGGTCAGAAACACTTTCCTGATGAGACGGCACCCGAGCGGAGTTGAAAAAACTAAATGAGAGTGAGCCAGGTGAAGAAAGATAAAAAGAGTGTGTTCCGGGCAGGAGACACAGCATAAACGAAGATCTGAGGGTAGGAAACATCCTGACATTTACTATATTACGGATTGCAAACGTTAAGACAGGGTGACTGGAAAGATAAGTAATGCCAAGTCATGGAAGTGCCAAAAAGTAAAAATGCTTTGGAATTCAAGATGTCGGTGGTGCGCAGAAGAATCATCCAGGGCTTTTGTTTTCAATGGATTTCCTGACTCCATCCGCAGAGACTTCTATACACCCTGCCAACTAGTGGCCCTCATGGTGGAGTTGAGTTCGTCACATTCCCCAGTTCACAGCACATTGTCATCTCTGGCTGTGCAAGGCTCCTCTCTTTTATGCTCACTGGCTTGTCTGCTTATCATTTACCAGTTTCCCCCCCCTTATCCTTGGTCTTCACTCCCATTCCACTTCCCCTCTGGTACCCTCTCTATTCATGGATCTTTATTTGAAAAGAATAGTTATTTTAAAAAAATATATGCATTTCAAATTTACATAAATGGTGTTGTGCACTAAATCAGTTTCTTGCAATTTTCGTCCAACTCTTTGTTTTTCTGCTCTGATCATATTGCTCTATGGTACATCCAGCTCGCTGCCTCTAACTGTTTAGCATGCCTCCACACATTTTGCGTATCTAATGTATCATGGTTGATACATTGTTTTTCTCTTCCAAATCCTTCTCTTGGCAAATTGCTCTTTGGTGAGCATTCTCATTCACATCCTCTTATGGGCCGGATGAACATTTTTCTACCCCCAAAGGTTCTGATTCAATAGGTCTGAGTTGGGGCCCAGATAATTTAAATACAATTAGACTGCTATTGCAGTGAGATGACTTACTGGGAAGAAAGGAGACAATGGTTATTTGGTCCATGGTTCTGGCGAGCATCAGAGTCACCTGGAGGGCTTGGAAGACACCAAATGCTAGACTCAGGTGCCAACCTTGCACTTGGATGACTTAGAGAGTAGGTACCTCCTTAAATTTTGCCTAGTCCTAGTTCTGGCCCTCACTGGACTGGACCCCATGCCCAGAGTTTCTGATCCAGTAGGTAAGTAGGTCTTGGAGATAGGGCCCTAGATTTTGCATTTCTAATAAGTTTCTGGTGATGCTGCTGCTGCTGATCCGGGGACCACACTTTGAGAACCACTGCTTTAGAACCTTGCTACTCAAAGTTTGGCCCATAGACCAGCAACACGGACATCACCTAAGAGTTCATTAGAGATGCAAAATGCTGAGCCCCATCGCAGGTCTACTGAATCAGAATCTGTGTTTGAGCAAGATCCCCAGGTGACTGCTAAGTGCAGTAAAGTTCGAGAAGCACTACTTTGGGAGATATAGGGAGGGTACATCTTTCTAGTAATGGAACTAGTTACAAGGAGTACCCCAAATTTCCTGAAAGCAACCAGGGGGTATTTTTCAGGGAAGCTAAGGTATCTACTTAGGGTATTTCATCTGGAATCACAACCATGTCTGTTTGCCCCTTATTGGTGGTGTTGATTTTGATCACTTGGCTAGAATATCGTCTGATTTTTCTACTATGAAAATATGTGTTGAGAAATTATGTTCACTTCCTGTTTGATGCAGTTACTAGAGAGAGATTGCCCCTGGATGAGGATGAAAGTCTGTTTGGCTGTTCCCTCAGCCCTCCGTTTCTGCACCAGGACAAATAATAAAATGGTCAGAACCTCTCCCTCTTTTGAAAGAGTGCACCAGGCAGGCCTACAGGGCTTGGCTGTGGGGTGTGGTCAATCCACTTCTGAGGCCAGATCAGCTAAAGCAGCTTGTGATGCAGGACGTTTCAGAGGTGGGGAGATAAAGTCCATCTTCAGCAGAAGGCTGGAAACTGTGCAGATAATACACTACTTGAAGTCACTTAGAAATGTCTTGAAAAGGGAATAAAAAGTTAAAATCCCTCCACACAAATAAGCAAACCTGACTGCTGGTGTTCAGAAACTTCTGTCTTGTGGATTTTAAGAGGATCAAAATGACGCCTCGTCCAGAGAAAAGAGTCATGCCTAACTTTTGTAAGGATCTAAAACACCACTCTGAAACTAATTTAGTGTTATATGTCAATTATACCTCAATAAAAGAAAAAAAATACCACCTGTCTCATCCCTCCCTTGAGGCAGCATGCACAAACTCACTTACCTGCTTGAACAGGGAGAAACAAAGGAGGAAGCATGAGGAGAAAAAATATTAGTTAATATTTCAGAAATATTATCCATTATTACATGCATCTGACAATATACAGATTCTGTGGATGAAATTCCTCAGAACATAATGACTCCCCCTGAAAAAAGGTAACATGTATATTACAGTTATGTGAACTCCTCCAGTATGAATAAAGTGGAAACATGCACATGCAAGTAACTGAGGGTTATGCCTCTTTGTGTTGTCAGGTGAGAGTTTTCTGTGGCCCACATGGGAACCCATGGCCCAGGATCTAGGACAGCTCTCACAGAACGTAGTTCCAAGGGGAGAGCATCAGCGCCCCCAGCAGGGGAAAGCCGGACATTCAATGAATAAACTGGACTAATCACCATTACTTAGATTCACTACATACTTTTATGACTGCTCTTGCTCACATTTCCCCACAGTTTGGCATATGTCCTTCCCTCTTCCCTCTTCCTCCCAGTCTCCAGCTTGAAATTCTCCAAGGCCCAGCTGCTGTAATTTTCTCTTCCATTGAAGCCTTACTTGATTCCTCCCATCCCCATTTACCAACTGGAATCTTTCTCTAGTTGGCTTTTTTTTCCTTTTCTTTCTTTTTTCGCCAAGGAAGATTCACCCTGAGCTAACATCTATGGCCAATCTTCTTCTATTTTGTATATGGGTCGCTGCCACAGCATGGCTGATGAGTGGTGTAGGTCTGCACCCAGGAACTGAACCCACAAACGTGGGCCGCCAAAGTAGAGCGCGCCAAACTTAACCACTAGGCCACCAGGATGGCCCTTCTATTTGGCTTTTAACATGTTGTTTGTTTCTCTATGAGACACCTGTGCCCCTCATTTAAAAAAAATTTTTTTTGATTGTAATAAAATATCCATAACATGAAATTTACCCTTTAAACCATTTTTAGGTGTATAATTCAGTGGCATTAAGTGCATTCACAATATTGTCCAACCATCACCAGAACTTTTTCATCATCCTAACCAGAAACTCTGTACCCATTAAACAATAACTCCCTGTTATGTCCTCCCCACAGCCCCTGGTAACCTCTATTCTACTTTTTATCTCTGTGAATTTGCGTATCCTATATACCTCGCATAAACAGAATCAGACAATATTTGTCCTTTTATATCTGGCTATTTCACTTAGCACAATGTTTGTTCTCAAGGTTCATCCATGTTGTAGTGTGTGTCAGAATTTACTTCCTTTTTAAGGCTGAATAATATTCCATCATATGTATATACCACATTTTGTTTATCCATTCACCTGCTGATGGACATTTGGGTTGTTTCCACCTTTTGACTACTGTGAATAATGCTGCTATGAACATGGGTGTGCAAATATCTGTTTGAGTTCCTGCTTTTAATTCTGTTGGGTATATACCCAGAAGTAGAATTGCTGTATCATGTGGTACTTCTATGTTTATCTTTTTGAGGAAGCGTCCTTCATTTTTTACATTTGTCTACATTAAACAAAGGAAAAAAACAAGAGCCCAACTAGTAATGTATGAGATAACTGATTAGAGCCCCCAGCTAAACTCCTGGAACTGTATCTACCAACAATTTAATCCAGCTGACCCAATCCAATCTCCTGCTGCTCTGAGCAATGCACCAACTCCAGGCTTAGGGGTCTTCAAAGCATACGGGCCATTTTATCACGTCTTTAGCAAAGTTATTCTGGCCCCAGATCTGTGCTATTTTCCCTCTCTGGCTCTTGGGTAATATGGCATTTGTGACATAGGGCTGCTCTTCTGGTCTCAACTGTTGATGATTTGCTCATCTATTCTCAATGAGGAGCACAACACTTTCTAAAGAGGAGAATACTTCCTACCTCCCCCACTCCCACTCCTACCCCCACTTTATGGCATCTCTTCCAGATGCCCTTGAGTAACTGAATCCTGGGCATTTATAGTTTTCAAGTTGCTCAATAGGTAGCCTTGCTGTGGTCAAGACTGTTGGTGTTCACTGATCTGGCTCTTCTCTATGTTGGGCACACAGCTAAACTAAATTTCTCAGCCACTCTTGCATCTAAGTGGGATCACGTGACTGAGTTCTGGCTCATGGAATTTGGGCCGAATTGATGGATGCCACTTCTAGGCCTGAACTGTAAAACATTTCACATAATCGTTTATGTGTTTGTCTCTTCATATATTAGTTAGATGGCACCAGAGCTACCTTGAAGTCAAAATGGAAGCACCTGGATCCCTGAGTCATCACTTGGAGGACACTGAGTCATCACTTGGAGGTCCAGGAGAGCTGCCCAGACAAGAATGTCTGGATAGCACTTTGAGGGAGGAAGAAAGAAACTTTTGTCGTGTGAAGTCACTCAGATGACCTACTCTGATGAATACGTTTGCCTTTTCAGTTTCACAATTCCCTTTAATAAAGACCTACCAAGACCATGTAAAGCTGTTCTGTGTAGCCCTGCTCTTGACAATTCTATTAACTATCTTCCATCATTCCTACCTCTGGGTCTCAAAGTAGGTGCCACTCTGACTCACCAAGCTCTTTGCCTTGTTCTCTACTTTTGTGGACGTCCTTCCCGGGAGAAGGAAGGCAACCCTGACTCAATTTCTTTGTGGAAGAATATCAATCCCAGTGTTTGCTAATCCATTCTTGGGCTGCAAAGTTCCCCTCAAAATTCTACCCAGAAAGCTTAGGAACCCTATATAAACGAGACATCCAATAGGTTGTTGTGACATTTCTGGGTATTGAGTAAGTATGCATTCAGTATGATCCTATGCTACCCACTTATTATTTGTTTACAGTAATTAGTTGAGTGCGTGGTCATTGTTTTTTATCACCACTAGGCCAAAAATAATTAGCAATAACTTGAGAGTAGGAATTCTGAATTATTCATCTTTATATCTCCAATAATGCCCACCACGTTATCTTGCAGATTGAAGCACTCAGTGACTGTTGAATGTAATAGGTGCAGATAGCAGGAGTTCTGTCAACAGACCCATGATGTCACTGATTCAACTCACCTCCTCTAGCCTACTAATATGTGACTTTACAGAGAGGCTGATACATGATCCACCTGTGTACTCTTGGGAAAAAATTTTTTTCTAAACCCTTGCCTAGACCTCAGTATGAATTTTTCAGTCACTTTTATTGTGATATAATTTACACACAATAAAATGCATAGGTATTGAGTATATTGTCTGATGAGTTTTGACAAATATAAGCAGCCTTAAAACTACCACACCAATCAAGATATAAAACATTTCCACTGCGCCAGAAAGTTCCCTTAGTCCGCTTCAAGTCAATCCCCCTTCACCACTGCCATCCTTGTTGTCCTAGGGAATTAGTGATTTTATTTCTATCACCATAGATTAGTTTTATGTGTTCTAAAATTTTATATAAATGAAAACTCTATGTGCTTCTTTCTGTCTACCTTCTTTTGCTGGATATAATGTTGGTGAGATTCATTCAGGTTAGTGCATGTATCAGCAGTTCATTCCTTTTTATGGCTGAGTAGTAACCCATTGTATGAACATATCACAATTTGTGTATCCATTCATTTGTTGACGGACATTTGTGTAGTTCCTAGTTTGGGGATATTATGAATAAAGCTGCTCTGACATCTTATACAAGTCCTTTTGTGGACACAATTTTCATTTCTCTTGGGTAAATATCTAGGAGCAGAACTGCTGGGTCATAGGGTAGATACATGTTTTAACTTTATGAGAAACTGCCAAACCTTTCCCCAAAGTGGTTGTGCCATTTTATACTTCCACCAACAATGTATGAGAGATCCAGTTCCTCCACATCCTTGTCATCACTTGGTATTGTAAGTCCCAGCATAAATTTATTTAGAACAAATATTTCATTTTAGAAGGCGAGGGAGAGGGAGGGAGAGAGAGATTGAGATTGAGAGAGAACGGGGTTGGAAGGGAGAGAGAAGAGAAGAAAAGAAGAGAGGAGGGGAGGGGAGAAGAGAGGTAAAGAGAGGAAAAGAAAAAACATGCAGTATCTCAGAAGTAGAGTCATACATAGTCAGGTTTTCTGGTGTCTGCTCTGATCTCTTATCAAGTGGACTGCATTGCCTTTCAAGGGAGAAATATGAAGCAGTATTCTTCCTGTTATTGTAGCAGTGTTATGAGCTGGACATTGCATAGAGTTTATTCTAGGGAGCTGGTAGTTTTTCAAGTATAATTTGGACTGGAAAAACTGCAATTCTGGAAGAATTATCTGCATGTCAGGAACTGGCAATAATTTTGAAGTTCCTGTTCATGTTGTGAAAACTGGCTGTTTTGCAATGCAGGAAGAGATATCTTTTTTTCTTTTGTTAAGGCATCAAAATGAAGGCTTTATTCGTTGTAGGCACATTCAAACTAATGATCAGCAGAGGCAAAAGCCAGTAGCTGTGACAGATATGTGGCGAGGGAAAGAAGGGCAGGACATACCTTCTCAAACCTCACATCTACCTAAACCAGCTCAAAGCTGATCTTGCTCAGCAGGAAAGTATAATGAACATTATTATGAGGTAGGATCCAAAGAACTACTCTTTCTAGGGTAAAGGTATGATCCTTCAGAGAATGATGCATTTGAATTTAGAAAGCAAAAGAAGGATTCTAAGTAGTGAGGCTAACAACGTAGATTTAAAAAAATTCATTAGAGGGGCAGGCCCGGTGGCGCAACTGGTTGAGTGCGCTTGCTCCGCTGCGGCGGCCCGGGGTTCGCCAGTTCGGATCCCGGGCGTGCACGGATGCAGCGCTTGTCAAGCCATGCTGTGGAGGTGTCCCATATAAAGTGGAGGAAGATGGGCATGGAGGTTAGCCCAGGGCCAGTCTTCCTCAGCAAAAAGAGGAGGATTGGCATCAGATGTTAGCTCGGGGCTGATCTTCCTCAGCAAAAAGAGGAGGATTGGCAGATGTTAGCTCAGGGCCGATCTTCCTCACACACACACAAAAAATTCATTAGAAATGACCACCATTATGAATATCTTCTCAGTAGGCAATTATTCTCCTTATTGAGAAAACATTTAATGCCACTGTTTTCTCATACACTCCTCCGTTCCCTGATGCAGAACTCTGGATTATTGGAGAAGTGCCCAACATCTTTAAGCCTAGAGGAGAGTGCATGACAGGGATGGCCCTAGCTCTCTCACTTTGGGATCCTCACTGTGGATTCAGTAGGCAGTATCTACGGGGACAATTGGCAGGAAGTTAGAGGCAGCTCCCCAAGTTTGCATTTAAATAGACATTTGGCTCACTTATCACTAATCAAGTCTTACTCGATACCCTCACAACCACGAGCAAGACAGAGAGGGTGGGCCGCCACTGCTCCCTTTCATCAATACCCCTCATGTTGCTCATTTGTGATCTCTCTTTCCCTAAAAGCTGTCCTTACTAATTGAATTAAGGTGCCTGATGCATGGTATACATACAATAAATATGAGTTTCCATTCATTCATTTATTTACTCACGTACTTAAGATTTCTTGAGGTCCTGCTGTGTATCAGGTACCAGGTACTGTTCTAGGTGCTGCGTGTATACAAAGGTGAATAAAACCAACACAAATCTCTGCCTTCACACCAGTAGGGGGAGATAGATAATAAAAATGATAAGTATGTAAATTATAGAAAGTATTAGAAGATGACGTATATGGAGAAGAAAAAAAAGCAGGATAAAGGGAATGGGGAGTGTTGGGGGCAGGGAGGAGGTGCCACTGGGATAATAATAAGCATTTCGACTATCAATGGTTATTGAAGCCAGATTTCACCTGGCCCACAAAGTGGGATTTATCCCACCCCTCCCTACACTGCCACTACTGTGACAACCTAGAACTCTGTCAAAATGATTCTATATGATCCATTCCGCACTCTGGAGAAGGAGGTTAAATGGGCTATCATTATGTTCTGTGAAGGTAAGGACATCACCATCACGCATCTCAGTCCCTCGTAGGTATCAGGGGATAGGCCAATCTCAGGAAAGCACCAGGGCCGCTGTATACAGTGCAAATCATGGTGCGAATCCCGCCCCCACCTCGAGCTGTACAGTGCACATATTGACTGATAGCCTGATTGTTTTCTTTTTGTATAGGTAACATATTTTTCTTCACACCTAGAAATATTTTTTGTAACATGGTTTTATCCCTGGCATAGTATTTTCCTTTGTATGTATCATGATTTCTGAACAATTCCATTATTTTAGAACACTTAGTTTCCAAATTACTGTGATGAAATACGTCCATATGTAACTTTGGACACATTTGTGGTTTTATCCTGAAGATAACTTGCAAAAGGTGGAACTGTGGGTTCAGAAGACAAGCAGAGTTTTAACAGTTTTTGATGCAAATTGCGAATGGCCCACTAGAAAACGTGGGTTTAGCCTGCTTCTCCAGCCGTATATGAGTACATTTATTTCCTTATATTCTTACCAATACTTGTGATATCATTGATTTTACTCTATTAATTTGAAAGGTGACACTTGGTATTTCATTGATGCTTTCAATTGCCCTATTTTTGATTGTGAAGTTTACTGGGATTTGTATGTCTGCTTTTGAAAATTGTTTATTTATTTATTTATTTTTTGATGAGAAAGATTGTCCCTGAGCTAACATCTGTGCCAATCTTCCTCTACTTTGTATGTAGGTCACCACCACAATATGGATTGATGTGTTGTGTAGGTCTGTGTCCAGGATCCAAGTCCGCGAACCCAGACCGCTGAAGCAGTGTGTGCCAGGCTTAACCACTACACCATGGGGCGGCCCCGAAAATTGTTCATTTTTAATTGGAGTGTTTATCTCTTTCCCATTGATAGCTACGAGTTCTTTAGATATTAAAGATCTCAGCTTTTGGGCCGGCCCTGTGGCTTGGTGGTTAAGTGCGCGCGCTGCAATGCTGGTGGCCCGGGTTCGGATCCCGGGTGCGCATCGAGGCACCACTTCTCCGTCCATCCTGAGGCCGAGTCCCACATACAGCAACTAGAAGGATGTGCAGCTATGACATACAGCTATCTACTGGGGCTTTGGAGGGAAAAAATAAAATAAATAAAATCTTTAAAAAAAAAAAAAAAAAGATCTCAGCTTTTTTACTGCCATATATATTGCAAATCTTTTCCCCAGTTTTAAAATTGTGCTTTAATTTTATTTACAGAATTTTTTAAAAAGATGTATTGATGTTTTGACACTTAAAAAATCTTATTTAAATCTATCATGGCTTTTACCCTGTGCTTTTTTGATAAGAAATGTTTTCTGTACTTCCCCAAATTATGTAAATACTCATCCAAATTCTCTTAATTTTCTATATTTTTAGGTTTTAACTAAATAGTAATATCTAGCATTTATTTTTGGGTATGGGTTGATATAGGATCCTACTTTACTTTTCTACTGAATACTTAAGAATTCAGATGTGTGTAACCAAGAAATTTTAGCTGGCGGGAGTGAATGAGTTGAGATGAGATGAAATCAGTGAGTGGAGTTGACTCTCAAGCATTTTTTCCCTTAAAAACAAAAGTAAATGCCGCACACTGCATTTTTAAAATATAATATTCTTTTGCCCTGTGGACTTTTGGGTCCACTTCACACCAGCTGAGCTGGCTCACTGAGCAAAGCTCTCCTTGTAAGGTCTTTCTTGCTCTCCATCTTCTCCCTACTGGCCTCATTATTAAAAACGTGCTGCTGTCAGATATAAATGATGTTTCTCACTAAGTACACTCAATAGCATTTTCCTTTCACTCTGTTTTCCTCCAAATCTAACAATAAGCCATTTTGCCTTAGTGAAAAAAGATCTCAAGCCTCTCTGACTATTCCCCGGCTTGCGAGTTGGCATGACTGGCAGTCCCATGATTGATCCATAATCTTTGGGCACTCAGGCAATTATCAGTTGCCCATAAGCTTTGCTGTGCCAGCAGAGCAAATAAAAAGCTTGGGGATCTAATTCTGAGTCAGCAAAGCTCTCTTTTCTTGAGTTATATGAAATAAGAATTTTAACTGTAAGAAGGACTTCTTTAGAGAACAATGAAAATTATTTATATTTTCCCTTCTAATCATCATGAAACATGGTAATGATTACTTCTTTTTTCTTCTTTGTCCATGCCTAAATTTTTTCAACTCCAACCTTCAACATTTCCTTCTACAGCCTTTCCACTAATCTAGGAATAGGGGTAGAGAAATCCAAGTTTCTAGTGTTCAAAGAAAAATGAAAGTCAGAAATAGCCCTGGTAAACGGAAGTTTTGATATTTCCATTCCCATAATTCTGGGAGTTGTCAATGATTTTTACTTCCACTAATGAGGAAATAACTCAAGAGCTGGTCCTCTTCTGTCAGGAGACAAATATTATGAAACAGAACTGTCATTTGTCTCAGAGCTCTGCTTTCTGCAGAGGCGTATGTGTATGTGCTTGTAAGAAAAAAGGGCATTTTCTCAGCCAAGATAAAATGAGCTGTAATAGACTGATTACTAAATGGTTTATCATAAAACCTCAGTACTGGAAAAGAACATCAAGGGTCATACGGTTTAATCTCCTATCTACAAATATGCTCATTCGAAGCATAAGGGCCAAGTCAACAAGTTTTTGAAGCTGGTAAACACTATCATCATCTAATTGTATGACCTCTCTCTTCCCAAAATGCTCTATGACACATGTAGTTTTCAAATTGATTGTCTTTAGAATTTTGTGACATTGAGAAAATTGCAGATGTCCTAGACTAGGTTATAATACTCTTAGGAAAATGATTGTTTTTCCAGAAGAATAACTGTTTCACTTTTCTGTTTAGTTTTAGCTGTTATTTACTGGCTGTAGGAAGAGAGCATTGCTCCTAATCTCCTTGTGGTTGATGGTTAAATTCATGGCCCTCCCTGCACCACATGTCCCTGTCTGCCCTTGTGTAGTCCCCTGCCCACCCCATAGACGCTATAGGCTTGATCGTGTGACTTCCTATGGCCTATGGGACATTAGCAAATGTGACACAAGCAGATGCTAGTAACATGCTTGTGCATTGGGGCTTGCCTTCTCTTTTGCTGCTTTTAGAATCCAATTTCCATGTGAACAAGCTCAGGCAAGTCAGCTAGAGCCAAGTGGCCCAGCCAATAGCCAACACCAGCTGCCAGACATGTGAGTGAGGCCGTTTTAGACCATTCAGTCGCAGTTGAGCCACCAGATAACTGAAACTGCACAAGGCAAGACCAGCGGAGGAACCACCTAGCTGAACCCAGCCCCAACTGCTGACCTACAGAATCGTGAGCCAATAAAACGGGTGTTGTTTTAAGTCGCTAACTTTTAGAGTGGTTTGTTTTGAAGCAATGGGTAACTGATGCACTCCTGGTATATAGCGGAGCCACGTGTTTCTCTGGAGTTAGGTTTTTCAGTTAATGTGTATGGAAAAAATCCTGTGAAGTCTAAATTACTATTGGAAATCCCTTAGGTAGTTACCATTTACGATCAAAGTAAACATTTTTCCCTCTATCATTGGAAGAGATTGCTAATTTTCTTTTGAACATCAGGTGAAATAATTGACTTGTGTTTGGGGCCATGTTATGCGAAACACACATTCTGTATCTTTAAATATTCAGCTTATAATCCACTGAATCATTAGTAAAATCGTTCCTCTCTTGCAAACACCCCAAACGCCTGTCCCTCTCCCCTTTATCATGCTCCCCTAGCAGAATTCTAACCTTGGTTACAGCCGATTATCCTTCTAATCCACATCAGGGATGGAGACGCTGAAACTTGCTGGAGAAAATTACACAACCTCTGTTGAGGACTCTCAATGTAAATTTGTCACCACAAATCTCTAATAGGCCTTCAGTACTGCTGGCTAATCCTATTCTATTTCTCTTGTCAATTCACTTTCCAAATCTCAGACAACTATTTCACACTTTCTTCTCTCTTCTTCTATCTCCAATATTCCCTCCCTCTCCCAACACTGATTTTAAGTGTCAAGTTCAATGAGTTCTGATAAATGGGTACACACGTGTAATCACCACCATGATCAACATATAGAACATTTCCATCATTCCAGAAAGGTTTTTCATGCCTTTTTGTAGACAAAAACCACACCAATGGTTTGAACAGGGAAAATTTAATATAAACATCTATTAACTGGTAACAGGGACTTAACTACTAAGAGGAGTGAAGCTAACTCTACAGGAAAGGCAGATGAAGGCTGTAATCCCTATCTCTAGGGCTTTGGGAGAGCAGCCAAGGAAGGAACAAACTTGGAGGAGGGCACCGATTCAAAGACTCAGACCTTATTTGAGAGGGTGTGGATATAGCCCAGTGGATGGCAGAGAAGTTCTCTGAGGCGCCCCAGGCTGGGGATGGCAAGCAATAAACCAGTGTCTGAGTGCCAGAAAAACTCAGTAGAAAGCTGCCTGCTGTGATACTGGCGAAACTCATTTGTTCTTAGATTTGGTGGTAAATTCTAGGTGAATATACCTACCCTTTGACATAGCAATTCCATTTCAGGTATTTACCCAAGAGAAATGAAAACTTTAGACAAACCCCAACCCAAAGTACCTGACCAGTACTCTTCAAAAGTGTCAGGGTCATATAAGACAAAGACAGACTGAGGAACTGTCACAGATGGGAGGAGAATAAGGAGACGTGATAACTAAACGCAGTGTGCAATCTTGGATTGAATTCTGGAATAGAAAAAGGATATTAGTTCAAAAGCGTGTAAAATCTAAATAATATCTGTAGTTTAGTTAATAGTATGGTACCAATGTTAATTTCTTACTTTTGATAATCGTACCATGGTTATGTAGGATGTTAACATTAGCGGAATCTGGGTGAAGGGTACACAGGAACTCTCTGTGCTATCTTGGCAGCTCTTTTGTAAGTCTAAAATTATTTTAAAATAAAAATTAAGAATAAAACAAACCTCCAATGACTTTCTATTGCACTTAAAATAAAATCCAAATTTCTACCGCAGTCTTCAGGAACAGGCCTCAGCTGACCTCTTGACCCTCATCTTGTACAGCTCTCCCCTTTGGTCACCATACTCCGACCATACACATCCCCTCTCAAGGCCTTTACTCTACTGATTCCTTCTTCTAAGAGCGCTCATTCCATACGTTTCTTCGCATGGCTGTATTCTCATCATTTGTATCTTAGCCCAAGAGGCCAAGCTACCAAGCTTCTGAAGAAATCCCATTCCCCAATATTCCCATCTGTTGCTCTTTGTCTCATTAACGTGTTTTATTTTCTTCATACAACTCATCTCTATGAGGAATTATTAGTTTCTCTATTCATTGTGGTTTCCTTCCTTCATGAAGCTCTTTAATATTTTCCAAATGGCCTTATCCCTCTTGCTTACTGCTGTATCTCCAGAACCTAGATTAGCACTGGCGCTTAGTAATTCCTCAATAAACAATGAACAAATGACCCTCTGTTAGCTGCTACATCCAGAAACCAGCTGAGAGAACATCAGAATTATATCTCATATCTTACGCTCTATCTCCCTAGGAAGTATTCTTGTTAAGTGAAATGAGGGTCAGAATCACCTGACATTTAAATAAATAATTTATTTAAATTTAAATAGATCTACATAAATAACATTTAAATTATTCTATCTCTGTTTTATTCTTTTTTGACTAATGCAGATACTTTAATTCACATAAGTAAATGAATAAATGGCGAGGTTCCCTGTAATGCTTTTTCTCTTTTAACAGCTATCGGTGCCTTAGAAACCTCTTTGAAGTTGCAATCATGCAAGCTACGTGCTGCTGGTAGCTGAATCTTAACCTGAAATGATTGGTTTCGAAAATTATTCAAATGGCGATTTGATCAAGGAGATAGTCTTATTCATAGACAGCTGGACAAATATTAATGATAAATCAAAGCAAATCTAGAAAAAATAATTCCACCGTTTTTTGGATCATAATAGGCATGATCTCAGAATCTTCACTCAGGTATAAGATGTGCAAGGGTGGGAGATGTTGGGACAGGGAGCCCAAACATCAACAAAATAAGGCACCTCTGTTTTTCTGTATTACCCTATGGGTTATACGTCGGCTCACTGGGCATCTTTTTCTTATCTGTCAATTGGTAGGATTGGACCGATGACCTCGATGGTCCATTCTAGTTTCTCAAAATTACTAAAGAAAATTAAAGAAGTCTAGAATAGATAGCATTACCAAACTGAGAACCATACTACACTCCTCTAAACACACGCACGGGCCTACACATACCCACTATTATCTTCCAGTGCTTTTGTCATATACCTTGTTTCCTCTTCTGTCTATTTTGTGGTGTGTGTGCATGTGTGCATTTGTGCTTGCTTACGTGGCTGTTTTAGACTCGGCTCAATGCTTATTAGGCAGCAAAAAATCTTTCTGATAATCTGAAACTAGACTTAGATGCCTCAGTCACCATGCTTCACTTCTGCATTGCAGACGTTCTGCTTTGGATATTTAGTGGAGTCAGAAATAAGAATAGAGAAAAATGGAGTGATTAAATCATTTTATGACTACGAGTTATGTTAGGCAAAATTCTCTTTAATTGGCAATACTTTAAGAACTCAGTACAGATTAAGTTTTTAGGTGATTTATTTAAATGTATCTGCCTCTGAAGAAAATGATATATTAGCTTCTTTCTTATTCAACTAGCTTGTATACAGTTTTAATTCTAAAAGCTCATATTGTTTTTTGATTGATAAATATATTAATTCACTAAAACAAACACTTATGAAACACCTACTATGTGCCAAGCATAGGTTTCACTTATGAATGATATATAGTTCCCAATCTCAAGAAACTCTTGGGGTGGAGTAGGTTTTGGGGCAGGGAGAAAAATGTAACAAACTAGTATAATAATGTTTGTTTGAAAATACGATAGGGTGATAGAATATTGCATAGTAAGAAAAATAAATTATTTTAGGAAAAATGTGTAAGAATCCAGATTGCCCTTTCATTTATTATTACTCAAGACTTAATTTATATAGCTCACTGATAATGTGGAATTTCTTTATTTAAGGGATTGAGAGTCTTATCTTTGTACTATATTAATTGACACAATTTATTTTTGTCCTAATTTTGTTTTCCTTTTTTATTTAGTTTTCTCTTTTAAAATTCAATTTTACCTGCTCATAGTTGAAAACAGTGGTTCTCAAAGTGTGGTCTGCAGACCCTGGACGTCTCCAAGACTCTTTCGGGGGGACCCACGATATCACTATCCTAACAACACTAAGACTTTCTTTGCATTTTTCTGTGTTGCCGTTGCATTGACGGTGCAAAAGCAAAGGCGGGTAAAACTGCTGAGTCCTTTACCACAAATCAAGGCACTGACAGCAAACTGTACTCGTAGGCATTATATCCCTCATCTCCACACAGTTGCCAAAAAAAAAAAGCCAGTTTCACTTAAAATATCCTTGCATATGTGGTAAAAATGATTATACTTCGATCTTCGAACACATATCTTTTTAGTAGTCTGTGTGATGAAATGAGTCTTATGCTGTATGGTTGTCTCAGGGGAAAGGACTTGTGGGGTTGTTTGAGTTGCGAATTGAACTAACTGCTTTGTTCAGGGAGCACCACTTTTACTGGAAAGAATGACTGCTAGACAAACTATGGTGTTTGTGACATGGATACTTGGCAGACGTTTTCTCAAAAAAGAATGAAGTGAGGGGCTGGCCTGGCAGCGTAGTGGTTAAGTTCGCGTGCTCTGCTTCCGCCGCCCGGGGTTCGCAGGTTCGGATCCCGGGCACAGACAGACGCACCACTTGTCAAGCCATGCTGTGATGGCATCCCATATAAAGTAGAGGAAGCTGGGCAAGGATGTTAGCCCAGGGCCAATCTTCCTCAGCAAAATGAGGAGGATTGGCATCAGATGTTCGCTCAGTGCTAATCTTCCTCACCAAAAAAAAAAAAAAAATGAAGTGAGTCTGTCACTATAGGAAAATCAACTGACAGTATTTGTTGCCAACAAAAACTTGTTAACTCATCTTCATGTTCTTTTTTAACGTGTCAGCGTCTCATGAATGTCAAGGAATTTGTGAGGTGCGTTGGACCCAAAGACTCTTGGAATTTGTTGAAAGACAACTCAGTTTCCACAAGAAAGAAAGTACAAAGATTAGTACGCAGTTCTGAGTATTTTGTAAATCTAGATATAATTACTTTCACAATCCTGTGATTCAAAACTAAGGTTTTCAGGCAGTTAAATGCATTATGAATTTACCCACATATTCTGTGGCTTTTTTTTTGGAGGGATTTCAAATGTTAAGGCAACTGAGCTCACATGAGAAGAAATAGGTTGCTTATTATCTGCCTTTAGTCATGTCCACTATTTTACTAAAAGGCCCATAACTGCAACTGTAGATGACGTTTACACCTATACAGCAGGATGTTCAAAATGTGGGAACAGGTCTTGCAAAAACAGGCTGAACTATTGGCAGACCAACTAAAAAAAATAACAACACGTATTACATTTATTAAGCTAGTTGAAAAAAGTTTTCTAGTTTAGAACATTTATGGTATTTAAAAAATGATGGCCCGGCCCTGTGGCTTAGCGGTTAAGTGCGCGCGCTCCGCTACTGGCGGCCCGGGTTCAGATCCCGGGCACGCACTGAGGCACCGCTTGTCCGGCCATGCTGAGGCCGCGTCCCACATACAGCAACTAGAAGGATGTGCAACTATGACATACAACTATCTACTGGGGCTTTGGGGGAAAAAAAGGAGGAGGATTGACAATAGATGTTAGCTCAGAGCTGATCTTCCTCACAAAAAAAAAAAGATATATTTTCTCATACATAAATAACACTAATTATAGAAAATTTGGACAAGAAAGAAAATCATAAAGAAGAAAATGAAAATCCTCCATAATCTTGCTATCCAAAATTAATAATTTGATGTGTTTTCTGCCAGCCTTTTCTCTAATCAGAGCCAAGCAGGGCTGGAAGGGACCTCAGAGGTTATCTAATCCAACCTACTCATTTTATAGATGAAGAGAATCCATTAAAAGTTTGTCTCTATTTCTGGTCTTATTTCAAGTCATTTAAGCAAGAACAATAGACTTGTGTCAAGACAGCACATTATGCTTTGCAGATGTATTTGGAAAAACCTGAGTTGGATCATGGGCCCCCAAAGAGCTGGCCCAGACAAAGAGCCTAATATAACCCAGTTGGCTTCTAAGGCCTTCCTGCTTTGATCATTTTCTGTGATGATGTGACATTTGGAGCTGCAGCAGCCATTTTATGACCTGAGGTGACAAGACTGAGGACAAAAAGCTCATACACTGAAGGTGACAGAGTGGAATGATAGAAAGAATATGGGTCCTTAATGACATAACTGAGCTGCCAGACCAACCCTAGAATTGCCTACCCTCAGATCTCTTGGTGAGAAAATTAAATGCTTCTATTGTATGAGTTCCTTTAAGTTGGGTGTTCTATTCCTCATTGCCTCAAAAATCCAAATTCATAAGCCCTGTGACCTTGAACACACACAAGTGTTAACTATTCGCTGCCTAGGTGCCTTTATTGGTAAAATAGAGATAATATATACACATGTATTTTACAAAATTATAAACACTCTTTTGTATTCTACTTCTGTCATCTAATGTTATATCATAAGATTCTCCTGTGTTCTTCAAAATTTTTCTAAAAAGCATAATCTTTGATGGCTACAGAGATGTCTGTCACATGTTTTTCTCCAAATGCCCCTATTGTTGACCATTTACATTGTTAGCAAATATTCTTTTGTATAAGGAAAGGTTGCAATGAATCCTCCTTGTACATGAAGTTTTGTATCTTCAGTTCTCTTCCGAAGATAAGTTCCTAAAAGTGGAAATACTATGTCACATTTTTAAGGCTTATAATACCGATTACCACATTGTCTCCCCTCTGTCCCCCCGACCCTGACTTAACATTAGTATTAAGAGTGTACATGTGTGGAATATTCTTTTTAATAAGTAATGCTTTTACATGGTTCTAAATTCAAAAGTATACGCTGGAAAGTTTTCCTCCTATCCCTGTCTGCTAGCCACTCAGTTCCCCTCACCAAGGCTTCTGGGAAAAACTTCCAAATATATTCTAAGCATATATGGGGCCCCGGTAGGAAACAGATGGTACAGTCAAATTAATCAATTTAAGGAAAGGGATTATTTACAAAGTGAAGCTGGGTATTGAGAAGCCCAAAGGAACAGTGTAACACCCTGCAGCTAATAACAGGGGCCTCCTAGGACTGAAGGTGGGGGTGGGGATTGAACTTGGACTCAAAAAGGCTGTGTGGAGAGGGCTGGTTTAAAGGAACTTTGACCTTCAGTGAAGGGACGTAGCCAGCCTGTGGCAATCCCCCAGGCAGAGGCTGGGGGAACAAACCCCCCAAGTCCACGCTTTCCTGCCAGTGCTCCACTCTGGCAGAAACCAGAGGGCCAGGGAGCCCGTCCTCGTCACCCTCTTTGGTACTAGGGAGCCTGATTTTGTGGCAGCATCTCCTGTTTTCAACGCCGGCATACAGAGGACGCTGCTGCCCTCCTCACTGGTGCGTTCCTCGTTCCTTTAATGAAGGAAGGGTCCTGTGGGCCCTCCCAGAGAAGAGTCGGATGCCACGGTTCTCCAGCTGCACGTATTAATCCGTTCCTGTGTTCTCCCTCCCTCACCTTGTGACCTCTTCTCAGTGTCCGTCAGGCAGCTCCAGCACCTCTGCAATAGGCCAACATCGTGTCTGCCCAAGCTTCAAGGAGCCGTCCCAGCAAAGTAGTAAGACTGGTCCCAGAGATCTTTGCCAGGAGGGAAACTCCGAGTCGTGGGAGATTGCTCCACTGACAAGAAATTCTCCACCTGCGTATGGTCCACTCCCGTGGTCCACTCCCACCGCTGCCACTCGTCATACCTAGGACTCGTTAGAAAGCAGAGGCCAGTTCAGTGCTTAAATGTTAATGCTCTACTGCGAGCGGGCTTTGCCTGGGACTGTGCAGGTTTTAGCACTGATCGTCCTGCCTCCTGGGAATCCCCTCAGTCCTAGGCAAACCTGGCTGGACAATCTGTCACCTTAACTGAGAGGTGCAATCCCAGGTCAGCAAGAATGAGGGCAAAGGGGAAGCGAGGCAAGGAAGCAGGGAAAGCAAATACAAGGTGATGCACGAACAAGCTGGCCGGACCTTCCAGAGAAAGATGTAGCTGATTGCTTGGTCAGGCGACTTCTCTCCAGACAGGCAGCACCAAGCCACCGCTCCTGGGAACAGTCTGTTTGAAGGACGAGGGAAGAGGAATGTGTCTGCCAATTTCCTCCTGTCTCATATCTCTCACTGGGCAGAGTTCACCACATGGACTGTTAAACCCTCCGCAACTCCGGACTCTGTCACCCAGCCTTTCCGAATGGCTGTTGGGGAAGCCACATGGCATACTTCCTGCCGCAGTATTTCTGGGTGTGAGGGCGGTGGGGGAAACCAGCGTCTGTGGTTCTGGTTAAGTCAGGCCTCTCGGCCCTGGAGCTCTGTGGCTGCCACTGCAATGGGCGCAATGGGGGCCAAAACCTAGCCCTCACCCTAGGGCCAATCAAAGAGCTGGCAGTGGCAGGAAGTGAGGCAGCTGAGGACCTGGAAGGCAGGTATTGGTAGAGCAAATCTGGGGAGGTGTATAGACGGGGTACAATACAGTAGCTCTCTGTTAATTGGTGGATTGTCAATGTGTGTTAATTTTTTTATTGAGATATAATTGATATATAACATAACATTAGTTTCAGGTGTACAACATAATGATTCAATATTTGAATATATTGTGAAATGATCACCACAATAAGTCTAATTAACATCCATCACCATACATAGTTACAAATTTTTGTTTCGTGTAATGAAGACTTTTACGATCTACTCTCTTAGCAACTTTCAAATACAATATAGTTTTATTAACTATAGTCACCACACTGTACATTACATCTACATGACATTTGTTTTATAACTGGAAGTTTGTCCCTTTTGACCCCCTTCACCCATTTCACCCCGCCCCCCCCACCTCTGGCAACTACCAATCAGTATCTATGAGTTTGTTTGTTTTTTTAGATTCCACATATAAGTGAGATCACATGGTATTTGTATTTCTCTATCTGACTTATTTCACTTAGCATAATGCCCTCAAGCTCCATCTATGTTGTTGCAAATGGCAAGATTTCTTTCTTTTTTATGGCTGAGTAGTGTTTCATTATATGTATATATTATATTATATATGTATCATTATATGTATATGTATATCACATCTTCTTTATCCATTCATCCATTGATGGACATCTACATTGTTTCCATGTCTTGGCTATTGTAAATAATGCTGCTATGAACATGGGGGTGCAGATATCTTTTTGAGTTAGTGTTTTTGTTTCCTTCAGGTAATACCCAGAAGTGGAATTGCTGGATCGTATGAATCACGTGTTAATATTTTGGACAGGTGTGAAGGCAGTATAACATAGTGGTTAATGTTTGCACTCTGGAGTCAGACTTGGATTTGAATCCCAGCTCTGCTACTTACCAACAGTATCATTTTGGTCAAGTTACTTAACCTCATATGTAAATGGGGATCACAATAGTGCCTTCTGCATATATTTGTTATGAAGAGTAAAGGAGATAAGGCCCACAAGGTGATTACAAGGGTGCTTGACACTCAAAGTATTTAGCAAGTCTTGGTGATTAATAGTAATAATTGGTTGTGGTACTTCTTAAAGGTACATTACATATCTACTTACTGTGGTAAAATTTCATTCAGACTTCCTTTAATTTCATTTAGTAGTAAGACTAATAATAATAACCAGCACCACTTTCTGAATATTAGTTATGTATCGGTAACTATGCATTCAACATTCAAGTCCACAAAGCACTCTGAAGAAGGTGTCTTCTTCATTTTCTAAAGAGTAACCCAAGGTTCAGAGAGCTTATGCAACTTACCCACGTCTCCAAGACTGTAAGTAGCTGAAAGGATTTTTAAATGTTCACTTTGCATTCTATATCAGTCAAGGTCCCTGTAAAAAACAGATGGCATGTTGAAACTGGATAATTGAGGGATGTTTAAAGAGTTGTGGGCAGGATAACCAATATCCTGCCACCTGTATTTTTTGGTTAGATCAGGGTTCATGGAAACCAACAAAGATGGTGCCCTAGGGTTAGCAACAGTTGAAGCTGTAATCACTCCTAGTCCTTAAGAAGAAGATAGCTGGAGAAAGAGACTAACAAATATCCATAGGACAGGTTACTTTGTGTACCTAATTACTGGGCCCACCTCTGAAGTGGATGACCTCTGGTGGGCATTTATGGGGATATAAATATCCTTAAACTTTCTTTTTATTCTGAGAAATTCATCCATATACCTCTCCCCTGCCCTCTTTGTCATCAATTTTTTAATCGTATTCTTTCTAAGTCTCTGAACAGCCAGCCAAATTATTAGTTAATTACTTTGAATTACTATAGATCCTCATGTTAGGCCATCTCTCCTGCTATAGGAAGTGGACAACCAGATTTATAACCTGAAGTTGGGCCCTCTAGGTAGATTCCCCTTCCCTAATGTCTTTTAAGGCCACCTGTGTGTAGGTGGTTATTGACTTCTAGCTGATGCTAGCATGCTACGCAAATCCATCTGTAAATCAGGCCTGAGCTTGTAAAAGGCCTTCCATTATCTGGTCAGAGGGAACTCCCTACGAGGCCATAAGTATACATTAAAGGCAATTATGGTAAAGCAGTAGGAGCAGGTACCATGGGAGTGTGAGCCACCATCTTGAGCAGTTTATTTGTGCCTTTTCTGGACTAGCTTGGGTCCGGTCTTGTATATATCATTTCTATTTTACAATGGAATGCTGCTGGGCAATTCAGATTTATGATAATGTGGGTAAGATGACACCCAGTTCATGGTGGGCAGTCACCTTGGTCAGGCATTCAATTTCTACCAGGGCCTAGCAGCAAGCCAGGTGTTATTTTTTAAAGGAGAATTGTTGGTAGAAGATTCTCCCACTGAGACCTGCTGGCAGCTCCAGGCAGTTCTACTGTCTGTCCCCAGATACTTCTGATACTGATCTGTTGAGAGATAAGGCTCAAGTGGCAGGAGAAGCAGCACTACAGCCTGGGCCTACCACAGAGTCTTATCTTGCTCCAGACCCTACTTAATGGGTTCAAGAAGCATGACCAAATGTAGTCTGCGTAGGCTCGAAAATCATTGTGCCTCTTTCATTGTGGTAGGCTGTATAGGAGAAGCAGCTTATCTCATTTAGAGGTGATTTCCTAACATACTCCAGACCACTGGAACCCCAGAAACTTAAATGATGCAGCAGTCCCTAAATCTTCTTGTTATCTCTCATCCTCTGGCATGCATATGTTTTACTTACTTGCTTACTATGTCTACCTCCTGCTCGCTGGGTCCAGTTACCACAATGTCATAATTATTCTGTATCAGCATTATACTCTGTGGAAAATCAAGATGATCAAGGACTCCTCAGACTCTATCACGGCAGAGAACAAGAGAGCTGACATAACCCTGAGTATACTCAGGTATACTACTGTCCCTGCATGTGAAGACTTCTGATTATCTTGCTGATAGGGATAGGTTAAACAATTTTGTTAAGTCAGTACCTACAAACCGGTGCCAGAGGTTCTATTTATTTGGCCATATAAGGGTACTATACCCAGAAGCACAGCACTGATTGGAATCATCATCTGTTTGGAAGAGTCTAGAGGGTCTGCCTGCTCCAGCGAGGGGGATTCAGGGAGATTTGGGGTTCAAAATTATCAGTTTTTTCTGTGTCTGTCCAAATGTCCCTTTTTTATTTCTCAGGAGCCCACTTAGTAGTTGTGAGTTTGGTTTCAACTGTATGTGCCCTGTGACTTCAGGAGATGAGCAACTGCTTCAGCTGCCTCCAAGGCTTTTTTGGTTTGCATCTGTGCCCTGAGTTGAAAACCAAGCTTTCAATTTATTCTCCTGTTTCACATACTCTTCCTAGGGCAGTTAAAAATATCAGCTGACCTCACAGTCTTTATAATCACTATCATTGCATGGTGGCCACACTCCACAGCCATTTGTTTTCACAAAACCTTGCCCTGTACCTAGGGATAATTTGAATTATCGTGATATCACTGAATCCACAGGGAGTACCATTGTCTCAAGGAAGTTATCTATGTGCTCCTTAAATTTGTGATTCATCATATCCTAGAATTCCATTTCAGTGCTCTGTGTCTTGGGGCCAATTCCGGTATCAATTACTGTGTCATTCAGGGTCCCAGCATGAACCAAATGGCAAATTCAAACTGAGTAATTGAGGTGAGTTAATAAAGGGGCCATTTACAAAGGTATGGGCAGGGTTTAGAGAAGGGATGGTGTAATACTCCAGGGCTAGCAACAGCGTGAAGGAGCAAAGGGAGGGAAGATCTCCCAGAATCAGGTAGAGAAGCTGTATGGAAAGGACCACTAGACAGAAGCTATGACCTTCGATAGGATATGGGCAATCCACAGTCCAGCAGGGGAGGAGTGAATACCCTGTCCTCACTCTCCTCCTACCTTCCAATCTCTTGTTAATGCTACCATTGACTGAAACAAATCTTAAGCCAGAAGATGAGATAGTTCAGCCTTGGGGTCACAGAACAGAATATCAGTAGGTGGAGAATAGATTGGAGGATCAAATGAAAATAGCCAGCACAACTCTAAATCCTGTGCTTCTCGTCTCCATATGTGAAGATACTAGCCTGAATCTGTTGTTTGTAATATCTATAGAAATAGGAAATCTAGAAGAATATCACTATTATTTTGTTTTATCACTCCAGGATTTCATTATTCCTGTTGAGATTAGGAAACCCAGTTCCATGGAGGCACCCATTGACCAGCCTACGCCAGTCATCACAAAGAATTTCAAGGATGGTGGTACTTGCATTTACTAATTTTTTAAGGCATATGTATTTCATACACTTTTGATATATTAAAAATATTTAAATAAGAAAATTATGATTTTAAGAACACAAGTGCCAACACAGCCTTTTATTCGTTTTATGACTGTTCAATCATTTATTTAATAAATGCTTATTGACTTGGCTGTTGGCAACAAACAAATAACCAAAACAAAGTTCATGACTTTCACATTCTAGTGGAGGAGTCAGACGCAGTCAGAGAGGAAGGCAGAGGCTAGATTATACAGTAAGGAGCTTGTACTTTGAGGTGCAATATAAAGTCATTGGAGGATTTAAACAAGGTAGTAATATGATCTGATACATGTTGAATGTTTTTAAATGATCATTTTGGCTGCTGTCTGGAGAATAGACTATGGTGGAGAAAGGGTAGGAATAGGATCTATTTAGGAGCCTACTATAGTAACTTAGAAAAGAAATGATGGTATTTTGAACTAATATGTTAAAAGAGGAGGCAGAGAGAAGAGGATGGCCATGTGATATATTTTGAACATAGAAGTAACACAATTTGTTAACGGATTGCACCTAAAGAGAGGGAAAGGAAAGAATTGAGAACAACTTCTGTCCTTTTGTCTGGTCAACTGGATGATGGAGATGCCAGTAATCGATACTAGGAAAGCTGTGGGAAAGGAATGTTGGGAGTTCAGGGTGTGCATCAAGAGACCTATTGTGGAGATGTTACATTTGATATCCAGGTGGAGACATGTAGTAGGCAGTTGGCTGTAGGAACCTGGCGTTCAGAAGAGAGGGCAGGGTTGGAGATATAAATATGAGAGTCATGAATGTATAGACAGCATTTAAAGCTACAGGACAGGATGAGTTAAGCAGAGAAATAACGTAAAATAGAGAAGACCCAGAGGCTTAACCTTTAGAAAGTGGGAAGAAGAGGCAGAGCCAGAAAGGAGACTGAAAGGGGCAAGAGTGGTAGGCCAGGAGAGTTTGACGTTCCAGAGGCAGGTTCAGGAGAGTGGAGCAGACAGAAATTCAATTGGAGATTAAGGCTACTTAGGAGAAAGGAAGTAGAGACAATGAGTGAATACATCTCTTTCAATAAATTTTACTGTGAATGGAACAGAGGAATGGAGCTATAAATCATTTAATCTTCTCTTTTTTCTCTCTCTATAAATGCAATGTTTAATGCTATTTTTTATAACATTTAGCTTTTGCTACAAAACAAACCATCCCCAAAGCTAGTGGCTTAAAAGGTAATTAAAAAAAAGATAAATATTTATAATTTCTTATTATGTGGCTGGCTGTTCTTCCCGTCTGGGTAAGCTTGGCTGAGATTGGCTCATCCCTCACTCATGTCTCTGGCTGTTGACACTATGTCAGGTGAGGCAGGGGATGACTTGGCCGTGTGTTCCTCACCATTCAGCAAGCTAGCCTGGGCTCATTCACGTAGTGGTGATTATAGATTTTCCGAGAGCAACACACAAATACTTCTCAAGTCTCTGCTTATATCGCATTTGCTATTGTCCCATTAACCAAAGCAAGTCACACGGTTAAGCCAAGAGTCAGCGTGGGAGGGAAATGCTCAAGGACATGGAGAGAGGGAGGAAATTATTACAGTCCTTTTCGTAAATAATCTCCCCCAACTATTAACGTATTTCTAATTATGTGACTTCAGCCTCCAAGTGGTTCATGTTAGAAACCTCAAAGTTATTTTCTGCCTCTTTTTTTCTTTCATAGAGTAAAATGGGAAATTATTTAATTATCTAAGTAAAAACATAATTTGTGGAAAATCATTTTCTCTCAGTACTTTAATAATCTAAATATTAATATAAACTTTGATCACAGACCCATTACTGTTTTAATTAATTATATTTAGAAACTGGAAAAGAAATAACATAATTGGCAGACTAAAATATGAAATTGATTCAAATCCCTTATAACAAAATGTGGCTTAATATCCCAGTAATACATTTCATTTTATTTGTTTTTTTATGAATATGCAAAGAGGTAATCACCAATAAGTGGTAATATTTAAACACCTAGAAAAAATATTAAGCGGTACTCCTGTCTTAGGTAATTGTGCATATGCGTCTTATCTGAAGTTGGCAGCAAGTGAAATTAAATGGTTTTCCAAATGACTGCATTGTCAATCCACCTTCTTTCAGCTAATTGACTGATTTCCGTCATTGCTGCCTCCCAAGGGGGTCACTTGCACTGACGTGGAGTATTGACAATCCCACATGGCACTAAAGCTTCCTACAACCATCGGTTGGTGCAACCCTATAGGGCCTTTTAGAAAACACTGAATAGGGATGCTTTCCTGCTGGGAGAGGTAGAATGGGATACAGGCACGGCATCGCAGAGCGCCGTATTGTTGGAGCCCACTCAAATTGCCTCATAACAACTCTGGGCCTCAGTTTATTCATCTGGAAAACTGGAGATTGCCTTGAAAGTCTTCTCTCAACCTGTGGCTCTCTGAGTCCATGTGAGTTCTGCCGATGCAATAGAACAAGTACTCTGTTCACCATAGAAATGGAGGAGGGGGCCCTGAACACCCCAATTCTGCTTAAAACAGGAGGCAGGAGCAATCGCAACCAGTATCTAGTAACATGTTTACCTTTCTGCAGACGCAAATCCAAAGTTCAAGTGACACAAGTATAACAGCAGGGTAGGAATCTGAAACATGTACAGCAAAGGTTACAGTCATCTGTGACTGGTGTTGGTTCCATAATTGAGCCTTGTTTTTTCAAATGTTAGACAACGTCTGTGCAGCATCACCTTGTGGTTGAAATGACTGCTCACCTGCTCTCTGAAGTCTGTCAGGTTGACCCAATCAGGAGGGGGTCTCCACCACTTTTTGGGACCCGGATCTCTTTGAGAATCTGTAGCAGTCCCAGGTGCAGTCAGTCCTCCATGTACTGCGCATATGCACGTAGATACACCTCACATATGCAGACAACTAAGAAGGCATCCTGGGTCTTAGGTGCCATGGGAAACCTGCTTGTCTGGCTAACCCCTCGCTCTCCTTCCTGTGTCTGACCCTTGTCATGACATCACCCCTCGTTGTCTCAACCCCAGTTGGCCCCCACACCACTCAAGTCACTCAACCTGAAAGTAAACTCCTCATCGCCAGGTAAATTCCATATCCCCTTATATTTACCTCCCTCAGATTTCTTTTCCTCCGTACTCCTCAGGGCTTCCGTGTTGAGTAAACACTTTTGCCAATCTAGCGCCACATTAAAAGATTTTAGAATAGACCTGGGAGTTCCAAGTCTCACAGTCTTTAGAGCTGAATCCTAAACTTTGATCTAAAAGATCCCTGTCCCTTCCTCCCTCCCTGCCTCCCCATCTTAGAAGCACATGGAGCAAAGAGCCCTCTAGTTCCTTAACTGCCATGTGAAGCAGAATTTCTTTCCTGACCAAATAGGACTCCTACGGCATGGTTGTTCAAAACTCTCCATGTGAGCAGCTCGAGAGCTGCGGCTCTCCTGGGGAAAGGGGAGTCCATCATGAGTACTTTAAGCTGCAAGTAGCATAAAACTTGTCTTAGAATGGCTCAAATAAAAACGGGGCTTATTTTTCTCTCATAACAGAAAGTCCGGACGTAGGTGCTGCTGGCGTTGATCCAGCAACTCAGGAGCCAGCATGTCTATAATCATTTGAGCTTTTCCGCATGTTTGACTCATTATGGCTTTTTTTACAGTTTTATTGAGATGTAATTGGCATTTAACATTGCATAAGTTTAAGGTGTACAATGTGATGATTTGATACACGTATATATTGTGCAATGATTACCACAGCAGGGTTAGTTCTTCTCATATAATTACCATTACCATTTCTTGTTTGTAGTGAGAACATTTAAATTTACTCTCTCAGCAGCTTTCAATATATAATACAGTATTGTTAACTATAGTGACCGTGCTGTACATTAGATCCCCAGAACTTATTCTTCTTGTAACTAGAAGTTTGTACCCTTACCAACGTCTCCCCATTTCCCCCACCTTCCAGCCCCTGGCAACCACTATTCTACTCTCTGCTTTTGAGTCCAACTTTTTAAGATTTCACGTATAAGTGATATCATACAGTATTTGTCTTTCTCTGTCTGACTTATTTCACTTAGCCTAATACCCTCAAGATCCAGCCATGTTGTTGCAAATGGCAGAGTTTTCTTCTTTCTCATGACTGAATAATATTCCATTGTATACAGTATATATGCTACATCTTCTTTATCCATTTCATCTGTAGAAGGACAATTAGGTTGTTTCCAAATCTTGGCTATGGTAAATAATGCTGCAATGAACATGGGAGTACAGATATCTCTGCAAGACCCCGATTTTATTTCCTTTGGATATATACTCAGAAGTGGGATTGTTAGATCATATGGTAATTCTATTTTTAACTTTTTGAGGAACCTCCATACTGTCTTCCCTAGTGGCTGCACCAGTTTACATTCCCACCAACAGTGCACAAGGGGTTCCCTTTTCCCCACATCCTCACCAACACTCATTATTTCTTGTCTTTTTGATAATAGCCATCCCAACAGGTGTTAGGTGTTAGATATCTCCTTGTGGTTTTGATTTGCATTACCCTGATAATTAGTGATGTTGAGCATCTTTTCATGTACCAGTTGGCCATTTGTATGTCATCTTTTGAAAAATGTCTATTCAGTTCCTCTGCCTGTTTTTTAATTGGATTTTTTTTTTTTTTTTTTTTTGCTGAGGAAGATTCACCCTGAGCTAACATGTGTGCCAATCTGCCTCTATTTTTTAGTATGTGGGCTGTTGGTACAGCATGGCCACTAACAGAGCAGAGTGCACTGAACTTAACCCCTAGGCCACCAGGGGTGGCCCTGGATTGTTTGTTTTTTTGTTATTGAGTTGTATGAGTTCGTTATGTATTTTGGATATTAATCCCTTATCAGATATATGGTTTGCAAATATTTTCTCCCATTCTGTAGGTTGCCTTTTCATTTTGTTGATTGTAGTCCTGCTTATTTATTTTTGCTTCTGCTTTTGGTGTCATATCCAAAAAATTGTTGCCAAGACCAATGTCAAGGAGATTTTTCCCTATTTTTTTTTCTAGGAGTTTTATGGTTTTCAAGTCTTACGTTTAAGTCTTTAACCCATTTTTAGTTAACTTTTGTGAGTGGTGTAAAATGGGGGTCCAATTTCATTCTTGTTGTGTGATTATCCAGTTTTCCCAACACCATTTATTGAAGAGACTATCCTTTCCCCTTTGAGAGGTTTTGGCTCCCTTGGCAAATATTAATTGAACATATACACTTGGGTTGATTTATGCTTGGGCTCTCGATTCTGTTTTATTGGCCTATGTGTCTATTTTTATATCAGTATCATACGGTTTTGATTACTATAGCTTTGTAATATAGTTTTTTTTTTTTGGAGGAAGATTGGCCCTGAGCTAACATCTGTTGCCAATCTTCCTCTTTTTTTTCTTTTTTCTCCCCACAGCCCCCAGTATATAGCTGTATATCCTAGTTGTAGGTCCTTCTAGTTCTTCTATGTGGGACGCCACCTCAGCATGGCTTGATGACCAGTGAGTAGGTCCACGCCCAGGACCCGAACTGGCGAACCCTGGGCCACCAAAGCGGAATGCACAAACTTAACCGCTGAGCCACCAGGCTGGCCCCTGTAACATAGTTTTAAATCAGGAAATGTGATGCCCCCAACTTTGTTCTTTCTTGGGATTGCTTTGGCTATTTGGGATCTTTTGGGATTCTATAAAATTTTAGAATTGTTTTTTCTATTTCCGTGAAAAATGCCATTGGAATTTTGATAGGGATTGTATTAAATATATAGACGGTTTTGGATAATATGGACATTTTAACAATATTAATTCTTCCAATCCATGAACACAGAATATCTCTCCTTTTATTTGTGTCTTCTTCAATTTCTTTCGTCAGTCTTATAGTTTTCCAAGTACAAATCTTTCACCTCCTTGGTTAAAATTATTTCTAAGTATTTTATTGTTTTTGATGCTATTGTGAATGGGATGTGTTCTTTATTTCTGTTTCATTGATTATGTATTGAAATGCAACTGATTTATTTATGTGGTATCCTGCAACTTTACTGAATTAGTTCATTAGTTCTAACAGTTTTTTGGAGGAGTCTTTAGGATTTTCTATGTATAAGATCATATCATCTGCAAACAGAGACAACTTTACTTCTTCCTTTACCATTCAGATGACTTTTATTTCTACTTCTTGCCTAATTGCTCTGGTTATGACTTCCAGTACTATGCTGAATAGGAATGGTGCGAGTGGGCACCCTTGTCTTGTTCCTTATTTTAGAGGAAAAGCTTTCAACTTTTCACCATGACGTTGGACTTGGCAACAATTTTTTGGATATGACAGCAAAAGCAGAAGCAAAAATAAGTAAGTAGTACTGCAATTAACAAGTACAATGTTAGCTGTGAGTTTGTTGTATATGGCCTTTATTAAGTTGAGGTACATTCCATCTGTACCCACTTTGTTGAGTGTTTTTACCATGAAAGGATGTTGTATTTTGTCAAATGCTTTTCTGCATCTATTGAGATGCTCATATAATTTTTACCTTTCATTCTATTAATGTGGTATCATATTTATTGATTTGCGTATGTTGACCCATTCTTGCAACCCAGGAATAAATCACACTTGCTCGTGGTATCTGATCCTTTTAATGTACTGTTGAATTTGGTTTGCTAATATTTTGTTGAGAGTTTTTACATCTTTATTCATCAGATATTGGCCTACAGTTTTCTTTTCTTGTAATGTCCTTATCTGGTTTTGCTATCAGGGTAATGCTGGCCTCACAAAATGAGTTTGGGGGTGTAACCTTCTCTTCAATTTTTTGTAAGTGTTTGAGAAGGATTGGCATTAATTCTTTAAATATTTGATAGAATTCACCAGGGAAACTATCTGATCCTGGGCTTTCTTTTGTTGGGAAATTCTTGATTACCGATTCAATCATCTTACTTGTTATTAGTCTGTTCAGATTTTTTATTTCATCATGATTCAGTCTTGGTAGGTTGTATGTTTCTAGTAATTTATCCATTTCTTCTAGGTTATCCAATTTGTTGGCATATAATTGTTCATAATAGTCTCTTACAATCCTTTGTATTTCTCTGGTATCAGTTGTGATGTCTCTTCTTTCATTTCTGTTTTTATTTGTTTGAGTCTTCTCTCTTTTTTTCTTAGTCTAGTTGATCTTTTCTATTATCTTTCTGATCTCTATTTCATTTATTTCTGCCCTAATCTTGGTTATTTCCTTCCTTCTGCTAACTTTGGGCTTAGTTTGTTCTTTTTTTCTAGTTCCTTGAGGTGTAAAGTTAGGTTGTTTATTTGAGATCTTTCTTTTTTCTTTAAAGTAGGCATTTATCACTATAAGCATCCTTAGAATTGCTTTGCCTGCATTCCATAAGTTTTGGTATGTTGTGTTTCCATTTTCATTTGTTTCAAGATTTTTTTGATTTCCCTTTTAATTTCTTCTTTGTCTCATTGTTAAAGAGTGTGTTGTTTAATTTCCACATGTTTGTGAATTTTTTAGTTTTCCTCCTGTTATTGATTTCTAGTTTCATACTATTGTGATCATAAAAGATACTTGGTATGATTTCAGTCTTCTTAAATTTGCTAAGACTTGTTTTGCGGCCTAACATATGATCTATCCTGAAGAATGTTCCATGTGCCCTTGAGAAGAATGTATGTTCTGCTGCTGTTGGATGGAATATTCTGTATATGTCTGTTAGGTCAGTTTGGTTTAAAGTATAGCTCAAGTTAAATGTTTCTTTATTAATTTTCTGTCTGGATGAACTATCCATTGTTGAAAGTGAGGTACTGAAGTCTCCTACTATTATTGTATTCTTGTCTATTTCTCTCTTCAGATCTGTTAGTATTTGCTTAATATATTTAGGTGCTCTGATGTTGGGTTTATGTATATTTATTATTGTTATATCTTCTTGATGATTTGACACTTTTGTCATTCTATAATGACTTTCTGTGTTTCTTGTTACCATTTTTGGCTTAAAGTCTATTTTGTCTGATATAAATATAGCTATCCCTGCTCTCTTTTGGTTTCCTCTTGTATGGAATATCTTTTTCTAACCCTTCACTTTGAGTGCATGTGTGTCGTTAAAGCTGAAGTTAATCTCTTGTAGGCAGTATATACTTGTGTCTTTTTTTTTTTTTAAATCCATCCAGCCACTCTATGCCTTTTGATTGGATAATTTAATCCATTTATCCTTAGAATAATTATTAGTAAGTAAGGACTTACTAATGTCTTCTTATTAATTGTTTTGATTCTTTCTTGGATAAATTGCAGATCTCCATGTCTTTGAGGTCAGTTACTAGAAGATTATTATGATCTTTTGGCGGTGTCTTACTTCCTTGATTTTTCATGTTCCTTGAAGTCTTGTATTGCTGTCATCCCATTTGAAGTAGCAGTCACCTCCTCCAGTCTTTGCTAAGTACCTTTGGGAGAGATATACGTTCTGTCAGCACCGATAGGGACTCTGAGGCTGTCCCAGACCTTCTATGGATATACCTGCTCCATGCTTCTTGCTCCCTGTTGTGGCAGAATTCTTTTTTTTTTTTTTTTAATTTTTTGTTTATTGCAGTAACATTGGTTTATAACATTGTAAAAATTTCAGGTGTACATCATTATACTTCTATTTCTGCATAGATTACATCATGTTCACCACCCAAATACTAATTACAACCCATCACCACACACATGTACTGAATTATCCCTTTCACCCTCCTCCCTCCCCCCTTCCCCTCTGGTAACCACCAATCCAATCTCTGTCCCTATGTGTTTGTTTATTGTTATTGTTATCTACTACTTGATGAAGGAAATCATACGGTATTTGACCTTCTCCCTCTGACTTATTTCACTTTGCATTATACCCTCAATGTCCATCCATGTTGTCACAAATGCCTGGATTTCATCGTTTCTTATGGCTGAGTAGTATTCCATTGTGTATATATACCACAGCTTCTTTATCCATTCGTCCCTTGATGGGCACTTAGGTTGCTTCCAAGTCTTGGCTATTGTGAATAATGCTGCAATGAACACAGGGGTGCATGTACCTTTACAAATTGGTGTTTTCAAGTTCATTGGATAAATACCCAGCAGTGGAATAGGTGGATCATATGGTAGTTCTATGCTTGATTTTTTGAGGCATCTCCATAATGTTTTCCATAGTGGCTGCACCAGTTTGCACTCCCACCAGCAGTGTATGAGAGTTCCCTTCTCTCCACATCTTCTCCAACACATGTTGTTTCCTGTCTTGTTAATTATAGCCATTCTGGTGGGCGTGAGGTGATACCTCATTGTAGTTTTGATTTGCATTTCCCTGATAGTTAATGATGTTGAACATCTTTTCATGTGCCTGTTGGCCATCTGTATATCTTCTTTGGAGAAATGTCTGTTCAGGTCTTTTGTCCATTTTTTAATTGGGTTGGTAGTTTTTTTGTTGTTGAGATGCATGAGTTCTTTATATATTTTGGAGATTAACCCCTTATCAGATGTATGGTTTGCAAATATCTTCTCCCAATTGTTAGGCTGTCTTTTCGTTTTGTTGATGGTTTCCTTTGCTGTGCAGAAGCTTTTTAGTTTGATGTAGTCCCATTTGTCTGACCGGGCAAGAGAAACAATAGAAAAAACAAACAAATTGTGGCAGAATTCTTAAGCTTGTATGCCTTCTATCAATCCTGCAAAGCACCAGGCTGAGTGCTGATAGCCTCCCTTTTGCTTTCCCAAGGGCAGAGCTAAAGCTTACATTTGTGGTCTCTCCCCGGCCCTCAGATTTGGACAGGCTTTCTGTGCATGCTACTAGCCATCAGCCAAAGCTTGCTCTTGCCAATCAAGAGCATGCAAAGGGAGCTTTGGTGAGGCACAGAGTGCTGGGTGCACCCATGGGCTCATTGGGTGCATCTGCAGGTGAGGTGTTTTCAGATACTCATGGGCAGGCTTCTTGATGGAGTCTTTGACACAGTTAGTAGAATCTGCATCCCTTTAATGCCCTCTGAGTGTCCTATCTGCCACTCTCCCAGCCTCTTCCTGCCCCCGAGTCGTGCAGCTCACGACTCAGCACTCTGGATGGAGCTAGAGAGACATAGGTCTCTTTGGCAGCATGCCCCACAGTTGGGGAAGCTGGGTGCCCACTCACGCACTCCCTGCAGGAGAAATCAGGGGCTAAAAGGTCTCTCTTGGCACTGAGCTGTGCCACCTCGGGAAGGGGTGACATGGGTAAAGTCAAACTGTTCCTCTTACCCTCTCCAGTGCATCCAAACTCGTATTTTTTTGCTTCAATGGTGTGCCGAAACTTCTCTGCTGGAAACTTGGACTTCACAAAGGCTGTCTTGTCTATGGGTGATTGTCTAAGACTGTGTTCTCTAGGGGCCCTTGGATCGTGGCCGAGAAGATCTGGAGCTGGTTCTTGAGCCACTGTAGGGTCCATAGCTGAGACCAAGGTCTGTCTGCTTATTACCTGATGCATGGGTGGGTGAGACTCCTCCCAAGTCCCTTGGCGTATGGTGCTGGATCACACAGCTCCTGCAAAGGCATTTTTGTCAATGGCTAGACGCCAAATTGTTGTTGTTGGGGGGGAGATATGAATGAGGGACATCTTATTTGGCTACGTTGCCGACATCATTTCTGACTTTTTATAGTTTTAAGATGGTTGCCTCAGCCCCATATTTTCAGCAGACCAAATATAGTATACACAGTAGATCCAAAAGTTAAAAGTTCCCAAAGCAGGGTTTCCCAAAGCTTAGTGACCATGGGCAAGTTTCTTAACTCTCTGAGATTTATTTCTATAGTCAACAAATATTTATTGCTATGTGCTGAGCACTTTGCTGAGGAAAGTTTAACAAAACAGTGGTAATTGCTGTTCTCAAGAAGTATACAGTGCAATTTCATGTTTACATCAATCAAATACCCTGACAAATAAATGCGTAATTATAAATTGTGGCAAATTATATGAAGGGGAAGAAATAAATTATATAAGAACCTCAGTGTCATCTGTAAAATGGGATCATACGCTATCTGTCTCAAGGATTAAATGAGATGATATGTGAAAATCACTTTGCACAGCATCTGCTATTTAGTAAGTGCTCAACAAACATGAGCTATTTTGATGTTATTATATTTTTGCCATGTAATTTGAAACTATAAATGTCTTATATATCAAACTATTGCTGATTTATAATGATAGATTCTTCTTGGCAATTTATCACTCATTGTTATTATTTACTACAGTTAATTCACCAACTTATTATTCTACCCCTACATAAAGGAGAATTAAGTACATGTGGGTTCTATGTCCCGTTACAAGCATATGTGGTTTCTTCCTATACACACTAATCACAGGCTTCTAGTAACTCTATTGCTGTCAGATAGAATTGACAAACAAATTATGTGATTATTTGTATTATTTTCTGCCAAAACACTAAGAATTTATATTATTTATATCATGCAAAACTCAGATTGACATCTAAATCATCCTTGCCAGTTTTTGCTATCAATTATTTACTTAGGTCTGTTTTAGTTTTTCCAGCCATGCTGCAAAGTCTTACTATTTTGATTTACTTCAGCTTGATGCCAATCTTTTCTCTACTTGGAGAGCATTCTTGACACATGGCACTGGGAGGAAGGCTGCAGTCACGGGCAGTCCTTGTGCCATTCCAAGAGCTTCCATGTGTGACTGGGAGGGACTAGAGTGTCTGTGTCTGAGGAGGAAAGGATAGAGTTCCCTTCCAGTGTGTGGCACGGGGTTGACCATGGGCTTGTGCTGTGATATGTCTCTAGTCTCTTCTGCTGTTTACCTCTGCTCATGAATTTGCAGGCAATAAAGCAGGTCTTAGAGGCAGGTGATGCAGAATTTTAGGCCTGCAAGGGCTTTAAAGTTCATTTTATCAGCCCGTCAAACTCCACTTAGATCCCTTCTATAGTATCTTCACATCACCTGGCCATTCAAGTACATCTCTCCCCTTAGAAGTGCTATCAATCATTGCATCTATTTGAGGAGAACTTTATGAGGAACTTTAGGCAGTGCCTTAATTAAATGGGATCAACATGTACTTGAAAGACCTTTATAAACTGTGAAGTAGAATTCCAATTTAGGGAAAGATTCTTCTGGTCTGTCATAAAAGTGAAGATGGACTATATCTTCTAGAGAATAATAATAATAAAACAATAAAGTAATAATAATAGCTAAATTTATTAAATCTTTAATAAATGTCAGTCCTGCACAGTAAGAGATAAAGTAAGCACTTCACCTGTTGACTCATGTAATTTTGGCAACACATACGTGTGAGATGTACCGTTATTCCCAGATGAGCAAACTGAAGCTTGGAGCAGCTTCAAATGTTATCCAAGAAACTATTATGGAGGCCACATGATCACTGATTTTTTTCCAAAAATAATGTTGTATATGTATGTACTTCTTTAGAGTTTACAAACTTCTTTGGCATATGTTATTCCCATTTGATTTTCCTCCTCACAGGCTTGTGAAATTCTGCTCCAAACATAACTTGCCTGCCATCTATTTTTGTACCTTTCATCAGAGAAACTGGAAAGCGTTATCTTTAGAACGTCATCCACATCTTAGAAACAAGGGACTTGAGTTTGGGCCTAAATGCTGCCTCCATAATTTGTTCTGGGCCAAAGAAAGTTTCTTATACAGGTAAACAGTGATTTTGGTAAAGAAGCAGATCGTCTATCCAATATTCCCATGAAGCCCTTCACGTGGTTAGTAACTAAGACATTCAGCATAAACCGCTGTCCCCAGCCCCCTCCCTCCTCACAAGGAAGCCAGGCAGAGCCAGGAGTGGGGAGGGTCCTTCCTGGCCGCTAGAGGCCAGCAAGCCTCAGTCAACAGCCTCAGAGCTGGAGTGTGCGCTGCTTACATCATGAATCCAGTTCATTCAAAATGAGGAAAAGGATGCTAGAATATTTTTAGGAGAAAAGACATATCTTTTCACTGTGCACCACTGAGATGTCGCTGGTTTTTAAGGCTTCCCAAGACTTCTTTGAAAGTCAGTGTTAAGCAAATTAACCAAGTAGAGAATGTGTGTCTTGGGGGTGTCTGTCCACGTCTTGTAAAAGCCCTTTGCATTCCTTTTCAGCACAATGCTTTCCTTCCTCCCCATCCCTGTTTGAAATAAAAAACAACTTCAAGTGTTCTCTCCCTCCGCCCCTGCCCCGATTGTTTCATTCCCCGGAAGCAATCACGAATGTCTGGCTCCTTCCTCACTTCTCTCGAGGCTGTAGGCCCCGTCTCGCCCTGTCTCTTTCTGGTGCTTGCTCCTCTCTTCCCGCTGCGTTGCACTTCTGGAAGGGAATAGAGGGAGGCGATTGTGGCCTCAGAGAAAAAGGGAGAGCATACAGGAGCGGGCTTTTCCCAGCTGGGCGCTGTGGTGCGCTGCTCTGGGGTCCTACGCCTGGAAGGGCCTCTTCAGCGTTTGTTCTCTGAGTTTATAGGATATTCTCCTTGAGAATATATACTTAGAAAATATATACTGAAGTATTTAGGGTACGGAGCCACAATGTATGCAATTCACTCAAATGATTCCGTGTACATATATGTATATTGTACCTATATATATACATACACACACACACATATTACCCATATATATACATACACACACACACATATATATGTGTGTGTATATGTATATATAATACTGAATCCTCTGAGAGTAACGGAGAGTGTATATATATATATATACACACACACACACACACACACACGCACAGAGAATGAGAGTACAAATGATAAAGCAAATGAGGCAAGATGTTAACTACAAGTGACTCAGCTGTTCTATGTGTTATTCATATTCTTGCAATTCCTCTGTATGCTTGAAACTACCTCCAAATAAAATGTTAAATGTCAAATGTTAAAACTACTCTTTTTAAATGAAGTTTTTGCGTGCAATCGTCTACTTTTTAAACCCTACCGCCCACTTTTCCAGGAAGTGTGGCTTCCAAGCGCCCCTGACCCCCCTGAGCTGATGGATGGAGGGAGGGAGGAGTGGAAGGCTGGGAAGAACCCCCCAGGCCCGCTCCCTCCAGCCTAGACCTTCCGCGTCTCCTTTCTCACCGACTGGGCAGTCCACTTCTCAGGAACGGGGCCACGCGCCCGCCCCCTTCTCTCTGCGGACAAGTAGACCTGGATGGAGTTTTTGCACTCCCAGCATGTTCTTTACCTCTTCTTTCCAGGCGTTTGCTTTGACTGCCTTCCAAGGCGGTGTGCAGTGAACCCGACAGGAGGCCAATGTGAAAGGACTCCACGAGAGGCAGTCAGTACCACCTTCTTTCTTCAGTCGCTTGTTTTTCTGCTGTTACCTTCTGGGAGAGGGACGAAGGAGAGAGAATTCTGGCAGGAAAAGGTGGTGGAGACCGGGGCCTGGGTATATTACAAAACCAGCCACAGATTCTTCCCATCCCTGTGTGTGTGCCCCTGTTCAATGCGGCCTTGTAGAGCCTCCCATGCAGGGGTGGCTTTTACTTTTCCACCTTCTGCATCTGGGCTGGTCTTGTGACCCAGCAACGTGACTCAAGCAGAGGCTTGAAAGCCCACGTGCTAGGACTCGCTGTCTCGCTGCCCTTGGAACCCTGAGACCACCACGTGAAGGAGCCTGAGCTAGCCTGCTGGATGATGAGAGACACATGCGTGGCAAAGCCATTCTCGTTGCCTGGGCTGACGCTGAACCAGTTGCGAGACATGTGAGTGAGGCCATCCTAGCCCATCCATGCCCTACTGAGCCACCAGCTGGCCCCAGACAGAGTGTGAGCTCCACAGAGGGTGGGGAAGTGTCCCAGGCAAGAAGAACTGCCCCGCCAGCCCACAGAAGAATGAGGAGGAATATCCCTTTGTTATTTTGAGCCGCTCGATTCTAGGAAGGCTTGGTCCGCAGGGAAAGCTAGCTGTGACAGGGCCCGTCCCCAGCCAGCAGGAGTGCTGTATGTGGACTCTGAAGCCCTGGCCCAGCATCACTCCGCACAGAGAGCTACCTTGGTTACCCAAATGTATGGCTTCTTCCAGCTTCCCTCTTGGTCATCGGGACCCCAACCAGTTGTCACTTGCTGAAATAAAGAACTAAAGAGTGTTGTGGCATGGAACATTATGACTAATTTATTTCTGAAATTTCTATTTGGTCTGACCTAGTATGCTTTCTCTCTAACTCTGGGAAATCGTTGCCCTGAAAAGAGCAGTCAATTTTTCATTATAAGATGCTATTCTCTTTAAGAAACCAAACAGTTAAATGTATATGTGGCCTGCTTGTCTTGATGACAAGTTCTATCTAGAGGGTGATATCTTTATCGAGAAGTAGTCAAGATGTAGATGGGCCAGGAAGTGTGGCTTCCGAGTGCCCGTGACCAGAGGGGTCTACTGGAAAAACACCCCCTGACCAGAGGGGTTCCAGAGGGTTTACTGGAAAAACACCCCTCTGCTGTATATTTCATAATAGCAATGGCCCCATCTATCTCCAGAGAGGAAAGGAGGCGGCAGTCAGAGAGGGTTTTGTAGTTCTGTGAATAAAGGTTTATTACTTTCCTCTACCTTCCATCAATCAGCTCAATGTTAGGAGAAGTAAAAAGAAAAAAGCAAACCTAATCTTTGTGCCTGTTCATAAAATAAAATGGGCAGAATATTCCTTTATACCTGACCTTGAAAGTAACTTTTTCAAAGTTGGGTAAAACCAGAGAACACTATTTGATTAGAACCGCAAACTGGAAGAGAGGATCTGTAGATTTTAACTTCAGCTTCGACATTTATCCGGCTGTCACAGGTCAAGTCAGCAAACATTTATAGGCACCTACTCTGTGCAGGGAGCAAGGTCAATGATGCAGAGAACACATGGATGGACAAGACACAATCCGTCTCCAGATGGACCCTCTCCAGACTCACAAAATAGCAGGGAGTGAGCAACACACAGCTATAATATGCAACAGAAGGTGTTAGAATCAAAGGACAAATGAATGAAGGGAAGGGACAGATTAATTCTGACTTTGGGGCCAGGACAACTTAATAGGGCTGCTGAGCTTTGCAAAGGAACTTGGCTTTCTCAGGCAGAAATGGTAGGGAAGATGTTGCCTGAGAGATGGGAGAGCTGGAGCGGCAGCCTTGGATCGAGAGATGGAAGCTGTGTCTTTAGGAAGCCCAAGAGTTCTACTCTTGGACTATTGGATGAGAGAAAAAGAAATTTGCATCTTGTCTAAGCCACTGTTTAAAAAAAAGTGGTGGGCGAAGGTGGTCAAAAAGGTACAAACTTCCAGTTATAAAATAAATAGGTCCTGGGGATGTAATGTACAGCACGGGGACTATAGTTAATAACACTGTATTGCATACGTGCAAGTTGCTAAGAGAGTAGATCTTAAAAGTTCTCATCACAAGAAAAAAAATTCTGTAACTGTATATGGTGACAGATGTTAACTAGACTTATTGTGGCGATCATTTCACAATATATATAAATATTGAATCATTATGTTGTACACCTGAAACTAATATAATGTTATATTCAATTATATCTCAATAAAAAAAAAGTGGTGGGAAGGGAATTCTAGACGAAGAAGAAGACATAAGCAAAGGCAGAAAACTGGAAAACGTGTCAAGCAGAACAGAAACTGCCAGAGACCACTGAAGATTGAATGGGCAGTGGGGATGGGGCGTGGACAGGGGAAGGTTGAGAAGAGATTGTTGGAGGTAGGTGGAGGTAAGGTAATGGAGGACCTGCTTGTGTGCTTCAGATTGTATTTGAAAACAAAATTCCCCCCACAGAGAATTTTCTTTGCTACTGCCAGGGGCACGGGGCTCTTAGCAATTCAGGATCAGTCAATCCAGTTTTAGGGCGGGAAGTTTTCTGATTCTCTTGGATGACTTGAGTCTGGGCTGCAAGTCTGCGGTAGGTTTGCTTCCGGCTTTTTCTGACTCCTAGTCTGGTTTACCAGGGTTCCCACCCCTGACAGGCCCTGGACTCTGACTTTTATCTTCCTAGCCCTGAGAAATTTGTCAAAGCATAACTTGCTCTCTCAGCTGCTCAGTCAGGGTTAACAATGACCCCTTGGAGAAAAAGCAGCCTAGTTACTTCTGTCACCTTCCCAAATTTCCTCTTAGGTTAGCCTCCTGTCACTATTTTGTTACCTACTTGATGCTTTTAAGATTTAAAAAATATTTTGGCCATCTTTTTGGCTGGGACATTGTTCTGAATTACCTAGTTCTCCTTACGGAGTGTGGAAGTTCTACTGAGTTGCTACTTTAAATTTATGATAAACACAATCTGAAGTAGACTTTCAGCACCGCTGAGCAATCTCAATACATTCGATAGTTAATTCATTACCTCTTTTTCTGAGGTAACTAATACATACTATCGATGTAAATAATCCATAATCAATATATAAATCAAAATTGGGGTGAGTTTATTATGAGCCAACTTTTGAGTTTATATTGAGCCAACTTGGGGACCTTCCTTCCCCAAGGAAAGAAGGGCACCAAAGAAGTGGGGTGTACAGAGCGGTTATATACCGTCAAAGAGCATGTATCACATAGGATTGCAATGTCCCGTTTACAATAGCCACAAGATAGCCCCACCAGATTGCCCTGCCAGAATAGCTATTGATGGACACAGCGGGGAGCAGGTCTGGTGTCTCGATGGGCGTGGCTGGTGTCAGGTCTGTAGTCTGGAGCTGGGTGGTTACAGGATGAGTGCAGCCATCAAATCCTAGCCTAGGGAGAAATGCTTATCCTTAAGGAAATGCCAATGTGGGGGAAGTTGCACCCTTACCTTAAGGGCATTTACTCTTCTCTTTGGGACACGGTAAAGCAGATACACAATGCATGTTTGAAGATGACAGGATCTGTTGGAAAAACAAACTCAGGCCAAATTAATTTTGCCCCAAATGGCTTCCTCATGTGCTCCAATATATCCTATTGCTTGCCATTTATTTATCAAGACCTTCTTCTTTCTCCCCAAATATTCAGCACCCCTTCTTGCCTCCTCACCCTCAGCTGGTGCTCTCAATTCTTATTACATTGAAGTATTAGAAAGAAAATGAAGAGAATGGCTTCATGTTTCCCCCACTTGTCGTCATAACGCAGCTCTCCGCAGGTATTCTTCCTAGACCGTGGGTGAGATATCTGAACTCCTACTAGGGCCAAGTGTTCTATGGGGGAGATCAAGATTTGGCCACCCTGAAATATGTCTCTTTACCTTGATTGTTTTCTCTGATGGACATTTGACCCCCCACCCCCACCCCGCTAACTGCCTAAAGAATTTAACATAGAAGACCTGTTCCAGGAAGGAGTTACTCTCTGATGGCTGTAATATAATGTACAATAGATGTTACCATAGGAAAGGCACCAACAAGCCCCTCTTATCAAAAATTCTGTCTCTTCCCGGACACATTCTCTAGGTGGCCCTGCAAGGAGTTGCCAGACAAACATTTACATTTATAAGGGAAATCTCCATTTGTAAAGGTACCTCCCTCTCTGGGGGGAAGGGGGGATGACCTCTCTAGAAACTTATCAGTGTGGAGGATAAGGTCTTAAATCTACATACCCTTGATAACTGTGATTTCTGTCTCCCTCCCCACTCCCAACATCCTCCTTTGTCTTTAGCTGAAGATGGTATTTAAGATGAGAATCTCTGCCATTGTGTTGAGAAACTCAGTTTTCCTGGTTTCTCCCATGTATACATGTTATTAAACTTGGTATTATTTTCTCCTGCTAACCTGTCTTTTAGTTATTTGGCCAGCATAAGAACCTTAAGGGAAAGGGCGGAAGGGGATTCTCCCTCTTCCCCAACATCTGCTTCTCACTGGATTCCATCCCCTTGTGCCTACTCAGTGATTTTTCTCCTGTCAAGTATCCCTTTCTCGTGTATCTTTTTTTTTATTTTCCTACTGCATCATCATAAAAATATACCCATCACATGTTTAATGTGTCTCACATTAAAAACAAACAATAACCCTCTCTTAACCACATATTCTCCTCCAGCCAAGCAAAACTCCCTGAAGGCGTCATCTCTTACTTGATTCTGCTTTCTTAATCTCCCATTCTCTCAGCAGAAGAGCCCAGTTATGTTCTCCCCCCTAGCACTCTGCTGAAACCTCTCCTGTCGTGGTTGCCCATGGCCTCTGTCTTGTTAAATCCAAAGGCCAATTCTCAAGCAGCTTTTAATGTAGTTGGTCTCTCTTTCCTGTCTTTTAACTTTTTATTTTAAAATAATTTTAAACTTACAGAAAAGTTGAAAGAGTAGAACAAAAAACTCCCATATATCCTTCATTCAGTTTACCAGTTGTTAACAGTTTGCCACATTGGCTTCATCATTCTCGTCCTCTCTCTCCTGTCCCTTTCCTTTCTCTCCCCTCCCCTCCTGTCCTCTCCCCTTGTCTCTCTCTCTCCTTCTCTTGTGATGTACCTTGAGTCAACAGAGAGTAAGTGCAGACATCATGCCCCTTCACCCCTAAATACTTCAGCAGTGTATACTTCCTAAGGACAAGGACATTCACTCCATAGCCATGTTATAATTATCAAAAATCACATTAATATGATTCTACTACCTAATCAACATACTTTATTCAAATATTGCCAATTGACTATTATAGTATTTTGTTATGGTTCAAGATCCAATCCAGGATTACGCCTTGCATTTCATTTTCATGTCTCTTTAGTCTCCTTTATTCTGGAATGGTTCCTTAGCCTTTCTTTGACTGTCATCACCTTAATATTTTTAAAAAGTTCAGGCCAGATATTTTGTAGAATATCCCTCAATTTGAGTTTATCTGATGCTTCCTTATGATTAGATTCAGCTTATGCATTTTTGACAGGAATATTGCATAAGTGGGTCTTGTATCCTTCTTGGTGCGTCATACCAAGAGGCACATTATGTCAGTTTGTCCCATTCTTGGTGCAGAACAATGGCTTTTGAAGTCATCATTCCATCTAGATTTATTAGCTGGTATTAGTTAGCATATAAGACAGAGTTTTTTTTTTATCTGTCTATCTGTCTGTCTATCTATCTATCTACCTATCATCTATCCATCCATCTATCAATATGGATTCAAAGATTTTTGTTTTATTCAGTGGGTTATAATTCATTGTTATTGTGATATATTTTGATGTTAAATTGTCCCAGATTTGGCCAGTGGACTCTTCTTCAGGCTGACTCCTGTGTACTTTTGACATATACCGTAATTTTCTGAATACTTTCTTACTTTCTGGTACAGACACAAAATAATGTTTCAGGCTCATCTTATCCTTTCTATATCCTGGCTCTGAAATCAGCCATCTGTCCAAGGATCCTTGATTCCTTTTAGTGGGAAATGACATTTAGAAATAAAGATTTGGTGCTAGGTGTTCTCATTGCTATTGTGATGTTTTGTTTTCCTTACAGTGGGCAAAGCTGCAAAAGAATTGGAGTTCATTCCAATTCACTATCAAATATTCTTCCTAGTCTTCATTCAATCCATATCTCTCTTCTCCAACAGTGAGAAACCTGGTTCCCAATATCATCAGTATATTTACTCATTTGCTTATTCCTCCTACACACATCAGAGTTTCAGAATTGCAAACCCATACCACTAAGAAAAACAAGATAAAACCCATCAATGAAAGTTCAAGATTTGTTTGCAGTTCTTTTCGTCTTTAGATTAGAGATATATTGTCAAAGTACTGTGTTCAAAAGTTAGCATCTCTTCTCAACTGTGTTCAGTGAAACCGCGTTGATAGCTTGGAATCAGCCACGAGGGAAGAAGTTACACCATGGAGATTGGCAAATGCTACAAATCAGGGCTTTTTTTTTTTTTTTCCAGAGTGGCATTTGTTAAACATTTCCCAGTATACTACGCACACAATGTCCTCAATTGCTCAGGCCTAAAACCTAGAAATTATCTTTCATAACTCTTTCTCTTACATTTCATATCTAATTCATCAAATTATGTCCATAATCTGACCACTTATGTTATGAACTGAATGTTTGTGTCTCCCCAATATTCATATGTTAAAGCCCTAACCCCCAATGTGATGGTATTAGAATATAGGGCCTTTGGGAGGTAATTATGTTTAGATGGGATCATGAGAGTGGAACTCCCATACTGGGATTAGTGTCCTTATAAGAAGAGGAAGAGACACCAGAGGTCTCTCTCTGTGCACTCACAAAGAAGAGATTGTATGAGCACATGGTGAGATGGGGGCTGTCTACAAGCCAGGAAAAGGGCCCTCACCAAGAACTGAATCTGTCAACACCTTGATCTTGGACTTCTCAGACTTCAGAACTGTGAGAAATAAATGTCTGTTATTTAAGCCATCCAGTCTATCGTATTCTGTTATAGCAGCCTGAGCTAACACGACTTCTTACAGCTGGAATCCTGTTCTAGCTGCTGTATCTCTCACCTGTCTCACCAGTCTGTCTGCCTACACTGTTACCCACCTATAGTTTATGCTCCATCCGGGCATGAACGTGATTAAATCCTGTCACTCTTGTACTCAAAATTCTCCAACAGATTTCCTCTCACTTAAAGTAAAATGTAATCTCCTTACCATGGCCTACAAGACCCTACATTATCTAGGCCCACCCACCTTATGATCTCATCTCCTAACGTTTCCCCCTCCCCTCCCCAAGCCGACTGCTACAGTCACATTGGCCAGGGTGTTATTCAAACAGTCCAAGCTCATTTCTCCCTCAGGGACTTTGTACTTGCTGTTACTGATGCCTGAAACACCTTTTTTGGAAAACTTTATACAACTTTCTCCCTCACTATATTCAGAGCTCTATTCAAATGTCACTTCCTTTGAGAAGCATTCCTTGAAAATCCCATCTAAATCTGCATTATTTATTTCCATCACTTTTTTTTTTTTTTGTGAGGAAGATCAGCCCTGAGCTAACATCCATGATAATCCTCCTCTTTTTGCTGAGGAAGACCAGCTCTGAGCTAACATCTATTGCCAATCCTCCTCCTTTTTTTTTCCCCCCAAAGCCCCAGTAGATAGTTGTATGTCATAGCCGCACGTCCTTCTAGTTGCTGTATGTGGGACGCAGCCTCAGCGTGGCCGGAGAAGCGGTGCATCGGTGCGCGCCCGGGATCCGAATCCGGGCCGCCAGTAGCGGAGCGCACACACTTAACCGCTAAGCCAAGGGACCGGCCCGCATTTCCATCACTTTTAATCCCCTTAGCCTGCTACATTTTTTTTCAAAACATTTATTATCATCTTCTCAGTGTCTCCAGAATGCCTACCTTAATTATTCTCATGTTCAACACCATATTCCCGGTAGCTAGAACAGTACCTGGTACATGACATTTAATAAATATTTGTTGAATAATTAAATAAGTGAACAAATGAATTATAAATTTTTGAGCTCCAATCTTATTTGAATCCTCACATTGCTGAGATATCATTTTACTTAATTCCTATTTATCTTCCTAATGGCTACTTCAGACATTTACTGTTCTCTTCAGATCTTCCTCCCTTTTAGCTTAGTAGATAGTCACGGAGAATATTTGTTTTGCTTTCTTAACTTCCTAGAATCTTTAGAACACCCTTTCTATGCTCACATCTCCCTAAAATATAAGCCAGTTGTTTTTGAAGTTAGAGTGATGGCAGCACCAATGCTGGCCTGTATAGCATCTTTGTACATATTAGAAAAAGGTGCCCCCTCTAGGTGGATGCAGTCCCACAGGCTCACAGTCAAGTGTGAACACAGTGATTTTATGCAAATTAGAAAAAAAGCCCTGAGAGATATAATGATATGGTTCCCTAGTTTACTAAGAAGATAATGCCTGTTAAGTATTTCCCAAACATTGTCAACCTTATCCTTCCCTCTTTCCCTCCTGCCTTGGAGGAAGCACTGTCTCTAATGGCTCTGATCAAGGCTGACTTCTCTATATAGGTGCCTCTTCCTATCACGCCCAGCAGCATCCCCCACATCCATTATCCTCATTCTCTCTGGAATCCTGATCTCCAGTTTGCTTCCTCCCCACTGAATATAAATATGTTGAAATTGCTGTCATCCTAAGGAAATCTTCTCTTGACATTGTCATCATCCCTCCCAACCCTGAAAAACAGATGTCTTGTCTATTCTTTGACTTCTCACCAAGCTTCTGAGGGCAGATTCTACCTCAAAGCCATTTCTACCAACTGTAGCCCTTCTAATTCTAGAAGTAAGTGGCCTTTTAGCCTCTTCTTCTCCTTCTCTTTGACTTTTGTGCAGGACTGGGACACCCAGTGGATACCCCATTCTTTTTCTCAAATGCTTCATCCTGTGGCTTCCAGAGCATTCCTTGCATCTGATTTCTTCCTTATCCCTTGATTATTGCTTTCCTTTTCCTGATTCTTCTCTCTTTTCCAGGTCCTCGAATATTGGAATTTTCCATCATTCTGTCTTCAGGTATTCTCTCTTTTTACTTTAAATAGTCTTCACTGAAATGCACCTATTCCTGTATCATTAACTCCCACTTCCAGCCGATAGTATCAAATCTACATTTCTGCTCACTTTTCTAAGTATAGACCATATTTCTCATTTCTACACAGATTTACCATAGGCATCTCAGACTCAACCTGTCTGTGTCAGTCAGGGTTTTAGCAGAGACATAGAAGCACTAGGAAAGCACGTATATATGATTTCTTACAGGGACTTGACTTCTTGCACCTGTAGAAGTTGGTCAACAGTTTCTGTAAAGCTGTGGTCTCTACACTGGATTCTGGAGTTTGAAGTCAGCAGGGCTGTAAGATGGATGTAAAATGGAGTGGATCAAGGACAAATAGGAACCCATGAGAAAGGACTAGAGCCTGTGTCATTCCCTCATGGCCTATGCCTACAATTTTGGTGATGTAGGTGTCCTACAGGAGAAGCTGTCATCCTTTGCTATGGGGCTAATCATGCACCTGCTCCAGGAGTCAGAGAAACAGAAGGCAAATAAGGTGGGAGGTGGAGCAGCTACAGGCCTGCTGCTCTCCACACTAACCAGGTGAGCCAACACATAAGAGACAATGTGCATGAACTGCAACCTCACCTGGTGGCCCCGCACTGAACTTCTGAGCATAACAAAACAATATCACCTTCTGAATCTCACACAAAATTCCTCCTGTGACCAACTCTAACCAGAAATATTTAGAGAAAGGACTTCTAAGAAACAGAGATTAACCTAGGCAAGTTGATGCATTACAAAGTCACCACACCGTTCAAAATTAGATTCACTATCTTCCTATGTCCTCTTCCTCAGAAAAGTGCTCTTCCTACAACCTTCCCTATTTCAAGATAGACCATTACCGTCCTCCTACTTGTCTAACCTAGGAACTTCTGAGTCATCTCTACCTTTCCTCTCACCAACCCTGCCTCCTCCCCCTCATGCCACATCCAGTTAGTCACCAAGTTTTGCTAATTCTAATCTTTTTTTTTTCACATTTATCCTCTTCATGCAATCCGATATCCTAACCACGTCTTGTCTGATCCATGAACTAGAAGCACCGGTCCGAATGCCTCCAGTCCCTCCCCATCCCACTCACCTTCCACAGGCTGACCAGGATGAACTTTGCAAATTTTAGATCTAATCATGTCATGTCCTTAATATAATGTCTTTCATGGATCTTTTAAACTATAGAATGAATTAAAACTCCCTAACATGTAGATTGGATTATTGTTCCTAATTCTTTACTCTCCCTATAATAGAATTATACATTCACACCCTTTGCCATGTGACTTTGCAATTCTTGCTGGAATCTGAACACAGTATACTTCCCCATCCCGTGTAACTTGCATTGGTCAATGGAATCCTGGCTGATGTGATAAGAGAAGACTTTAACTGTGCTTATATGGTTTGGTTCCCTAGATTCAGCTATCGTCATGAAAACTGCATGCCCCAAAATATATGTTCTGTACAGGTAGCTACACGTCCCAGAATGAGACATGTGGAGCAGAACTGGTCTGCAGCCTGGAGCCAAGCCCAGCTGAACCCAAGCAGGCCAAGCAAAAATCAACCAAAATAAGCCAAACTTCAGCTGACTCACCTGTGAGTTAGAAAATAAAAGCTTGTTGTTGCAAGCCACTAAGATTTGGGGGGTTGTTTGTTATACAGCATTATTGCAACAATAGTTAGTAATACATGTAATATACAAGCCCTCCACAATCTAAATTCAGCTAGACTTTTAGTGCCAATCTCAAGCCATTTTCTCCCACGCATCTATAGTAATACTTGTTCTCATGGATTGATCACCCACTCTTTTCATGCCAGGTTGACTTGGACTTGCTCAGGTACCCAGCTAGTGAGTGAGTAGCAGAACTAAGATTCATGTATGTCATAGTCCAGAGCAGTGTCTGTTATTCTCACATTTCCATTCTGTTAATCTGTTCTCCAGCCACAGAGTTGCTTGGGATCCCTCAAACATGCCTGTAACATGAAGCCTGCACTTCTCCATCTACTTTGGTAGGTGGAGTCTTGTGCTCCCTTTTATGTATAATCTGATAATACTAATAATGACTAATATTTATCGAATGCTGTGTTCCAGACACTGTTCTAAGTTACTTATTTACTGTTCACAATGACCCTGTGAGATAGGTACTATCATTATCACTCTCACAGAGGAGAAAACTGAGACACAGAGAGGCAAAGTAGCTTGCAAGGTCACACAGTGAATCACAGATCTGGAATTCAAACCCAGTTTGATGCAGAGCCTCTGCTCTTAACCACTCTGCTGAATCCCCATCCACTGATTCTGGGCCTCTATGGCCCTGTATTACTCCGCACATACTTGTATTATAACTGTGCACATTTCATGATGACTATTTATACTACTATTTTCCCCACTTCACTGTGAACTTTTAGAAGTCAAGGACTCAATCTCAGATGTCCTTATACGTCTGGTATCTAGTAAGGTGGCTGGCCCATAGCTACTTCTCACTAAGTGTTTGTGAATGCTGTTTGCTCGAACTGCTTTGTCATCAGTCAAATTTTCATCACAAATTGCTGGAAAACTGGTCCAAATTGCCTTTCTCTGAAACATGAAAATAACAGAACGTATTTTGAGAGTGATTTATAGAAAATCATGTATTTCATACAGTTGGAGAGGATACAATGATAGGAATTTTTCAAATTTCCTCTCAGGCCCTTGCCTTTTAAACATCAATCAACAAATCATGACTGAGCGCCTCCTATGCATTAAAAACAGGCCAACCACCTGTACTAGAGGGGGCTAACTACAGATCTTCCTCAATTTACGATGGGGTTGTATCTCCGTAAACCCATCGTAAATTGAAAATATCCTAAGTCGAAAATGCATTTAATACACCTAACCTACCGAACATTATAGCTTAGCCTAGCCTGCCTTACATGTGCTCGAAATACTTACATTAGCTTACAATTGGGCAAAATCATATAACACAAAGCCTATCTTATAATAAAGTGTTGAATATCTCATGTAATTTATTGAGTACTGTACTGAAAGTGAAAAACAGAATGGCTGGATGGGTACAGAATGGTTGTAAGTGTATTGGTTCTTCACCCTCATGATGGCGTGGCTGACTGGGAGCTGTGGCTCGCTGCCGCCGCCCAGCATCACCAGAGAGGATCATCCGTGTATCACTAGCCCTGGAAAAGATCAAAATTCAAAAATCAAAGTACAGTTTCTACTGAATCAGTATTGCTTTTGCACCATCATAAAGTTGAAAAATCTTAAGTTGAACCATCGTAAGTCAGGGACCATCTGTAATTACTTTGTGCTCTGGTGGCTGCATTTCACTTTTTTCAGATTCAGTCTTGTTTTTGTGTCTTTGAGCCAGTGGGATCAATGAATATGGAAAGAAGTTAAGATAAAAAAAATTTTACCTGACAGCCTTTTCTGGAAGCTTCAGTGGCTCTGAGAGAGTTTATTGATTCTTAAAGAAAAATTACCATTCTCTTTTAAGGAAGGGTGAAATGAAGGAGGATTTAGTGAATAAAAGGAATTAGAGCAATTAGCATAGTGTTTTAAAATCCAGGATTATCTCTATTGATTAGATTGCCTTAGAATTGTTGAAGGTAATGGAGATTACATATGTGAGCTAGACAGGAGTTAGGTCTGTGAACCAACCTTTTTGAAGAAAAAAGCCCAGAATTGAGAGAATTCAGTCACAAAAGTGAAGTGAGAATTTCTGAAGGTTTCAAAGTGTAGTAGAAAAATATTATTTTTTCTTTATAAAGGTTACATACTCATAGGCATATGTTGAGATTTTTGAGACCAAGTACGACATATCTGGTTAAAACACAATAATCAAAATAAAAAGGGAAACTAAAGGCAATATTTATTCAATCAATTAGACCTATGAAAGTGAACAGAGAGGGTGACAATGGTAAGTAAAGTTTCATTCTTCTCAAAGTTCGAAGTGTGTTAGTGGGTTATTTTCTTTCAGTGAATGTATGAATATTTTTCTTTGGTGGTGGGACATTTTAGACAGATTCATTGTCCTAATCAAACTGAAAAAATGCGTACAATAGGATCCAAATATTTCAGTCCAGTTCATCAAGAGAAAAAAATGAACATTTTCTTCCTTAGTGTTGACTTCTTACTAGTTCCGTGTGAATACACTCAATGAAAAAAGTGGATTTTAAATGGCCTAGTGATGTGTTTGGTCAAATCTTGCTTGGGTTTTAGAGAATTAAAACAGATGCACATTTCCCTTATCATATGCTTTTGCTGTATCAACAGAATGGTTTGTATCCCAGATGTGGGGAATGCAATTTAAGAAAAGTAAATCTCAAGGTTGAAGGAGGCATATAATGATGAAAAACATAATTGAGGCAAGAAAGCACAGAGCTCAGTATTTTTTTAGTTTGGGTAATTTAAAAAAGCATTCATATATAAAGAGGAAGATGAAAGATGGTGCTTTGGCGGTTCTTTGTGTGGTGTGATAGCATAGGATGAATGATACACAATTAGGGCATATGGAAAATCACATTTTAATGAACAGGAGGGAGAGTTGACTTTGAAGGTAGGCCTGCATTCCCAATGTAAGTCAGGTATCATTTCCTCAAAACACCTGCTCTCATCTATTCCATTGTATAACCACTTGTTTGCTGTATGTGTGTTCATTTATTCATGAGTAAGTACTGAGTCTGTATGATATGCTTGGTTGAGGACACAATAACTCTTGTCTCCACACCTGTCACTCTCACCATCTTTCCTTTTGGAGTAGAAGTTATCATCTATTTTACCTTTAGATGTGGGCACGAGGAACAGGGTTCCTGCCCTGGGACCTGCCCTATGGAGGGTCCCACTTGGACCATCTTTTGGTCACAGCCCTTACCAGGGAGCCATGGACCAAGGAGATATGCCCACTAAAAAGCTTAGTCCACTGACAGCCTATTCCCCCACATTTCTGGGCCAAACTCTGGGTCAAGACCAGTTTCATGGGCATGCCACCTGTGCAGTCATACAGAGCCCTCTGCTCAGAAAGGCCCACCCTTGATTTAATGCCCTGCTGTTACTGTCTTGAAATGCTTAATAATTTTATCTTTGCACTTGTGTTTTGTAAATGAAGTCTGATGGGACAATGGATATGCACATGAGCAGAGGAGCTATGCTACATCTCCTATGTGCCACATGTCTGCTGCTCATTACCACCCCTTTAGCGTACAGCGTTTGCGACGCCCATGAGCACAGAATCCTGGTGGACCCACATGTGTGGGAGTTTAGTGAGACTCAAAGCAAGTACAAGGTAAGTGTGTTACGTCTCTGACTAAGGAAGGGAGGGCAAACAGCCCAGAAAGGCCACGCTTCCCATTCCGACTGGAACTTGCTTTGAGGGCAGAAAGAAGGCAATTCTAAGACAGCACGAATGAGCTAGGAACGCTATCATATCCTTTCTTACTTGCTTTCCTGTGTTAGCTAACCACTTTTGCTGAAAATGAAGACAGAAGGAAAGGGAAAAACAGGCTAATACACAGTTCTTCTCTTCAGTTCTTCCTTACTCATCAGTACACTGAAAGTGGAGCGTATTGATAGACTGTGCACATATCAAGAAGTGAAATTAAAGCAGTTGGGTTAACTTTGTGCAGGCTTTCCATTGTTCAGATAAGAATGAAATACAAATGCATATACTGGTTAAAAAATAGGAATTGTATAATTTTGGTGATTCTTCATACGAGTTAAAAGCTCTTATATTTGCATTTAAAACTGGCATTGCATAATATAAAGACGAATGGTAAAATTTATGCTAATAATTTAAAATTTTAATTTTTCTTTGCTTAGAATGGCATTAAATAGCAAATAACACCATTTCAAGTTGAGAGAGACCATGGAAGAAAAGAACAAGCTTTATACTTTAGTACCCTTGACAGCACCTTTTTCTTGCTTTCTAAACAAGGAGCTTTGCATTTTCGTTTTGTGCTGAGCCATGCAAATTATGTAGCCAGTCCTGTTCAAGATATGCAGGACCCAAGGATTCCTTTCCCAAAGGATCCTTACCCCTCTTCCAGACCTTTTCCCCACATGCAGCCTTCTGAGGGCAGATGGCATCATTGCTCTGTACACTCCTAGGTGAGGGGGTGCCCAAGAGGCAGGTGCTGGCACGGCTGTGGAAGGAGCTTGAACTTGTCGGCTAGGACACACACCACAGGCTGTTAAGTTTGGGGTTGTTTGTTATGTGGCAATAGAAAACAAGAACACATATATTGTCCTTTTTATTTTCTGTTTCCTTCACCAAATTCTGAGTGCACATGGTACCTTGTTCACCGTCGTATTCCCAACTACAAGCACAGAGCTGGACTCACAGTAGGTGCTTAATAAGTACTTGCTAAGTTAGTGAATGAATGAATAACAAATGTGAATAGGAAAGTCCCTGCCTTCAATGGTTTAAAATCTACAGGAGGCAATAGGCCATAACAATACTATGAAGTTCAATTTGATAATAGGTAATAAAAAATAAATACATAAATGAATGACTAGATAAAAATAAGGTGCCATGGTTGCACAGAAAAGGAACACCTAACTCACCTTTGATACCTGCTAGGCCAGTGGTCCTTAACTTTGTGTGAGCATTAGAATTATTCAGGATCTTCAAAAGCCAAATAATTATGATTTAATTAGTCACATCCCAGATCAATTCAAACCAGAATGCCTGGGAATGAGACCTAGAGAGCAATGATTTTTTAAAGCTCCTCAGGTAATTCCAAGATGAAACCCAAGCTGAGGACCACAGGTCTAGGCTGGGTCATGAAAGACGAGTAGAACCCAGGCAAATGGTGGTGGGGGCAGCCAGGGTGGGAGGATGACATAGTAAGAGAAAAGAAGGTGGACTGGAGGGTAAATAACTTTCCTAAATTCTTGGAGCCTCATTTATCTCATCTATAAAATATGGCTGAGAATATTTAGTTCATGGGGTTGTTGTAACGATTAAAAAGATGATTCCTATAAAGTGCCTGGTTCACAAGAGGTGTCCAATAATAGAGGACTGAGAGCTTTGATGTGTGCAGTTGTTGATGATTTGTTGTGTGTGCATGTTGTTTGGAGTGTAGAGAATCTATTACCAAATCTCTGAGCGATTCTCCAGGGAGACAAGGCCATGCTGCAGGGCTCCCTCAAAGTGGTATGTGGAGGCAGAAGCCAAACCTTTCTCCCGAGGCCCAACAGGTCTCTGGCCTCTTCTTGCTCCCTGGCGGTACGCTTCCTTGTCAGAAATAAATAGACTCTGCTCTATTCTTATCATTTTTCTGCTTGCCAACTAATTTTCAACCCACTTCCCCTGCCTTGGCCCAATATACTCCATCTATGTTCTTAAAGGAAAACAAGGAAAGAGATTTTCATCAGCATTTCTCAATAGCCTGAAGGAATCTATCATGCTTTCTTTTGGTTTGGGGTGCTAGGATGGGATTTAGGGGTTTCAGAGAGCTCAAGAAGCTGAGTCTATATGAGCAGGCCTGAATGATTGGATGCCAGGAACAATTTTTGCTGAATTCTTTGATCAAAACCCTCTAGGGGCCGGCCTGGTGGCGGAGAGGTTAAGTTCACATGCTCTGCTTCTGCTGTAACCAGAAGGATGTACAACTATGACATACAGCTATCTACTGGGGCTTTGGGGAGAAAAAAGGAAAAAAAGAGGAAGATTGGCAACAGATGTTGGCCCAGGGCCAATCTTCCTCAAAGGAAAAAAAACAAACCCTCTAGGATTCAGTGAGTGAGTTGGACCAGCCCAAATCTAGAGGATTGAGGTGGATGCAGATTCCCTGGTAGGCCCACCTGGCCCCTAAGAGGAGGCAGTGAGGGCAGTGCTTCTCAGGCTATCTGTGGTAAAGCATTATCTGTGGTAAATTTTTAAAAATTTCCATCCTATAGCAAACTGATACTTTTGTAAAAATACAATAAAACCAAAACACTAGAAAAATAAAATAAAAAAGAAACAAAGACATAAAATTCAAGTCTGTTTTATTAGATTCAACAGACATCAAATTACATTTCAATAAATATAATCAAATCAAATATAACATAAAAAAGAAAAGAATTACAGAAACCATATATGTTGTTTAGGAAAGTAGGCATATAGGCAATTAATGTAATCACCATTACACATAGCTTCCCGTTATTCCACAATCACAAGTAAACAAAAGTTGAGTGAAGTAGCAATTCTCCATATTCAATGTCTAGACACATTTTTTTCTGTGTTACTATTTTAATTTTATTTATTTATTTTTATTTTATTTTATTATTTTTTTTCAGGTGTACATCATTATACTTCTATTTCTGCATAGATTACATCATGTTCACGACCCAAATACCAATTACAATCCATCACCACACACGTGTGCTTAATTATCCCTTTCGCCCTCCTTCCTCCTCTCTTCTCTGGTAACCACCAATCCAATCTCTGTCTCTATGTCTTTGTTGTTGTTTTTATCTTCCACTAATGAGCTAAATCATATGGTATTTGACCTTCTCCCTCTGACTTATTTCGCTTAGCATAATACCCTCAATGTCTATCCATGTTGTCACAAATGCCTGGATTTCATCAATTCTCCTGGCTGAGTAGTATACCATTGTGTATACATACCACATCTTCTTTATCCATCCGTCCCTTGATGGGCACTTAGGTTGCTTCCAAGTCTTGGCTGTTGTGAATAACGCTGCAATGAACACAGGGGTGCATGTATCTTTACGCATTGGTGTTTTCAAGTTCTTTGGATAAATACCCAGCAGTGGAATAGCTGGATCATATGGTAGTCCTATCCTTAATTTTTTGAGGAATCTCCATACTGTTTTCCATAGTGGCTGCACCAGTTTGCACTCCCACCAGCAGTGTATGAGAGTTCCCTTCTCTCCACAACCTCTCCAACACATGTTGTTTCCTGTCTTGTTAATTATAGCCATTCTGACGGGCATGAGGTGATACCTCATTGTAGTTTTGATTTGCATTTCCCTGATAGTTAATGATGTTGAACATCTTTTCATGTGCCTGTTGGCCATCTGTATATCTTCTTTGGAGAAATATCTGTTCAAGTCTTTTGCCCATTTTTTAATTGGGTTGTTAGTTTTGTTGTTGTTGAGATGTGTGATTAAATGTCTATACACATTTTTGACCAAACGCTGTATATATCAATATTTGAAGTTTTGATGTAACAGATGAGTTTGCTTCTTGTTTGTTAACTAATCTAGACACCACTACTCACAGGGCATGATGGATATCTAAAATATTTTATGTTTTGCTTTAATAACGCTCATAGTAGAGAGGTCAATCTTACATGAAAGAGTGCTGAGAGAGAAGGAAGAAGATATTTTAAGGCAATTTCAGCAAGCTCAGGATATTTGTTTTTAACTTTTACCCAAAATGAACTATGCAATGCTCTACTTTCAAAATTCATCTTCCATCTTTCATCAGCAGCCGGTTCTAACAATTAATCTCATAAAGCATAATTGGATTTAAATTATCTTTTTATGAATGAGATGGATTAAAGATCCATGAATTTCCTGTGTGTGATTTTTTTTTTGAAAGAAAATAAAATTCAAAATGTTCTATCAGATTTGTAAGGTATTCAGAGAAAACTTTTTCAGGTATGCAATACTAAGATCATTACCTAAGTCAACAATAATTGTTAAATTATGAAAGATGTGATAACAATCTGTAAAAACTTCATTCTTCCAAGTTTCTAACTTTTGTTTTGGTTTTTAGATCTTATCTGCCATTGAAAAATATGTTGTACTATGTCCTTGTATGGGATAAGTCCAGAGCTTAGATCATAAATATACTGAAAATGTAACACAAAGATATCAAACTGACTGTCTAATTCATATCTTTAAAAAGTTTGGTTAAACTGGTTTCTTGTCTTGCAGAAACACTCTGATGTGTCTTCATAGTGTTTTTCTGTAGTTCAAACATTCTCAACAGAACTTTTCTCTTGATTATCATCATACCCAGCATGCAATAATCATTGTTTATGTTCAGCTTCTATGTTATCACAAAATATAGAGAATAATCTGAAATGTAATGCATTAGCTTTTATGTAATTCTCAGATTTTACCACATCAGTAAGCACACGGTTCATTTCAGCTGACATTATTTTCACAGCAAGATTTTCTTGATGAAGGAAAGTGCATTGATTTACATTCTGGGGACACCTTAATCGAGTACGTACTCAGAATGTTTTCTTGTAATTGCAGCTGAGCCATCAGAATATTACTTCTACACAAAACCTAAACTTTAAGCTACGTTTATTGACAATATTTTATCATGTGAAATATTTATCTTCATAGTTTTATACAGTGCAGTGCTAGCTTCATTGTTTTCAGCAATGAAGTTGAAAAAACAATTCTTCCTTAATATTTCCACCATATTGAAATTGTACATATGCTAAAAAATTGCTATATTAACTATCTGTTAATGATAACAAGTTGCAACGGAAAACACTTGGCAAGTTTTATGGTTTTTATAAGTTGGTCTTCTATAAACTAGCCCATTCCTGTCTTTGGAAAGTGATACTTGAGCGACCTTCTTTGCCACCAATTCACCCAACATTTCCAAGCAACGTCTTTGTTGCATCTTTCTTTAATGCCTTGGCAATTGTATATGAATTTTTAGTCTTAGCAAACTGAAGGGCTGCTTTATAAGAAGGCTGCATAGCACTAATGTTTATATGTGAAAAACTGAATGTCTGCTTCTGTCGACTTTCTATTTCAATACTCTTTATTTCAAAGATTTTTTTTTTTGGTTTTCAACTTATTTTTCTATATTTGGTATGTAAATTCTGCTTACATTTTGATATTTTCATTGCTTCTTTTAGCTAGAAAATCTCCACAAGTAATATACTCTGTTTTAAGCGCTTTACCATCAGTTATGGCTACAAAATCGAACTCACCATTTGAAGGAAAATACTTCTGAGTAAAACTAGTACAAACTCCTTTGGTCTCTATTTTTCAGGACTCACTTTGATCAGGCTCATTTAGTTTACTCCTACTGCTACAATCAGAAATGGTGTATGTCTTCTTGACAAAAAAGCCCAGTGAAGCTTGTTTTGCCAAATATAATTCAGCATTAAAATTTACTTCCTGGGGCCGAGCCGGTGGCATAGTGGTTAAGTTAGTGTGCTCCACTTCGGCGGCTCAGGGTTTGCAGGTTTGGATCCCGGGCGTGCACCAACGCAGCGCATATCAAGCCATGCTGTGGTTGTGTCCCATATAAAGTAGAGGAAGATGGGCACGGATGTGAGCCCAGGGCCAATCTTCCTCAGCAAAAAGAGGAGGATTGGCAACGGATGTTAGCTCAGGGCTGATCTTCCTCACACACACACACACACACACACACACAAATTTACTTCCTTAATTTAGTTGGTAACATTAATCTCTAAAAATTAAAATGATTGTAAAAGTAAAAGAATTGTTAAAAGAAATAAATGCCAACATTATCTCTGATTTTTATACACTTCAGAGTTACAGTTGACAAAGTAATCCTAAAATATGACATATTGTAATGCGGACTCACTTTGCAGGACTTGTGTGCAGCTCCATGCCCTGTTCAGCGAGACAAGTCCACTGATGTACTCTTTCTTGGATGTTGCAGCAATGTCAAATTGTTATAAAAGTTTCCAAATGCTTACTCTCAATTTCACTTATCTTGACCGTAACAGAGAGTTCATAGAACGGCACTCGTCTGGGGACCACTCTTTAAAGTACAAGATTTGGAGTCTAGAGAGATTTGATTTCAAAACCAAATTTTATTACTTACTAGCTATGAGACCATGCGCAGATTTTGCAACCTCCTTTGCAACCTCCTCTTCTCTAAGATGGAGATAATAATGTCAATCTCAAAGGGTTGCTGTAAAGAGGAAATAATGCATTCACGCATTCGTTCATTAAACAAATATTTATTGAACCTTCGCTATGTGCCAGAGACTCTTCGAGGATCTTGAGTTACATCAATGAACAAAACAGGCATAGCAGGAGACAGACAGACAATGACAATAATAATAATAATAACCAACACCACCACGACAAAACAAATAAGTAAATTATAAAGTATGTTAAAAGGTGATAAGTGTTATAGTAGGCGATAGGTTTTAGTTTTAATAGTGTGATCAGGAAAAATCTTGATTTGATAATGCAAGCAGAATCACTGGCACAGAACTTAGTACTTAGTAAACGGTAGCTTTTATCGTAATGAGTTCATGATTACTTAGAGTTGCCCTTCAGGAAGCTAAAATGCCTTTATTTTGGGGTGCTCATTACAAATGAGTGTGTGCACACAGGTATGCATGCACACAATGACATACACACTTGCACTCACATCCACTGATACTCACAGGCCATAGAAATTTTATTTGGATTCAGCCAGCTCCTCCTAGAGCAGATCTTCTATTTGCATTCATGATCATTTAGGGGCCCAGATAAGTGGGAGTTAGATTGGTTTTGGGGTAGAATAGGATAAAATGAGAATCTCACAACATTTTTTGCTGATTAACATAGAGGAACTGCCAAAAGGCTAAGACCAGCATTCAATTTCACCCTGATTCTCAGTGCGTCTAACTCGACTGATTTTTCTCTTTGTTAAAGTGTCACTGTCTCTTTTGATCCTGCAAGATGTATTACATTTGGCAGAAACCATGGAAGAAAAAACGTATCAGAGAAGTGAGAACTGTTGTCATCAACTAACCTTCACAGTTGATGTTTCTTGGAGATTCAACTGACCTTCACTACCTTTTCAAGAGTAAACTTACTCCTGTAAAATTGTACACACAGCATGATAAAACTTTCATTTAAAAAATACAGTATAGATAGCTATAGGAAAAAAATGGTTATTTTAGAGTGGTGGGATTATGGGGATTTTCCACTTTTCTACAATCAGTATATATTTTTTTAATAATCCGAGATAGCCAATAATTGTTATTTTTTTTTAAAAAAAGAAAGCAAATAACCTACTCTTACTAATACAAGGAAGCTTGTTCTTTTTTGCTTTCATTTTCATCAGGTGGGAGGTGGAGGAGTGGAATTTATTGGTTTGGGGATTGTTTTGAGAATTTCTTTTTTGGATTTTATCTCCACATTCTCTGAAAAACTCTACGTGAATTTACTACTCAAACTGCTTTGTTGTTTTATTATTAGACCATCCTCCTCTATACTGGGCCGGAAATCAAAGGCCCATCCAGATAAGAATCTCCACAATGTGCATTTTCAGAGCAAGTCAGAAGCTGCTTTGTTTTAACACTCAAAGAAAGCTTTTGTGTTTTCAATTTCCAGTGCTCTGCAGTAAAACCAACAGTCTATATAGATTATACAAAAGGGTCATATGTTGGTTTGAGCCAGTTTCTGGGGGAAAAAAAATCACCATTGAGGAACAGCAAGTGTTTAAACAATGAACTGACAGCTGCCGGTCCATTAGATCCCTCCACGGGGCCAATTCCTGCTCTTTTCAATTTCACTGCGATCTGTAGATACAACTCCTCATGGCTGAGCTAGTGGTGATGGGCTATGTTCTGGTAGCACCTGCACTTATCAGAGCAATACCTTTTATCAGAGGACTCTCACATAAAGTCCTTTATAAGGAAGAGAAACAGTGCCAGCTTGGAAAGAGAGAAGAAGAAAATGTATACCTATTTCAAGTTCCGTATTGGCCCTTTAAGTACATGTAGAGTTAGAACTAAAAGCTTGAAGCTCTTGATTTATACTACATCCCATGGCCTTTCTCAGGAGTATCAGGATCCATCTTTAGCTGAAGTTTAATCCAAATAGTCAAACCTCAGAGTTTGCTAAATTAGGTGCTAATTTAATGATGGTGTCTGCCTTTTAAAAATATCTTTCTGCTGATAGGCTTAAAAAAGAGACACGAAAGAATATTTTCTTCAGCTTCTGCTTCAGGAAACTACAATCCTCTTAATTTTCTCTTTACTGGAGTCAAATGTTCATAATCATCAGCCCTTTCGAACAGCCCAAGGGTTTGGTCCAGGGTTTCGCAGGAGGAGAGTAAAAAGTCCTAGGTGAAAACAAGCCTTTGATTCTTTTTATCAAGGCCTCACCTTTGATTTGATTCTCTGCTGAATTGCTCTTTTCCTTCAGTCCCTCAGAATGCCTTCCTTTGGGATCTCCGGTTTAGATTTTCGGTTGATGTTTATACCCGTGTTTGGGCCCACTGCTTGCCCTGACCACATCTCAGATCTGCCACATCTTGATTGCTTACCCCATTACCTTCCCTCACCTCGGATCCTTATATCTGCACCTCTGCTTTCCTAGACATAGCTTTAACCTGCAGCCGTCTGTGCCCATGCTGAACCGAACGAGGTTTTCACTCTACCAGTTTGAGCTGAGCAGTCAGTTCAGATGAACAATCAATTCAATTTACATTCCCAAAATAGTCTCACTAGTTCTTCAATTCAATGGATTTACTTTTCTGGTAATTCACGAGCAAATTTTTGACTGCACTAAATTATCAAAACAGAAAATCGGTCATGTCTCAAACAGCATCCCTTCTTAGCCTTGCTTTTTTTCCTCTACAAGAATACTGAGTAAATTTGGTAGGTGTGGGGAATAAGCATTTTTAATTTCATAGCTTAAAGCTTCATAATTTGACCCCAAAGCAGAAAGAGGCTGCCTCCTTTACCAGAACAAAGTGGGAAATAGTGGGCAGTACTTGAATATGAACAGCAAAGAAGACTTCAAATTGACGTTGTGACGCCTGCAGTAAGTAATCTCTCCATTACCTAAAATCCTCCATCTAAACCCAGTCTGCATATTCTTCCCCATTTAGTAGTTATTGGTGTTTGGGCTATTCTTCTTCAGGATAAGTGTGAATGCCTTGAGATTGGGCATATCCCACTCATATCTGTACCTTTCATGATACCTCGTGCCAAATTCAGTGCCCTGTTAAGTCCCCAACAATCACTGAATTAATTGAATTCATGGTTAAAATGAAGAAGGAAAAGGCTTACATTGAAAAATATAGATTCATGTAATTTTTTTTAGGTGGTAAATGTTTCTATAACACAGGAATGAAGGCAGATGTAAATAATACCTTGGCAGAAGTACCTCAAAAGAACCTCAGGGGAGCCTTAAGCCACTCAGAATAGATTGATGTCGTGTCACCTTGACTGTGGGGAAAGAGAATCAAAACAGGTTTAGTATTCAAACAGACACCTAAAAAGTTAAAGCTGCTACTAAATAAATCCAGCTTAATATTTTTACCAAAAACAGTCACAAGGCATTGGATGGCAAAATAACATTAAAAAATTAATTAGACTTGCTTAATCCATTTGGAATGAGAGAAACTGTGGAGCAATTTGATCTGGACATGGAGGCATCCAGCTTCCTCTGTATCAGACAGAAACATTCAATCCAATGAGATAAATGCAAACATTGTGAAACATTCTCTATGTATCCTCAGAATATGGAGCAACATAAGTTATAAAAAAATGCTGAACAAAGTCTGAAGTACTACCACTGGCAAAACGCTGACATTGATTTTATTCCCTTCTTGAGATCTAAATTGGAAAATCAAAAAGGATCAGATTGAACACAGGTCTTTATGATGTACTATAATCAAAGACAACATAGGGCTAGAACTACAATGCATAATGGAAGGATGGAATTTGCTGATTCTGGGATGGAGGAATGAGCTGCTATTATCAGAATGAGTTTTGTCCCACAACTTAGTGATTTATTACTCAAGTTGCCAATTCACAGATCGTTGTCACGTCACTCAGACAAAGAAATCTGAAGCTTTGTAAGGAATAAATAAGGAAAAGGAAAGATCTAAACCCACAAGATTATGTGCAAATAAAGGGAAAACTAATTTGCTATCAAATGGCTTTTATCTTTACTTAAAAAAATACAGAGACACAAAGAAGCCATACTTCCCTGAGGTTATGTATAAAAGCAGAGTTGCTTAAAAATTTTAAGAAATTAGCTTTCATAGAGAAATGTACTTATAGAGAAAACAGAGATGTCAAAATGGAGTTGGAGAGCTCAAGGCTGGAATGGCTGCTTCCTTTGTCAGATGATTGCTCCATTAATTAATGCCCTAGGTCAGGAGTCAGTCAACTATGGCTCCCGGGCAAAATCTGACCCACAGCCTGTTTCTGTACAGCCCAAGGGCTAAGAGTGGTTTTGACAATTGGAGATGGTTGCAAAAAAATTTTTAAAAGAATAATACATCCGTGACGTGTAAAAATTATATGGAATTCAGAATTTGGTGTCCATAAATAAAGTTTTCTTGGGACACAGCCACACCCATGTGCTTACAGATTGTCTATGGCTGCTTGCACGCTGCAATGCAGAGTTGAGTAGTTGTGAGAGACCGTAGGGCCTGCCAAGTCTAAAACATTTATTATCTGGCCCTTTATGGGAAAAGTTTGGCAACCCTTGTATTATATCATTAATGACGTATCTAAACTCAGAAAGAGGACATGTTTAGAAAGAGGCTGGAACTTCATGTAACTATACATCTGAAGAAAAAAATATTCTCCTGTGCAGAGACACAGATACACTTACCTCCATGCATGCACATATGGGACACCTACAGATGACCTGGAAGGGTAGCTAATACATCTCATGGATGCTTTTGATAGAAGGATGAATTCACATATTACTTGGAGAGCTACTTCCGAGAGGAGATTAGCATTTGGAACAGATCCCTGATGGTTTTTCTCTGTTCTCTTTATGACTGCAATGGATGGGTTGCATTTGACTAAGCTATTTCATACAGTTCTAGACCTATACAGCAAGAAGGAATACCAAAGTTAGGTCTTTCCAAATTTAAATATATTGAATGTCGCCAGTACCAATGAGAACCTAATTATTCTTAGAAACTTGCAACATGAAAAAAAAAAATTGCAGCCTCCTTGGCACCATCCCACTCCCATACTCCAGAATGCATGCTAGGTCGTGTGTTTTCTGAGTAGTTGAGGACTTGGCCAGAGAGAAAATA